>NC_057863.1:226868243-227210326 GCF_019393635.1 Dromiciops gliroides | reverse complement strand
TTTAGAGTTACTAGCCCCTATACTTAACTCTGGAGCAGATCTATTGTTTCTTTTGTTAAAGGTCATTTACATTAAGTTGTTGTAAGTGAATCTGGAGCAATCTTTCTCCTATATTGATGGTTTTGTGAGGGCCAAAATTTGATATACAGAACGTTATTTGGGTGATTTGCCTTAATATTGGGGTCCCGGAAATATGAGGGACCTTTTAGGTTCACCCTCCCCTCTGAACTGTCCTTTTTAGATATTTCTCCCAGGCCAATAAGAAAGGAGCCTTTAATCTTTAATTCACAAAGAGATCAGATTTTATTTCTTGGGAATTAATTAACAACAAAGGTGAAACTAATAAAAATCAAAGACAAGGAAATAGGAAAAAAGAAATACAGATAAATACTCTTAACTCTAAAATTGACCTATGCAATCCCCAGACCGTTTCCAATTAAGCTAGTTCAAAGGAATTTAGGGTTTTCCATAATTAACTCACCAAAACCTGGACACTCTACAGTTTCCCTTGCCTGCTGGGAAAAACAGCCATCTGAGACAGAGAACTCCTGCCACCACCACAAGGGGAGAAGTCCCAGAGACCGCATTCCAGAAGAAGCCTAGTGTTCCAGAAGAACCCCTGGCTCCCTTCAGGGAGCTTTCAATCTTTCCTTCCCCAAAAGGGGACATCTTTTAAAAACTGCCTATGGAGAGTTCTCCTTCTGACCTCAGTAGCATAGTTAACCTGGGGGTAGGGGAGCAGGTGTGGCCCTTTCCAAATGAGTCACCTAAAACCTGCAATATTAATATTTGCCACAAATAATTTTTACCACAGTTTCCTTAATTTCCAGGAAACCATCAGTGTAGGAGAAAGAAGGTCTTTAATCATGGCAGAGGAGCTATAGCTTATGGTATTATCACAAAGCTCAGAAGCTAGGAATACCCAAAGATGGTAACCCAAGGACAGGGTTTTTATGGGGTAACAGAACAGAAGGGAACCAAAAGATTGCTCCAGAATCTCCTAAAACTACTTCATGTAAATGAACCTTTAACAAAAGAAACAATAGAACTGCTCCTGAGTTAATTATAGACACTACTAACTCTAAATAGAAACCAATTAATGTAAGTGGACCCTTTTTACATAATAACATAAAGTCCAGGGAGTAAGGCAGGGATCATTTTGCTTGGGAGAAGGTCCATAAGTAGATCAAGAGTCTAGAATTGAGAAAAGATTGGTTACCCCACGCAATTCATCTGCCTGGGTGGGGAATCAGTTCTCAGTAAATTTTATAGTTATCACCTAAAAAGACCATTAATAGTTAGGACAACATTTAAAAAGTAGATGATTGCTATGGAAGTTTGTTATCCTGGCAATGAAATACAATAGTAAGGGAATGAAAAGGGTGAAAACAGCAAAAATGTTTTCATAAGAACACCAGCTAGTAAAACAAATTCCACTTGAAGATCCTATTGTGAAAAAAAAAAGAATTTATTCAAACAACTATCAATTACAAGTTCTTAAACATTCCAATCCATCAATCAAGAGTCAAGAACAAACTGTTATCCACATCCTTGGTCTTATTGGCTCACCAGCCTTCCTTGATGATCATACCTGGAATCAGATTCAGAATAATAACAGTTAACCGTCCCATAGTGTCTTAAATAGCAAGTTCCAGTAATCATACTTCATGTGAATTCCCTTCTCAAGGATCACATATCCTAGATAGCAAGCATTAACTCTACTTGTACTTATGTTAAATAGATGCTTTTCATCCCTAAGTTAACTCTAAACAAAATGAATTTGCTTTAAGATGAAGCCAGTTCATAAGTTACTATTATTCCCTAACATCTTATACTTATGACAAGTTGAGGCACTAATTTAAGTATTGCTTAATACAATACATTTGGATCCAAAGAGTAAGATTTTTCTCACAGTTTAGTACAGTAATTGAGATGCTTTAGTATTAATGTAGTAACCAATTAATTTAATATTACAAGAACGGGGGCAGCTAGATGGTGCAATCGATAAAGCACCAGCCCTGGATTCAGAAGGACCTGAGTTCAAATGCAGCCTTAGACACCTGACACTTGCTAGCTGTGTGATCCTGGGCAAGTCACTTAAACCTCATTGCCTCCCCAAAACACCAAACCAAAAAAACAAACCCCGAAAAAAAGTTTTTTCCAAATATTAACAACCTTCTACTTTGTCTACCCTAATAATAGAAATCTACTATGAAAGTTGTGACCAGGATATAGGAAACCTAAGAATGAAACTCAAAGAGAATATTCAGGGTCCTGGAAAAGCTTTCCCCTCAATTAATAAAGCCTCAAAAATCCCAGTAGCTTTGGACATAATTATTATCAATATCAAATTGTCACTGCAGGGGCAGTTAGGTGACGCAGTGGACAAAGCACCGGCCCTAGATTCAGGAGTACCTTAGTTCAAATCTGGCCTCAGACTCTTAACACTTAATAGCCGTGTGACCCTGGGAAAGTCACTTAACCCCAACTGCCTTACGAAAAAACTAAAAACCAAAAAAAAAAAAATTGTCATTGTAACAAATAAGCTCACAAATAAGATAGCAGGCCTTCTAAAATTGCACAAGGGCTAACTGAACATGTACCCAATATATATCCTGAAAATACCTTTCTTTTGACAAACAGCTCAAAATTTATCCTGATGTTAAAAGAAATATTCACTAAACCTTCATGAGATAAAATACATTTAAAATGACAGATATCTCCCTCTTATTCAATCCTTAAGGCCAGAAGAAGAATATTTAAATTTGGAATTTGTCAAGATTAAGTTGGTGGAAAGTTAACTTTAACCTAAAAGAGTCCTCCCTGTTACCATCCTTGCTCTCATCCATATGTTTTTCTGTGTGTGTGTGTGGTAATTGTGGTTAAGTGACTTGTGCAGGGTCACACAGCTAGTAAGCATTAAGTGTCTGAGGCTGGATTTGAACTCAGGTCCTCCTGAATCCAGGGCTGGTGCTCTATCCACTGCCCTACCTAGCTGCCCCCATCCATATGTTTCTGCAGTGGGGAGGAATTTCAGGTTTTTCTAAACCCAAATGGAAATACCCAATTAATTTAGCCTCATTATAACAACAGATTTTAACAAGCCTTTAAAAATTCTCTCACAATCTTGTGTGTGTGTGTGCATGTATGTGAGGGCTTTATTATATTCTTGCAAGAATGAGCACACAATATAAAGGCTTGGCACATGCTTTGCTGCAGCAAATCTCTCTTTTTATTCCTCAATCTAAAGCAAAGTCCCTCCTATTTTCTCCTCATTGACTGAGGACTAAGAGATGCCACATTCATTTCCCCAGAATGTCTCTACAAATTTCACTTAAACATGTCCACCTTCGGTTACATACAATGCAATGTTTAGAAATGCAGCAGTCTCTCCTTTTGGGGCATTAGCAGTTAATATCTATCAACTATTTAAGGAGCAAGCACAGAGACGAACAAGGCCTTAACCTTTGCACACTCACTAACTAAGCTAACTGGCCTAGAGAGCCCTTTCCTGCAATTCTGCTTCCTTACTCATGACTCCCCTCCCTGCTCTATTTTTCTAAGGCAACAGCATTTTCTGGGTTAACACTATTGGCATTTCTCTCAAGGGAAACTGAATCCAGTTCTCTTTGGAAAGCATTTTGCACACCTTTGAAATCACCCAATTGGGGACAACAGGTCTCTTTGGTTTTGTTCCTATTTCAGCTGGTAGTATAGGAACATTCCTCCAGAAAGTCATTAGCACTTAAGAAATGCAAAGGAAGTAAAATTATGATAAATTGCATTTAGGGGAAAGCTTTGTACTCCATTGCCTTTTATAGTTAGGAAATGGGGGAAAGAGGAGATCTCAGCCCTCTTAGCATGCGGTGGCCTAGAAATCCCTATGTACTATCCCATTAACACTCAAAGGGATGAATATTTCTAGAGAGTAAAGTAAAACCATTGTCTAAATAGTATGGCATTAGTGTTTGTTTTTCATTTTTTGTTTGTTTGCTTGCTTGTTGTTTTTAGTCTCCCTAGGGCACAAAATTGCTAAGAAATACCATTCAGAACCATGGAGTTGCATCAAACCTGCATCTGGTGGTCCTCAGAAGCCATCCTTCTGACTCACCTTCCATCCTAAGTATGCGAATATATATTTCATTGGGAATTTCTTAGCAAAGACCCTTGGCCTGTCCTCTCTAAGAGAGTCCCAATAAAATCACCAATGCAATGCAGAAAACAAAACCTAAATTCTTGGCAAATGAACCATGAGGCTGAAGCCATCAGACTCTTTGTAACATACTCCCCCAAATTCTCTAACCTCCCATTCTCTTCAACTTACTCATTCCCATGATCCACTTCTCTATCCCACCTCAAGCACACGTATTGATCAGCCCCCACCAATGTACCAGTTCTATGTTCATGAATTCTAAGAGTCCCTTCCTCCGGATCCCTGTCTATAGGCCTTCCTTCTCCCCCTACTCTGCCTTCCAATACCAGGCTTTGTGAGGACATCCCAGTCCTTCACTAGGGGCGCTCTTCTCTCTTCCCTTTCTTGACCTTGGTGAGGCAGTCCACTCTGCTCTATCTTCTCAAGGTCCTTTTCCTTATATTGCAACCCTCATCCTATTGCTCCCTGCCCAGGCTGAGCCTTGTTTGCACACTATTCTGCTGCATAATGGTGGAGAAGATTCACTTGTTGGTCTGACTGGGTCGGCCAGATTTCCTAGGCTGTTTTGTTGCTACCTGACCTCAACTAGACCTTCACTACTGCTTGCTCATAGTTTTGCTCTTCTCCAATTCATTCACTTTCCCATTTAACACAGTGTCTCTTCCAAAACTTTTCATCTCATCTCAAGCCTCCCATGACCCTTCCTCCACCCACAGAGTGGAGATTATTGCTTCTGCTTTTACTGAAATAATGGGAGGCTGTTCACTTAGAGCTCCTTCTTCTCCTTCCTCCTTACCTAATAACACTCCAGTGCCTTTTCCCACTAACTCCACAGTCACCTGTCTCTGGTGCAGAGTGTGGCCCTTCTTACCAAAGCAAACCCCTCTTCCTGCAGGAGTGATTTTCATCCATCCCATCTCCTCCAGCAGGTTTTGCCTTCTGCCATACCCCTCTCTCACTTATCTTCAATCTCTCCTTGCCTATATGTATGTGCATGTCTCCTCCTTCCTCAAACAACCCTCACTTGATCAATATTTCCCTTCTAACTAGCCCCAAATCTGTCCAGCTTTTTGTAGCTCAACTTCTTGAGAAGGCTACCTACAAGAGGCACTTCTATTTCTCCTCACTTTCTCAAGTCTACAATCTAACTTATGACACCTCATCATTCAACTGAAACTACCCTGTATATAAGAAACCATGAGATCTCTTAATTAGCATATGCAGAGTCTTTTTCACAATCATCATCCCTTGGGAACCTTTCTCCAACAGCCTTTGACATTGTTGATCTCCATCTGGTCGTTGACAGTTTCTTCTCTCTAAATTTTCTGTTCTCTCCTAATTGGGCTGCTACTTTTGTGACCTTTCCTTCCCTGTCTCCTTTGCTTGCTTCATCATCCAAGCAACACCTGCCTACCTTGGGTGTGTCCCACAGCACACAAGTATGGTTTTGAAGACTCTTTACCCTGTATACCATTTTTGCTTAGTAAGTCATCGCTGCCATGGATCCATTCTTTCAGATCGACTTCCCAGATTTAACTTCTCTGCTGACTTCCAGTCTTAACTTCTGACATATCCCAGGGACATCATCAACTCAACATGTCCAAAACTGAGCTCTCATATTCCCCTTCAAACTGCCCCATTCTATTTCCTTCTATACTCTCAAGGGAACCCCTATCCTCCCAGTCCCCTAGACATATCGCCCAGGTGTCTGATGTCCTTGATGTCTCTCAATCACTTACCTCTCAGAGATCCATTCTGGTGGCAAAGCCTTTCAATTTCCCCTTTGCAACAATCTCTTGACTCTGCCCTCTTCTCTCCTCTGATACTATTGCCATTCTCCTGTAGGAGCCTGGACTATTGCAGTACTCTGCAGGTTGCTCTGCTTGTGCCAAGTCTCTCTCTGCTCAACCCTTAGTCATTTTCCTAAAGCACAGATATGAACATGCCCTTCTCTGCTCCCTACTGCCTACTCTAGTGGTTCCTGTCATCTTTAGGATCACAACTAATCCTGTCTTTTGTTCAAGAAGCCCTTCAAAAGCTAGTCCTTTCCTACTTTGCTGTTCTTCTTATACCTTACTACTCACTGAAACATACTCTTTGATGTACAGAGATACAGGCCTCCCTCCTCCTTCATATCTCTTGCCTAGGGCCATTTTCTCTGACTTTCTCCCTCAAGCCGAGAATGCTCTTCAGCCTCATCTTGACCGCCTGGCTTGCTTTCAGTCACAGCTAAAATCCCACCTTGTACAGGAAGGGTTTCCCAGTCCCCAAAATCTAGTGACTTGCCTTTCCATTATTCTAAATTTATCCTTGACAGAAGTTATTTTCCTAGTTGTTGTGTGTTATGGCCCCAATAAGACTGGGAGATTTCTTGAGGGCAGGGACTCTCTTTTGTATCCCAATACTTTACACTGTAGGTGGCTCAATAAAGGCTATTAACTGGGGCAGCTAGTGGCACAGTGGTAGACCACTGGCTGTGGAGTCAGGAGGACTTGAGTTCAAATCCAGCCTCAGACACTTTACACTTACTGGCTGTGTGACCCGGGGCCAGTCACATAACCCCAATTGCCTTGCCAAAAAAAAGAGTCTATTGACTAAATGCTCATTATAGAATGACTAATTTGCATGAGAAAACATACATTCTTAAATCTTCTTAAAATCAAGATAAGAAAAATTTACTTTCCTACCATTGAAATGGCTGTCTTCCCCTCTTTTCTTTCTTTTCATAAAGTTACCTTCCCTCTTTTCCTAGTCAAAGGGAAAACAGAGAAGAATAAATAAAATATTTCCTACCATGATGCCATGGTTAATGAATGTTAAACCATTAGTGAAAAACACACAAATTTAAGAACATTTGAGCTGATGCAGTTGAGAAAACAACAGAGATTTGTCAGGGAATGTGCAAATTGTATTATCACCATAGCTCATCAAGTAAAATGTGTATGTGTGTATGTGGAAGAGAGTGTGTCTTGATATGTTAACATGTCCTATATTTGAAATTGGTAGCCACTGCTACTCTTCTTATTGTGGTACAATTTGTCTATAAATTGTTCCACTCAGAGATGGATGTGGATTATGGTTGGAGGGAGTATTCTCCCATCAGTCAAACCCAGGAGATAGTTGAGTGCCTGTGAATGCAAGAAATGCTAAAAATACCATTAACATACTGTGAATAATGAAAAAATACCTTTGTACATACAGGGGAATGCACAGGAAAAACCTAAATTCAAGAGGAAAATTAGGTTTATGTTCTCATGTACTTTCTATTATAATCCATTTATAATATAATCAACTTAATTATAGACATTATATGTGCAAGCCTGCCTAGTGTTAAGTAAGGAAAACAAGCTTTAGAAGCTGCGTATCTATGTGAATGTGTCATGTATAGGTAGATTTTTAGGTGTGTAGTGCTTTTTTCCGAATCACCCATTTTCCCACTTCTAGATAAAGTAGGTATTGGCAGTCAATTTTACTAGATTTGGAGTTCCAAATTTTTTTCCCTCCTCCCTCCCTCTTCCTAAATGATTGAACAATTTGATATAGGTTATAAACATGCAATCACAGAAAACATATTCATATGAATCACAGTGCAGAAGAAGAAACAGACCCAAAGGGGGAAAAAAAACCATGAACAAAAACTAAGTGAAAATAGTAAGATTCCATCTGCATTTAGCTCTATCCATTCTTAACTGGATGTGTACAGTATTTTCTGACCTGAGTCCTTTGTGATTATCTTGGGTCTTTGTATTGCTGAGAAGAGATAAGGCATTCATATTTGATCATCCCACTCCATGTTGCTGTTACTGTGTAGAGTATTTGCCTGGTTTTCTGTTCATTTCACTTTGCCTCAGTCCATACAAGTCTTTCTAGTTTTTTCTGAAATCTACCTGCTCATCATTTTATATTGCAAAAGAATATGAATTTGGTTACATTAAATTTAAAAGTTTGTGTACAGATAGAAGCAAAGCAGCCAAAATTAGGAGGCAGAAAGCTGGGAAACAATTTTTATAGGCAGTACTTCTGAAAAAGGCCTCATTTCTAAAATATATTGGGAACTAAATCAAATTTATAAGAATCCAAGACATTCTCCAATTGAGAAATAGTTAAAGGATATGAACAGGCAGTTTTCTGATGAAGAAATAAAAGCTATCTATTGCCATATGAAAAAATGCTCTAAATCACTATTGATTAGAGAAATGCAAATTAAAAAAACTCTGAGTTTTTTCACCTGACACCCATCAGATTGGCTAATGTGACAAAAAAGGAAAATAATAAATGTTGAAGAAGCTGTGGAAAAGTTGGAACACTAATGCATTGTTGGGGAAGTTGTGAACTGATCCAACCATTCTGGAGAGCAATTTGCAATTTTGCCCAAAGGGCTATAATGCTGTGCATACCCTTTGACCAAGTAATACCACCATTAGGTCTTTTTCCCAAAGAGAGCATGAAAATGGGAAAGGATCCACATGTAAAAAGTACTTAGAGCTGCTCTTTTTGTGGTGGCAAGGAATTGGAAATTGAAGAGTTGTGCATTAATTGGGAAATGGCTGAAAAAGTCATGGTATAGGAATGTAATGGAATACTATTGTGCTGTAAGAAACAATGAGCATGCAGATTCCAGAGAAACCTGGAGGGATTTGCATGAAATGATGATTGAGATGAGCAGAACCAGGAGAACATTGTACACAGTATCATCAACATTATGTGTTGATCAACTGTGACAGACTTGATTCTTTACAGCAAAACAATGGTACAAGATAGTTCCAAAGGATCTTCATGGAAAATGCTCTCCAAATCAAGAAAAAAATGAACTGTGGAATATGGATACAGCTTGAACCATACTATTTCTTTTGTTTTTTGGTGCTGTTGTTTTTCTTTTTCTTTTTTTGAGGTTTTTCCTTTTTGCTCTGATTCTTTATTCACAGTAAGACTAATGCAGAAATATGTTGAATGTGTTTGTACATATATAACCTATATCAGATCACTTGCTGTCTGGGGGAGGGGGAAGGGAGAGGAGTCAGGGAGAAAAATCTGAAACTAGAAATATTATAAAAACAAATGTTAAAAAAAATTTATACTTTTTCCTCACTACAGAGGCAATTCTAAAAAATTTTTTGTTTCTCCTTCATTCTTGAAGAGGACCATGACCATCAGGAGGTGATGTCATGAATTGCAGTGAAATGGATGTTAAGTGACGGAGTGTTGTGCAAGGTCACCTTCAAAAACATCATCTGGGTCCAGTGCCCAGATATTTATCAGGAAGACTGGAGATGGCCCTGTATCTTTGAAGCATTTGTGGTTAAGTGACTTGCCTAAGGCCACACAGCTAGTAAGTGTCTAAGTTGAGACTTGAACTCAGGTCCTCCCAACTTTGGGGCGAGTGCTCTATCAGTGGTACCACCTAGCTGTTCTAATAAAGTAATAGGGCCAAATGGAATGTTACCTTATACCAGCACCACCACCATCATCATCATCATAATAATCTGACAGATTATCCTCTTCATCTTCTGCTTCACAAATGTTTAGACTGTAATTTGACAGAAAATCTTCATCTACATTTTCTTCTTCATCTGTAAACATAATGGAGTCTTTAATCCACATCCCTCCTTTCTCTATAAATCCAAAGAATTCAAATGTGTACACACAGACCATTAAAATCGACAATCAAAAAGCTAGGCAATGCTGTAAGGCTGCATGTTTCTGATGATTTGCCAGGCTGATGAATCAAGGGAGAAAGTTCCATCTGGATTTTCCTTCCACTGATAGAAAACACAAGATTTGGCAAGCCTTATTTGCCATCCCTGTCCAGCTGGACCCTGCCAAATTTATGTCCTGTCAGTGATATAGAAACTGCTAAGTTAAAATGTGGTAAATTCTAAACCTTTCTGTGTGATCAATTTGTAACACAGGTTGCATTTTCCCCACTGAATAATAATTAATTCAATAATCATATACAAAATATCTACTCTGAAAGCTTGCTGTGTAAGAGAATTGAAAAAAGATGCAGCATTTACCCCCAAGGAGCTATTATTCTATCTTTTTAATGCTATAAATACCAGTTCTGTTCTGTGTGATATGCAAAAATCTTTTGTTGTTGAGTTCTTTCCATTGTGTCTCAATCTTCATGACCCCATTTGGAGTTCTCTTGGCTAAGATCCTGGAGTAATTTGCCATTTCCTCTTCAGCTCATTTTTCAGGTGAGGAACCATGCAATTCGGGTTAAGTGACTTGCCACTGTCACACAGCTAGTAAGTGCCTGAAGTTGGGATAGAACTCACAGAAATGAGTGTTCCTGACTCCAGACCCAGCACATCATTCACTGCACCACCTAGCTGCCCCAACAAAAGTATATTCATTCCATATTGCAGCTGAAGAGGAATACTCAGTACATACCATTGTACACCAAATTATTGTGAAAAACAAAAGGTGACAATGGGACCTGTAGTGCTGGTAGTTTTGACCAGTGGGGGTTTGGTGGTTGGATGGAGGTACGTAGGAAAAGACAGATACATAGCACAGTGGATAGTGTGCTGACCTGAAGTCCAGAAGACTCATCTTTGTGAACTAAAATCTAGCCTCAGATGCTTCAGTGTTGTGTGACATTAGACAAGTCACCTAACCCTGTTTGCCTTGGTTCATCATCAGTAGGATGATGTCAGGGGCTAAAATCCTAGCTATACTGTCTAAAATATCTAATGAGTGGTCACCAATAAATTATAAGCTTTAGCAAGAGTATTTAAGTGTTTTAAATATTTATTAAAGAGCATTAGTATCTAATGATCAGAGAGAAAAGCTAAAAATCTAATTATTTCTAAGAGAACCCATCATCTGACCTGCCTTGGCGAGGTCAGGAACCAAAGGGACCAAACCTCTCCTTCTTCCTCCCAGAAGCCTCCTGTGAAACTGGCAACATCCCATCCCCACACAAATACAGCTCCAAGCTCATTGGCTGGTAGCTTTGATTGACAGAACCCATGAGCAAATATCACTTCCTGATGCCAAGCAAAAGCCACATGGCTTGCCCTCAGATGCCTTCTCCTCATGACGGGGCTTTAGGTGGCGTCACTCCAATGGTTACAATGAGCTGGAGAAAGAAATGGAAAACACTCCAGTATCTCAGTCAAAAAAACCCCAGATGGGGTCAGGACAGTGAGACAGAACTGAAACAACTGAATAACCACATGAGACAGACTAGAGCAACAGTTCTTGTGAGAACTTGAGGGAAGAGCTCTATTAGCATGGGACAAAGGGGGCTACTGAATGTCCTGTGCATGAACTGGTCCTATTAAATTGCCTAATCAGACTCTAAGTATGGTTTCAGGCTATTCATTTAGAAGGGAATTCTTCAATGTATGTCATTTTGAAAAAAAAATATTGCTAGATTAGGTGGTTTTTATAGGTAAGAATCTATTTCACTAATGTAGGGTTCAATCGTATACAAATATAAGAAGAAATCGAATATTTAAAAACAAAGTGGGGAAAACTCACTCACCACTACATGTCAGTAGAACGGTCTTCTCTATTTGTGATGATCGTGACTTCGGGAAATAGCCTTGAAGAAGAAGTAAGATTTTTCAAGAACATTTCTCATTTTAAAATATCAAATGTATAAATATAGAATTTGTCAAAAGCACTTCACAATCATGCTGCCAAAAAAGGTGAATCCACTTGATGGAGGGAAAGTCTATCCATAATGGTCTAACAATAATTTTAATTTTCAGAGTCTATTGTTAGTTAAACTTCCCTCTCTAGGTGTCTCTTGTTCTTTCAACTATCACATTGTTTTCTTTCTTTTTTTTGCAGGGCAATGGGGGTTATGTTACTTGCCTAGGCTCACACAGCTAGTAAGTGTCAAGTGTCTGAGGCCTGATTTGAACTCAGGTACTCCTGAATGCAGGGCTGGTGCTTTATCCACTGTACCACCTAGCTGCCCCTCAGCACATTACTTTCTGGATGTTGCGGTAATTAATTAGGAGTTTTAGAATTCTAAGGAAGTTTACAAGGTAGGGAAAGCCCATAGAGTACTACTTAGCAAAATAACAACAACAACAACAACAACAACAACAACAAAACCCTTTGCATGGAAACCAGTGCAAAGGTTTGTTTACACTCTTAGGCCCCACTCTCATACAGTGACAAGAGCTTTAGAATTCTGGGGGAATACTCTTCTTGAGCTGGAAGGGAGCTCAGAAAGAAAGTGGCCATCCAGCCTAACATCCTGATCATACTCATGAAGAAACTGAAGCCATTAGAAGTTAAGTGATTCACTCCCAAGTGACCCAGGGAGCAGAAAGGCTGGCCTTCTGAGTCAGGATGGTTAGAGTAGATTCCCACTTCTTCCATATGTGTTTGCTGCTTGCACATACAACATACAGAATGGCTATGAAAATGCTTGGGAATCTACCCTAATAAATTGAGGTTAAGCCGCCTAAATATCATTGAGAAGAGGGAAATTCTTCCTCTTGGGAGGTTTCTTTCATCACTGCAATCACACTTCTCATCACAATCCAGATCCTTTATTTCCTTTTCACAGGGGACTTTCTCAGGCCTATCCTTGTTGTCTTTCCATGTCTGCCAAGTCCTTCTGTTTTAAGGAATCTGCCTGTTTGGAATCTATATTTTACTCTCCTAAATCATCCCTGGAATGTGGTAAAGCTAACATGGTTCAATGACATTGTCATTATGGTGAGAAACCACCTCAGACTTCAGAAAGATTCTAGGCAAATGTTGAGGAATAACACCATGTAGGATAATTCTCTACCATTTAAAGAGCGCCTTGTGCTCAAAAAGTCTTCCATATCTCAAGTGTGGAATCCATGGTAGGTTGATCGAATAATTAACTTAAGTGGGGTAAGAAAAGATGTAACAGACCTCAAACAGGGACAATTGAGAAATGGTTCCTTGAGGACCAGGGAAGAGAACCATGATCAATTCCATCTCAAGTACAGAAATAAGAAAATGAATCTTTCCTTCTAACATTGTGCTTCATGTGTATGTGTACATACCTATATATGTATGTGTATTTATATATATAGTTATATATGTGCATATATAGTTTTTTCTTTTCTCAGTTTTGAAACTGAAACAAATCAATCTCAGAGAGGGTTTACTTTCTTTGAAAGAACACAGAAATATTTCCTGAATATGGACATATAGCAAGTAAAATTTGATAGTATTTTAATTGACTATGGTAACTTGTGGGTCACTATGGATTTAACAATATGAATAGTGTTCCACATTTTGAATTCCGCAAGTGTCTATTTTTCCAAAGCACATAGTTGATGGTGTTTTATAGTAAGACCTTACAGGTCGTGTTGTATTGTCTCTGGTCAGTTCATTCTTGAATTTGGTGCTGAATCAGGAGCAGAATTAAACCCTAATACTCTCACAAGCCTTTCTTACCAGGTGACATCATAACCCACTAACTCAAGCCACTGCCAGGGCTTTCAGATATTCTCAAGAAATGTAAGAGACTATGGAAACAGTTCCATATTGAACAATCATATTCTAAGGAGTGACCAATCATGTTAATACATCAATAAATGCAGAGTGTAGTAGGCTTTTTAATAAAGTAATGTGTAGATGATCTCTTTCCCCACCATCTTTGCAGCAGTAGCCATTCAAATTTTAAATGCTACTTGTTTCATATTACTTGGAAAGAATATTTAAAAGTTATATTTTCTGGAGATTATTTTTCATTAGAACTTCCATTTTCTAAAGGTACCTAATAATGTGTGCATCTTCACCAAAAGGTAATTCTTTTAAAAAATTAATTAATTGATTTTAGTTTTCAGCATTTGTTTAGATAAGATTTCCAATTTCAAATTTTTCTCCCTCCCTCCCTTCCCTCACCTGTCCCCTAGTCAGCAGGTAATCTGATATAGGCTTATATATGTGTGTATATGTATATATATATATATATATACACACACACATATGTATGTATATTTGTATATATATAAACACACTGATATGTATTATATATTATGCATGTGTAATATATATTATGTATATATACACAAACATATATGTATACATAATATTTATATTATATATATAAGTATTATACATATATAATAACATTGAACATATTTCTGCATTGGTCATGTTATAAGAGATGAATCAGAGCAAAAAGGAAAAACCTCAAAAAAGAAAAACAACAGCACCAAAAACAAAAGAAATAATATAGTCCAATGAGCATCCATATTCCACAGTTCCTTACAAAGGTAATTCTAATAAAATTACAGGCAAAAGTGGAAGCTCACCATCCAAGGCGGTACATGGCTTCTTCCTCTTTGGTATATATCCCAAAATTTTGTGGTATATCCTCTTCACCTACATGTGTAAGAGGGGACATAAACAAGAAAAACAGAGTTCAAACATCACACACAAAGCACCTGAAAGCTTAATGAAAATTTCAGACAATTCTTAAAGGTCCCAGATTTCTGATGTGTTGCCAATGAGATGAATCAGTGGAGAATTCTCTGATACAGACACAGATTTTTAAAATAACTCAAATATTTTTATAAGGAAAGAAAATAAATTTGAAGTGTTTTCTCAATTTTACAAGGTTTGAAATTTAAAACTTTTGAAGTCCTATCGTGGTAACCTTTAGTCAAAATGTATTAAATCATATACATCATCAGGCATAGTAAAGAATCAAACACGAATTGGGAAACAGCCTTTTTCAAGTGATTCCTATTTATCTTGGGTAGTCTTATAATTAAGAGCATTTCATGCCAAATCTAATCATTCTTAATAGTGAATTGGAACAGAAGTATTCAGAGTAGACTTGGAAATCAGTAAATATGAAAGGTTGCCAGCAGAACCTGCTACAGCAGTAGTTTTAGCCACTGTCAGGATAAATGATAGTGCTACTGCCACAAATGGGTACTGCTGATAATGGGAGTAGAGTAGCCTTTAGCTGTTTCAGTGAATGGATATTTCTTGACAAATGTTCACTGAGATGCAAACATTGTCATTAGGTACAATGTGTTTCCATGGGGAGTTCCTGAAAACTTCTGACAGTCTGTCAACTTCAAACATTTCTCTAAGTTTTGTGAATATTTGTAAGTTTCATCGAATTTTAGTTGAATCCCCAAAGCACTTGAATGACAAATTCATTTTTATCACAAAGTCTAAAAACATAAAAACATTTTGAAAAACTCACAGGAGTCATTATCGTGGTAGAGCTCAGTCGCTTCTGGAACCACTAGGGCAATCCCATCATTGGTGCCACTAGAATATAAAAGTAATAATTTTCAATTTAATTTCAATTTAAAAATTGGTGTCCAGGCTGTAATGTGTTATAAGTAAAAAGGATTATTTTATCATAATTATTCTCTTTTAGCTCCAGAAGGGACTTTGCAAAGGAATCCTGAGGACTGTGGGAGAATCAGTCTATATCTCTCCAAAAATTATTTGCAAACTCTGAACATATATCATACGGTTTTAAAAAAATATTCATTTTATTTTAAACTTGAGTATGAGAATGAGCATTTTGATCAAAAGTGGAATAGAAAAAAAGGACTGTACTGAAAATTGTAGATCTGTTAGGTACAACTTGCTATTCCTTTCAAATATACAACAATGTTATCATGTAACTTTCTTCTTTTTCCCCTCTCCTACCGTCTTTACACCAAACCTAGTGAGGTCTACCATTATACATGTGTGTACATGCCTGTGCATGTACACACATATACATCTAGAAATATGTTTGTATGTGTATGTATGTGCATGTTCATTTGAGCATATATGTATATGCATATATGCCACTTCTTTTTCTATATGTTCTTTTCCATTCTATAGTTAGAGTCAATCTGATAGGTATAAAACAATATCTCCAGGTTGTTTCAATTTGCATTTCTCAAATCAATAATGATCTAGAATATTTTTTTCATATGACTATAAATTGTTTTGATTTCTTCTTTGGAAAACTGTCTTTTCATATAACCTTTGACCACTTATGACTTGGTGAATGACTCACCTTCTTATATATTTGACAATGTTCTTTATATTTTTGAGATGTGAACCCTTTATCAGAGGAACTGTGTATAAAAACTTTGCTCCTTTCATGATCTTTCCTTCTGATCTTGGTTATATTTGTTTTACTTACATGCATAGTATTTAGTTGAATGTAATCAGAAATGTCCATTTTACATTTCACCATGTGCTCTATCTTTTCTTCATAAGTGATTCACTCATCTGTAAGTCTGATATGTAATATGGTCCATGATATTCAAAATGTCTTATACTGCATGTCCCTTAACATCTCAGTATGCATTTTGTCCTTACCTTGGTAAATGGTGTAAGTTATCAGCCTATGTCCAGTTTCTGTCAGACTGCTTTCTAGCTTTCCCAACAACTTTTAACTAAATACCAATTCTTATCCCTCCAAATGAAGTCTTTATACTTGGGAAACATCAGGTTACTATTTTCACTTGTTGATGTAAATTATGTCTCTTCTGTTCCACAGATCTGTCTTTTTTTCTTCTTAGCCAGTGACAGAGTTTTTATACCATTAATGCCTTATAATATAGCTTAAGATTTGATACTAAAAAAAAAAGATTTCATACTGCTAGACCTCCTTCCTTTATATTTTTCCATTAGTTGCTTTGATATTCTTGACCTTTTGTTCTTCCAGATGAATTTTGTTATTTCTTTCTAACTCAGCAAAATAATTCTTTGGTAAATCAGGGAATGTCAATGAATATATAGATCAATTCAGCAAAATTGTCATTTCTATTACATTGTCCTGCCTACACATGAACAATTAATATTTCTGCATTTCTTTAAAGCTGATTTGAGGAGGAGCTAAGAGGCACTGGCACACCAGAGCTCCTGGCCACAGTGGAGCACGGACCCTTGTCACAGTTCCAGGGCAGAAACAAATACTTGTGGTCACTCACAAACCAGAGCAGAGGCCAGGAGATTATTAGACACATCTCTCCTTAGATTATATCACTTTGGAAGAAGTGAAAACTTTCAGAATCCTATAAGTGCCCCTAAAAACAGTGCACAAAAACCCTAAAGTTTGGAACAGCGCGCCCTCCAAACTGGGAATACAGCACCCTTTAAGAAAGAGTTAAAGTCATGAAATAAGATGTTAAAATGATTGAACAGTAGAAAAAAATTCTCACCCTAGGAATTAACTGTGGTGACAAGGAAGATCAAAACACACACTCAGAACAAGATAGCAAAGTCAAAGTTCCTACATCCAAAGCCTTCAAGAAAAAATATGATTTGGTTTCAGGCCATAGAAGGGCTCAGAAAGGACTTTGAAAATCAAGAAAGAGAGGTAGAGGAAAAATTGGGAAGAGAAATGAGAGTGATAGAAAATAAATCGTGAAAAAAAGGGTCAACAACTTGGTAAAGGAGACACACAAAAATACAGAAGAAAAGAACACCTTAAGAGACAAGGGCAGGAGCAGCTAGGTGGCACAGTGGATAAAGCACCGGCCCTGGATTCAGGAACACCTGAGTTCAAATCTAGCCTCAGACACTTGACACTTACCAGCTGTGTGACCCTGGGCAAGTCACTTAACCCTCATTACCCTGAAAAAAAAGACAAGGGCAAATGGGAAAAAGGAGTAGAAAAACCCAAAGAGGAGAAGAATGCCTTGAAAAGAAGCACTTCCCTGGTGGAAAAGGAAGCACAATAATTCACTGAATAGAAAAGCATCCTTCAAAAATAGAATTAGCCAAATGAAAAAGGGGGTACAACGGCTCAATGAAGAAAATAATTCCCTAAAAATTGTACCTGAGAAAATGGAAGCTAATGACCTTATGAGAAATCAAGAAACAAACAAAACCAAAAGAATAAAAAAGAGAAGGAAATGTGAAATACATTATTGGGGAAACAACTAACCTGAGAAATAGAGCCAGGAGAGGTAATTTAAAGTTATGGAGCTATGTGAAAGCCATGATCAAAAAAGCACCGAGACTACATCTTTTAAGAAATTACTAAGGAGAATTGCCCTGATATTCTAGAAGCAGAGGGTAAAATAGAAATGGAATTGATCCACCAATGAGCTCATGAAAGAGATCCCCAAATGAAAACCCCTAGAATTATTATAGCCAAATACCAGAGCCTCCAGGTGAAGAAGAAAATATTGCAAGCTGTCAGAAAGAAACAATTCAGTTGTCATGGAGCCACAGTCAGGATAACACAAGATTTAGCAGCTTCTACATTAAAGGTTCAGAGGGCTTGGAATATAATCCTTTGGAGGGCAAAGGAGCTAAGATTACAACCAAGAATCACATAACTGTCAAAACTATAAGCTATATTATATAACTATAATCTATATTATAATACTTCGTTTGCAAAATGGCTAATCATTGAAATAGAGGACTTTCAAGGATTCTGGATACAAAGAGCAGAGCTGACTAGGAAATTTGCCTTTCAAACACAGGACTCAAGAGTAGCATGAAAAAGGTAAACCAAAAAGACAAATCAAAAGGGTCTTAATAAGGTTAAACTGTTTACATTCCTACATGGCAAGATGATACTTGGAAGTCCTAAGAACTTTCTCAATATTAGGGCACATAGAAGGAGCATAAATAGACAGAGGGAACAGGTATGAGTAGAATGTGAAAATGATGTAAAAAATAAAATTAAGGAGTGAGAGAAGAATGCACTGGGAGAAAGGGAAGGGGAAAAATAGAATGGGGCAAATTATCTCATATAAATGAGTCAAGAAAAAGTTTACTAGGGACAATGGGGAAGGTTGGGGGGCAGTGAGTGAACATTCCCCTCATCAGAATTGGCTCAAAGAGAGAATAAGAGACACTCAACTGAGTATAGAAATCTAACTTACCCTAAAGGAAGGTAGGAGAGAATGTTGATAAGAAAAGGGGGGAAGGTGATAGAATGAAGGTCAGATTGGAGGAGATGCCAGTCAGAAGCAAAACACATTTGAGAAGGGACAGCATAAGAGAGACAATAGTATAAATAATGAGGGAATAGAATGGAGAGAAATGCAGACACCAATCATAAGTGTGAAAAGGATGGAGGGAAATACAATTTTCACGTATAAATGTGAAAAAAATTTTGAAGCAACTTTCTCTGAAAAAGGCCTCATTTCTCAAACAGGTTGAGAAGTGAAAGCAATTTATAGAAATAAGTCATTCCCAATTAATAAATATTTGTTATTACTATCTTTATAGTACCAACTCCTTGTTTTATTTCCTTTGAAGGAATTAAATGTGTTTCCTTCAATGTGGAAAAATAGTACAGTTTGATCTCATTTTTGTTGAATTTGGCTTCCTGTGAGTCCCAAGAGCTGGGATTCTATAAATCTTTCTCCATATATTCTAATTTCTTAAGATACCCTTTCCTAAATAGGTGGTTAGTGGTATTGCCTAGGAATACCCAGTAGTTCCAGATAACTCTTATCTGTTCAGTTTCTCTTTGAGTCAGGTGCTGGTTCAGGAGCTTAGTTCAACTCCAACCATCTCCTAAGTCTTCCATGGCAACACCTGATTTGCCCAGTCAGAAATATGGCTAGTGAACACTCCTTTGGAATTCAAAGGATTTTGGAAATAACCCTCTCCTGATTCCCTGGAGTGTCTGACAACAGTTTAAGCCCTGTAACTGATCAAAATGTAAATGGATACCCATTGAGTCAAGTGACTTAAAAATGGATTGCTGGGCAAGTTTTGTGTTATTGTCACCTTAACTGCATTGCCCAGTCAGTTTTAAAAGCTAATTGCCCATTGTGTTTTTGAGATTTCCTTCAGAATGATTTTCAAGTGATTTTTTTCAGATTTTTTTTTGCGTGATATATATATATATATATATATATATATATATATATATATATATATATATATATGTATTTAAGCTTTTTGAAATGACTGTATTCCTATTGTGCAGTAAGGAATGATAAGCAGATGGATTTCAGAAAAACGTGGGAAGACTTATATGAATTAATGCTGAGTGAAATGAGCAGAACCGAGAGAACATCGTACACAGTATCAACAACATTTTGTGATGATCAACTGTGATAGATTTAACTCTTCTCAGCAAAACAATGATCCAAGACAGTATCAAAAGACTTCTGGTGGAAATGCTCTCCACATTCAGAAAAAGAACCATGGAGTCTGAATGCAGACTGAAACATACTATTTTCACTTTTGTTGTTGCTCTTTTGTTTTTTTCTTGTTTATTCTTTCTTGTGTTGTTTTCCTTTTGTTCTGATCAAGTGGGAAATATGTTTAACATGACAGTACTGTAAAATTGCTTGGTGGCCTTGGGAGGGGGGGTGGGTAGGGAGGGTGAAAGGAAAATTTGGAACTCAAAATATATCTTTACATGTAATTGAAAAAAATTAAAAATTTTTAAAGAAACTTAAAAAATAGTACCTGGACTATAGTACCTACTATGGTCATGTTAACTATTTTTATTGTTATTATAATTATGCTAGCCAAGTTAAAAGTTCCCTAAAAAATTAAAATTACCGTATTCCAAATGAAATGTAATGAAGATATAGGCTAACATAGACCTTACCATATTAGATGGTCTCCTTGACCATTCTGCATATCGCTTTCCTGTTTTTCTTTTTTTCCTTCTATCTCAGGTTTATCTACAGTGACAGAAAGTTCAGATGTGAAGTTTGACATCATTCGCAATACTTGGAAATATCAGGCACTTTCCTGAGACTAGAGGTTTCTAAAGATATGTGGATTCTTTGAATGAGGGGAGTAATTGCCACACCTCAAAGCACTGATGCAGCCCTCTTTTCTTTTCTTTCTTGTTTGTTTTTGTTTTGTTTTTTACCAAAAGAAAACAACAGAAAAGATTGCTTACCACATATCATAAATAGAAAGTTAATTAGAGGTAATTTTGAAAGGATTAAAATATTGAAACAAAATTTTCATTGTCATTACTTGGTAACCCATAGCCAATATGAATGATACCCTCCACTTACATAAGGCATTCTAAAGAACTGAAAATGAATAAGGACATATGCTTTATTCTCAAGGGTTATCCACTTAGGTCAGCTAGGTAGGATAGAGGATAGAACTCAGGTTTTGTAGGTGGGAAAACATGAGTTCCAATGTGGCCTTATACACTTACTTGCTAGCTGTGTGATTCTGGGCAAGTCACTTAAACCTGTTTGCCTCAGTTTCCTCACCTCTGAAATGAGGAGAGAAAGAAATAGCAAACCTCTCCAAGCAAGGTGGCCAAAAAAAACCCCTAACAGATTCAGAAAGTGTTGGTTGGGACTAAGAAATGACTGAACAATCTTCCATTTGCCTTGTAGAGCGTTAAAACCTATATTTTGTTTTCTTTTGTTTTTTTCTGGATAATCTTCTAACATCTGCTTGATCCATACTGTAGCAGAGCATGAGTATTCAGAGTAACCCTTGACATCGTTCACTATGGAAATGGAAAGCCAAAACTAGAAACTTTGAGTAGTTTTTCTCACCAGTTTGGATAAAGCCTTGTGCAACAAGAAGTTTCACTTCAGCAGCTAGAATAAGCTCTTAATGTGTTGGGACAAGGATGGCCTTTGGAAGTCCCAGTGAATGAGGGTTTTTCTTAAATATTCCTAAATTGGAGAGTCACTGGAATGAAATATTCATTTGTGAGGGGACTTCCTCAAATTCTGTCAACTTCAAAACTTTTTCAAGATTTTCCTGACATTTGTAAGAATTTCACTATCATATCTCATTGAATCACAACTAATCTACAAATATGAATATAATTTTAATCAACCCCTCAGTGTCCTTAACATGGTAGATACCAGCAATTTCCACGTTTTTTCTGGAGTAGAAAGGAAAACAGTTCAATGTAAACCCAATGATTACAATTTTGGATAGGCCATGATGCTATTTCTGTCACTTCTTGAAGGGCCCTCACAGAGCAATCCAGTTCATTGTTTGAAAGTCAGTCTATATCACTAAATAGTTTAAATTTCTGAACCCATGTAATATATTTACCTCTTTGTATAGTCATTCCTTCCCTCTGTACCACTCAATTAGTGTGTGAATATTGACAAATCTCATGGGAACTTTTAGAATTGCAAAGAAATTAGCAAGGCAGAGAGGGCTAATGAATTATTATTTACCATAACCATGAGAACCAAGGAAAAGCATTTTTTCTACTGGATCATGAAAAGTTTGACTTTTTTGACATAGATTGGGACAAGGCAAGAGAAGAGATGACAAAGAAAAGAGCCTTCTATACTAACAGCTCCATCATACTCATGAGAAAACTGATGCATACAGAATTTATACAATTGACTCAGTCACCCAAAGAGTTGAAAAAGTTTGCCCCTCTGAGTCCGGAAGTGCATGATGAGTTCCTGCCTCTACCATGGCTTTGCTCTTGGCTGTTTTGGCCCATGTGGATTGGGTGGTGGGTGGGTGGTAATAAAAAGTCTAAGTCTGAATCCCAAAGCATTCAGAGGAATAAGAAATAGCAGACAGACTGTTCTTTAAGGCAGTAGGTTTCAGAAGAGTTCATTAGGTGAATCGGTAGAAAAGTGTTCTGGGCTGGGAGAGTCATAGACTGATGGCATGTTACCTTTGGCCAAAAGAATACCACCCCAACCACCACATAGAAAAAGGAGTACACTTCAGTTATCTACAGTGTGGATTCAGTTGCAGGCCATTCCCAAAATAAGGAGGTTAATGACTACACATTTCTATGCAATCACTGGGTTACCTAGGATACATGAGGATAAACCATCTACATGCTCATGAATTCTCATGCGCAGGGATTCTAAGGAAACAGAGATGAAGAACACAGCCTTTTTCCAATAAACAGCTTACATTTTATATGAACCATGTATTAAATAACAGTTTGTCTGGCTAATCTGCTGTGGTCTACTTAATTGACTCAGTAACTCAACATCAGTATTTAGAGTGTCTTTAGACATCATTCTCTATGTAAAGAGAAGGGTGAACATGGAAACTCCAGTGCTAGGAGTTTCAGCCACTGGTCACTAGCATGGATAAAGTTTGTGTGACAGCAACTTTGGCTTCAGCAGCTAGGATGGGCTCTTCTGCTATGGGAAAAGGTTGGCCCTTGGATGTACCAGTGTATGAATTAGTCTTAAACAGGAGTTTTTGTTCAGTGGGATTTTGGGGGCTGCATGAGAACACATAGAAAAAAGGCAACTAAGTGACACAGAGTTGACCTTGAATTCTAGAAGACTCATCGTTGTGAACTCAAATCTGGCTTCAGACACTTCAGAGTTGTGTGACACTGGGCAAGTCACCTAACCCTGTTTGACTTAGTTCTTCATCAGTAAGATGTGCTGGAGAAGGCAATGACAAGCCATTGCAGTATCTTTGCCAAGAAAACTTCCAGTGCAGTCAAGACAGTCAGATAGCACTGAAACAATCGAGGAAAAACAGGACAAAGAGTCTGTGGCAACAATTCTTATGAGAACTTGAAGGAAGGGCTCTAGTGGTATAGGAGAAAAGGGGCCACTGAATGTTCCTTTGCACGAATTAGTCCTGCTAAATGTTCCTAGGTCAGAGACTTAGATATGGTTACAGGATATTCATCTGGAAGGGAAGTTTTCAATGTATATCAGTCTGAAAAGATATTTGCTAGATTAGACTGTTGTTATTGGCAAGAATTTATTTCACTAAATTACGGTTCAATCTTAATAATATGATGAAATCGGCAAGTATTAAAAGAAAGTGGAGGGAACAGCTAGGTGGCACAGTGGATAGAGCACTGGCCCTGGAGTCAGGAGGACCTGAGTTCAAATCCGGCATCAGACACTTACTAGCTGTGTGACCCTAGGCAAGTCACTTGTGGGGACCAATTTTTAATTGGCAAGTGCTAGCTAAGTGGCTAGCCTCCCTATTGGGGCAAGGAAGGAGACTGGCAGCCTCGCTCAAAACAGAAGATTTATTTTAACAAGAATGAACTTAAAAAACAAAACACAAATAG
The DNA here is from genome assembly GCF_019393635.1 of Dromiciops gliroides. Taxonomy (NCBI): domain Eukaryota; kingdom Metazoa; phylum Chordata; class Mammalia; order Microbiotheria; family Microbiotheriidae; genus Dromiciops; species Dromiciops gliroides. The sequence continues at coordinate 227,186,261 of NC_057863.1, read as the reverse complement.
GATCAGTAGGATCAAGGGAAAGGAAATAAAATGGGGAAAGGGAAATTGTAATACCTGAAAAAATACCACTGCCCAGGAATCAGCTGAAAATACTCAGCAGAACACCTGTCACTTTCCAGCTTCCACCTAAAATGCCCAATTCTCCTCCCCTAAACCAAGAAACACCCCACACAGCCCCAGCCAATGGGATGGCCGCTTTAACAGTCATATGACTGCCCTCACTAGGCCTCCAATCATTATAATTTTGCCAGGCCCATGTATGTATCAGCGAGTGGTGATGACATGAGGTGCCAGAGCCCTGGCAACAGCTACAACCAGTGGGTGGAGCACCATGTGGTTTGTGGAGCCCCAGGCCAGTGCGCGACGAGGCATAAAAACCTCAAATAACAATTAATTCTTTACATTCTCCCCTTTGTTTTGCCAAGAAACATGGGGTGTTTCGTTGATGGAACAATAAACAATAAATAATTTTTTAAAATAACAGAATATCATAACCAATGCTAACAAACAATATACTAATAACAGTATAGGAAAGAGAAAATACATGTTACAGATGATGTATATAGTAACAGAAGGAAAATCAAAAATGTCCATTTAGTCCTTAAAATCTTGGCTTTGAAGGAGGCCTGAGATGTCATCAGGGGAACTGGACTCTGGTCTGGATTCTGGCTGTCTCTGGATTCTGGTTGTCTCTGGAACTGCTGGATTTTCATTAATCTTTAGCATAGCATTGTCCAAAAATGTCCAAATTAAACAATGAAGGTTCATCAAAATATACAAAACAAGTTTAAACTTTATATATATATATAAAGGGGGGACTCAAATATGCTGTATATATATATATATGTCCATGTGTTATGTGTCCATGATGACACCTGAAAATATTATGTAAAGGTTACCATACCACATCTTGTGGTGCATAGATGTCTAATAATCGTGCTAGGCCTCAGGTGCATCAATTCTGACCATGGCACCAGATTGAGTGAAGAAGCCAAGTTAAGTTAAACCAGGTTCATGCATTAGGGCTAACATGACACCAGAACATTTTTGGAGTGAGAGGGGAAGAAACTGGACCATGTCCAGCAATTGTGCTCTACATAGCTGCTCTCACAAGCAAACCATGGACTTCTTGAATGTATTTGGCTGTTCTCTCAGCCTCTCTCAGGGTATCTTACATGTACCTGTCTCTCCAACCTGGCTCCGCAAAAACTGTGGGGACCAATTTTTAATTGGGGAGGGCTAGCTAAGCAGCTCGCCACAATATTGGGGCAAGGAAGGAGACTGGCAGCCTCCCTCAAAACAGAACAAGATTTATTTTAACAAGAACGAACTTAAAAAAAACCACAAACAGGATCAGTAGGATCAAGGGAAAGGAAATAAAATGGGGAAAGGGAAATTATAATACCTGAAAAAATACCACCGCTCAGGAATCAGCTGAAAATATGCAGCAGAATGCCTAGAACACTGTGATTAGGAATGATGTGGTTCCATGGGGAGTTCCTGACAATTTCTGAACAGTTTGTCAACTTCAAAACTTTCTCTAAGCTGTGTGAATATTTGTAAGGTTTCAACTGAAATTTAATTAAACCCCCAAACTGCTTGAATGACTACATATCATGAAGTCTAAAAAGATGAAAACATTTTGAAAAACTCACTTGAGTCATTATCATGGTCGATCTCAGTGATTTCTTTATTCCCTCGGACAGTCCCATCATTGGTGCCACTAGAATATAAAGGTAATATTTTTCAACTTAATTGCAATTTAAAGATTGTGAGTAGGTCATAAATTATGAGTTAAAAGCATTATTTTCACAATTATTCTCTTTCACCTCCAGGAGGGATGTTGCAAAGGAATCCATTTGATTATGGGAAAATCAGTCTCTATCACTCCAAAAATTATTTTTAAAATCTGAAGCTTTCTCAGATGTCTCTTTTGTTTTCCAAATTAATTTTATTTTGAAGTTCAGAAATGAAGCAAGCATTTTGATAACAAAGTAGAATAGAAAACCAGGATTGCACCTAAACTTGTAGATCCATTATGTTCAAATTTCTATTCCTTTCAAATAACCATGTAACTTTCTTTTTTTTTTTCCCCTCACTGGCCCTCCTTGCCCCAAACCTAAAGATGGCTACCATTGGATGCAAATACGTACACATGTTTATGCACATTCTTTCTTTTTCATCTTCCTTCATAGGAACCTTGGGGTTAATCTGGGTATTTGTAATGACTTGGTCACTCAAAGTTGTTCTTAAAATTATACTGCTGTTACTGTATACAATGTTCTCTTGGTTCTGCTCATTTCACTCTTCATTCTGCCATGCAGGGCTCTCCATGCTTTTCTAAAATCATTGAGCTCCTCATTTCTTTAGCAGAGGAATATTCTTTTATGTGCATGTAGCACAATTTTGTGTGTAGCCATTCCTCAACTGAAGAGCATAACCACAATTGGCAGATCTTTGCTACCACGAAGATAACATATATTAGAACACCAAGGTTCTTTTGCTTTTTCCCTAATCACCTTGGCAAACAGACCTAAGATTGATTTGGGTTGATCAAAGGCTGTAGGCAGTTTAGGAACTGTTTGGGCATAATTTAAAATCACTGTCCAAAATGGTTGGATTAGCACACAGCTTCACCAGCAAGGAATTAAGGTCCCAATTTTTCCACATGCCCTCCCACATTGGTCACTCTCCCTTTTTATCATTATGGTCACTGTTATAGGTGGTAAAACTATATCTCAATGTTGCTTTAATTTGCATTTCTCTAATCAATAATGATTTAGGGCAAATTTTCATATAACTACAGACTGTGTTGAATTCTTTCTGGGACAACTGCTTGTTCATAAGCTTGGACCATTTATCAGTTGGGGAATGATGCACTTTTTTCTCAATTTGACCAAGTTCTTGAGATATTTGAGATATGGGACCTTTAACTGAGGAGCCGTGTATAAAAATTTTGCCCCAGTTTTCTTTTTTCCTTCTGATCTTGGCTGATCTTATCCTCCTAACTGAAGTCTTATTACTTGTCAAACATTAGGTTATTCCTATTTTCATTGGCTGCCATAAATTGTATGTTTGCCCTGCTTCATGGATCTATCTTTGTTTTACTCAGACAGGATCAAATAATTTTTAGAATTACTGCCTTATAACATAATTCATGCTTTGAGGCTGTTAGACTTTTTTCCTTTAGATTTTTTCATTAGTTGCTTTGATATTTTGGACTTTTTGTTTATTCAGGTGAATTTTGTTATGACTTTTGTAGCTCATTAAGGTAGTTTTTGGTAGTTTGGGATGTCATTGAATATATAGATTAATTTTAGCAAAAGTATTTTTTATAGGATAGCACCCTGTCTTCCCAGGAACAATTATTATTTCTTCATTTATTTAAATCTGATTCAAGAATTACTATGGTTACAAGGAAGATCAAAACACATACTCACAACCACATAGCAAAGTCAAAGTTCCTTATTCCAAGGCCTCCAAGAACAATGTGAATTGGCCTCAGGCCGTGGAAGGGCTCAGAAAGGACTTTGAGTAAGAAAAGAGAGGATAAAATGGGAAGAGAAATGAAAGTGATACAAGAAAACCATGAAGAAAAAAAAAAGGCAAGGAGAAGAATGCTTTGAAAAGAAGCATTGGCCAAGTGGAAAAGGTGGCACAAAAATTCACTGAATAGAAAAAAATGCCTTCAAAGGTAGGGTTAGCCAAATGGAAAATAAGGTAGAAAAGCTCAATGAAGCAAATAATTCCTTAAAAATTAGAACTGAGTCAATGCAAGCTAATGACTTAATGAGAAATCAATATACCATAAAATAAAATCATACCATAAAATACCAAATAATACCATAAAATAAAATAAAAAAGACTGAAAACAATTGAAGACAATATGAAATGTCTCATGGGAAAAACAAATGACCAAGGAAATTGATCCAAGGGAGGTCATTTTACAATTATTGGACTGCCTGAAAGCCATGATAAAAAAAGGGAGCCTAGACTTCATCTTTCCAGAAGTTACTGGGGCAGCTAGGTAAGGAAGTGAATAGAGCACCAGCCCTGCATTCAGGAGGACCTGAGTTCAAATCTGGCCTCAGACACTTCACACTTACTAGCTGTGTGACCCTAGGCAAGTCACTTAATCCCAATCGCCTCACCAAAAAAAAAAAAAAAAAAAAAGAAATTATCAAGGAAACCTCCCCTGATCTTCTAGACCCAGAGGGTAAAAGTAGAAATTGACAGAATCCACCAGTCACCTCCTGAGAGAGATCCCAAAATGAAAACTGCCAGGAATATTATAGCCAAATTCCACAGGTCCCAGGACAAGAAGAAAATTTTGTAAGCAGCCAGAAACAATTCCAGTCTCTTGGGGCCACAGTCAGGATAACCCAAGATTTAGCAGCTTCTGCATTAAACTCTCAGAAGCCTTGCAATATGATATGCTAGAGGGCAAAGGAGCTAGGATTACAACCCAAATTCACCTGCCCAGGAAACCTGTGTCTAAGCCTTTAGTGGGGAAAATGGATATTCAATGAAATAGAGGACATTCAAGGACTCTTGATGAAAAGACCAGAACTAAATAGGAAATTTGACTTTTAAAGGAAAGATTCAAGAGAAGCCTAAAAAGGCAAACAGAAAAGAGAAATCATAAAGGTCTTAATAAGGTTGAACTATTTACAGTTCTACATGGGGAAGGTGACCCTTGTAAGTCCTAAGAATGTTCTCATTATTAGGGCATTTAGAAGGAGGATATATAGACAGAAAGCACAGATGTAAATTGAATGTGATATTAAAGATATCAAATGCACTGGGAGATAGGGAAAGGGAAAGATAGAATGAGGCAAGTTACCTTAAATAAAAGAGGCAAGCAAAAGCTTTTAGAGTGGAGGGGAAGATGGGGAAAGTTCTGGGGGCAGTGAGTGAACCTTTCTCTCATCAAGATTGCCTCAAAGAGAGAATAACATACACTCAATTGGGTATAGAAATCCATCTTATTCTAAAGGAAAGCAAGAGGGGAAGGGGAAAAGAGATGGGGCAGGAGTGTGGAGGGGAGGGGATACGGGGGAGGTATCAGGAATAACACCATGTAGGATAATTTGCTACCATTTAAAGAGTGCCTTGTGCTGAAAAAGTCTTTTATATCTCAAGTATGGAATCCATGGTAGGTTCAACGAATCATTAACCTTAGTGGGATAAGAAAAGATGTAACAGAACTAAAACTGGGACAATTGAGAAATGGTTCCTTGAGGACCAGTGAGCAGAACCATGGTTAATTCCATCTCAAGTATAGAAATAAGGAAATGAAGCTTTTGTTCTAACATAGTGCTTCATGTGTGTGTGTACATACTTATATATGTATACGGGTATATGTCTATGTCTATGTATATATAGATATAGGTATAGATATAGAGAGGTATATATGTGCATATATAGTTTTTTCTTTTCCAAGTTTTGAAACTGAAGTAAGGCAATCTCAGAGAGGGTTTACTTTCTTTGCAGGAACACAGAAGTATTTCCTGAATATAGACAAATAGCAAGTAAAATTTGATAGTACTTTAGTTGAGTATGGTAACTTGTTAGTCACACCAGATTTAACAATATGAATAGTCTTCTACAGTTTGAATTTCGCAAGTGTCTCTTTCTCCAAAGCACACAGTTGATGGCGTTTTATAGTAAGACCTTACAGGTTGTGTTGTATTGTCTCTGGTCAGTTTGTTCTTGAATTTGGTGCTGAATCAGGAGCAGAATTAAACCCTAATACTCTCACAAGCCTTTCTTATCAGGTGAAATCATAACCCACTTACTCAAGCCACTGCCAGGGCGTTCAGATATTCTCAAGAAATGTACCAGACTATGGAAGCAGTTCAATATTGAACAATCATGTTCTAAGGAGTGACCAATTATGTTAATACATCAATAAATGCAGAGTGTAGTAGGTTTTTCAATAAAAGTAATGTGCAGATGATCTATTTCCCCACCATCTTTGCAGCAGTGACCATTCAAATTTTAAATGATACTTGTTTCATATTACTTGGAAAGAATATTTAAAAGTTATATTTTCTGGAGATTATTTTTTCATTAGAACTTCTTCCATTTTCTAAAGGTACCTAATCAGTGTTTCTTTTTCACCACAAAGGTAATTCTTTTTTAAAAATTAATTAATTAATTAATTGATTTTAGTTTTCAACATTTGTTTAGATAAGATTTCTAATTTCAAATTTTTCTCCCTGCCATCCCACCATCCCCTAGACAACAGGTAATCTGATATAGGTTATATATATATATATGTGTGTGTGTGTGTATGTATGTATGTATATATATGCATATAAATGTATATATACACACACACATATACATAAAAATAAAATAAAATTGAACATAATTCTGCATTAGTCACATTATAAGAGAAGAATCAGAGCAAAAAGGAAAATCCTCAAAAAAGAAAAACAGCAGCACCAAACACAAAAGAAATAATATGGTCCAATCAGCATCCATATTCCACAGTTCCTCACAAAGGTAATTCTAATAAACTTATAGGCAAAAGTGGAAGCTCACCATCCAAAGAGGTACATGGCTTCTTCCTCCTCTTTATATACCCCCAAAGTTTGTGGTATAGCCTGTTGACCTACATCTGTAAGAGGGGATATAAACAAGAAAAACAAAGAGTTCAAACATGGTCACACACAAAGCTCCTGAAAGGTTAATACACATTTCAGTCAGTTCTCATAGGCCCCAGCTTTCTGATGTGTTGCCAAGGAAATGAATGAGTGGAAAGTTTCCACAAGTGAGTAATAAGTCACTTAAAATGAGCCAAAATTTAAAACTCTCTTTTGTCCTCTGCTTGTCCGTCAGGCATTTCCATCATTGAATGAACATTCATTCAGTCAATATGTAGAAAACATTAACCCTGCTCCCAGGAGTGCTCAATAAGCAAAGATCAAGGAGGCATGGCCTGAAAGAGCTAACATTCTGCTTGCTTCATCTTATCCAATAAGTTCCTTCAAGTAATCCAGAAAAGTCTCCTCAATCCATTTTGTAGTTTCACAGAAGTACTCAGTGTGTCATTGGGCACCAAGTAGCTATGTTAAAGAAGTATGAAAATGGGAGCTCAGCTGTGGCTAGGTTTGGGGAATTGGTGATGAAATGGCAGTATGTAGGAAAGGACTCTGTAGCAACAACTCTTGTGACAACAACCCTTGAGCAAAAGATTCTACTGGTATGGAACAAAGGTGGGTATTGAATGTTCCAATGAATGGATTGGTCTGGGGAACATCCCTGAGTCACAGACAAAGTATAGCTAGGTATTATAGCAATGTATTATTGTTGCCAGATTAGGCTACTATTGCTAAGAATCGATTTCACTCATAGGGTTGAATCTCAACATTGTTCCAATGATGCATATATGATAAAATCATGAAATATAAAAATGAAGTGAAGAAACTTACCACCTCTTTCACTGTGCACTGGAACTTCCCTTGAATAAAAAAATGGTGAAATATAAATCCTCATTATAAAATAGCAAAAGCAAAACAATGAAATTTTGGTATGCCACAAAACTCTACACATTGGTAAGGACCTTGGAAGATGAATCAATTTGGTTGTGGACAAGTCAGACCACCTCTTTAAAACAATAGTTTAACTTTCAGAACCAGTCACTTCATTTAGCCTGTCATTGGAGCTTTTATGATAGATGAAAGTATAGAATTTGTGGGTTTCAGCAAGTTTAATTGGGACTTCCAGAAATTCAGAGAAGTTAAAAAATGGAAAGATAGCCCATAAAGTATTATTGCTGTTCAAAAGAAACCCCCAGACAAACATGAAATACAATGTTTGTTTTTACTTCGAATCAAGTATAATTCTTATGACAGAACTATTCTTTTTTTAAGAAACTGAAAAATTATGTCTGACCAACTCACTTTGAGCAATAAGAAAACTTCATTAATTATGTGACCAAGTCCCAAGTCAAATGGAGAATAAAGTCTAAGCCCTACTTTGGAGAGAGGAGGGTCATGAATGACAATAGTCTGGACCTTGTAACAGATTAATATGTAGAGAGATCCTCATTACTTCAGACTTTTAAAAGAGGAATAGCCAGTAACAGGGATAATCTATAGCATTGTCCTCTGTGCAGCAACATGCACTCCATTCTTCTGAATTTTACTCTATTCATCACTAATTGTAATGAAGATATAGGGTAAAGTACAAGCTCACCTTGCATTGCAATGATGTGCGTTTTCTGGACTCACAATTTGCTCTTTCCTTAAAACCTGATTTAAGAGGTTACCCTCCATGTTAAGAGAAGACTCAGGTACATCTATAATGAGAAAGAGTTTAGGGGCGGCTAGATGGCACAGTGGATAGAGTACCGGCCCTGGATTCAGGAGGATCTGAGTTAAAATCAGACCTCAGACACTTAACATTTACTAGCTGTGTGACTCAGGACAAGTCACTTAACCCCAATTGCCTCAACAAAATAAAAAAAGAAAGAAAAGAAAAGAAAAAAAGAAAAAGAATTTAAAGAGGAACTGCAAAATCATTTAGAGCACTAAGAAAAGTCAGGCTATTTCCTAAAGCAATAGCTTTCTAAAGAGTTGTTGTATGGACAAATTAGTGCAAGAAAGCCCTATGATGGGAGTTTCTTCCTCTGATACAATGCCATGTTTTTGCCAATAGGAATGCAATACTAATAAAAATTGTTTGTCAATGATTATGAATAGGAAGTCAAGGAGAGGCAAAGCCAAGATGGCTGGCTGAGTAGAAAGAGGAGCCTAGTCAAATTCTCCCACTTTTATAACAACACCTGAAATCAAATTGTGGAGTGGCAGATTCAACAGAATATTGGAGTGTTGCATTTTTCCAATCCAAAGAACTTAGTAGATAGATAGGAATGGTCAGAGCTGGCCTCAAGTGCACCCATTGGTGGCACCAGTGATAGGCCTTAGAGGGAGCTGTGAAAACAGCAGAAGCTTTAGGATCTCTCAGCTAGAGCCAGTATGGGAGTCAGGCAACTGGTTGCAAAGAGAATACAGGAGACCATAACAACACTGAAATTTAAAAGGAGAAGGAACTAGAGAGAGTAAGAGGTTTCTAGACCCAAAAGATTAAAAAAAAGAATTGTAATTTTTAAAAATTTGGAATAAAAGAAAGTGAATTAAAGGTCTTTTGTCCATTATATGAGGGTTGAGATGTAAAACTTCTGAAGGTCCTGTCAAGGCAACCCAGAGTCAAAATGAATTCAATCATCCACATCATCAGGCATAGTGAAGCATCAAATATGAATTGGGATACCGACATTCACAAGCTACTCCTGTTTTCCTTGTGTAGTGTTATAATTAACAAAATTTTATGACAACTCTAGTAGGTCTTCTTAATCAGTAGTAAATTGGAATATACATATTCAGAGTTGTCTTGGAAATCATTAGATGTGGAAATGGAAGGTTGAAAAAAGGAGCTGCAACAAGGATGGTGCTGAAGCAAGTCTAACTTCAGCCATTAGGAAAGGGCACAGCTGATATGAGACTAGAGTAGTCTTAAAATGTAAATGTTTCAGTGAATGGATATTTCTTGACCAATATTCATTAAGGTAGAAACACTAAGGTGTTTCTATGGTGTGTGAATATTTGTAAGGGTATAATTGAAATTTAATTGAATCCTAAAACTGCTTGAATGACTACATATCATGAAGTCTAAAAAGATGAAAACATTCTGAAAAACTCACTTGAATCATTATCTTGGTCGATCTCAGAGGTTTCCTTATTCCCTGGGAAAGTCCCATCATTGGTGACACTAGAATATAAAGGTAACAATTTTCAACTTAATTGTAATTTAAAGATTGTGAGTAGGTCAGAAATTATGAGTATAATGCATTATTTTCACAATTATTCTCTTTCACCTCCAGGAGGGACGTTGCAAAGGAATCCATTTGATTATGGGAAAATCAGTCTATATCACTCCAAAAATTATTTGTAAAATCTGAAGCTCAGATGTCTCTTTTATTTTCCAAATTAATTTTATTTTGAAGTTAAGAAATGAAGCAAGCATTTTGATAACAAAGTGGAATAGAAAACCAGGATTGCACCTAAACTTGTAGATCCATTATGTTCAAATTTCTATTCCTTTCAAATAACCATGTAACTTTCTTTTTTTTTTCCCCTCACTGACCCTCCTTGTCCCAACCCTAAAGATGGCTACCATTGGACGCAAATACGTACACATGTTTATGCACATTCTTTCTTTTTCATCTTCCTTCATAGGAACCTTGGGGTTAATCTGGGTATTTGTAATGACTTGGTTGCTCAAAGTTGTTCTTAAAATTATACTGCTGTTACTGTATACAATGTTCTCTTGGTTCTGCTCATTTCACTCTTCATTCTGCCATGCAGGGCTCTCCATGCTTTTCTAAAATCATTGAGCTCCTCATTTCTTTAGCAGAGGAACATTCTTTTATGTGCATGTAGCACAATTTTGTGTGTAGCCATTCCTCAAATGAAGAGCATAACCACAATTGGCAGATCTTTGCTACCACAAAGATAACATATGTTAGAACACCAAGGTTCTTTTGCTTTTTCCCTAATCACCTTGGGAAACAGACCCAAGAGTGGTTTGGGTTGATCAAAGGCTGTAGGCAGTTTAGGAACTGTTTGGGCATAATTTAAAATCACTGTCCAAAATGGTTGGATTAGCACACAGCTTCACCAGCAATGAATTAAGGTCCCAATTTTTCCACATGCCCTCCCACATTGGTCACTCTCCCTTTTTATCATTATGGTCACTGTTATAGGTGGTAAAACTATATCTCAAGGAGGCTTTAATTTGTATTTCTCTAATCAATTATGATTTAGGGCAAATTTTCATAATACTATAGACTGTTGAATTATTTCTGGGACAACTGCTTGTTCATAAGCTTGGACCATTTATCAGTTGGGGAATGATGCACTTTTTTCTCAATTTGACCAAGTTCTTGAGATTTTTGCGATATGAAACCTTTAACTGAGGAACTGTGTATAAAAATTTTGCCCCAGTTTTCTTTTATCCTTCTGATTTTAGCTGATCTTATCCCACAAACTGAAGTCTTATCACTTGTCAAATATTAGGTGATTCCAATTTTTGTTTGCTGCCATAAATTGTATGTTCGTCCTGCTTCATGGATCTATCTTTGTTTTAGACAGGATCAAATAATTTTTAGAATTACTGCCTTTTAACATAATTCATACTTTCTGACTGTTAGACTTTTTTCCTTTAGATTTTTTAATTATTTGCTTTGATATTTTGGATTTTTTGTATATTCAGGTGAATTTTGTTATGACTTTTGTAGCTCATTAAGGTAGTTTTTGGTAGTTTGGGATGTCATTGAATATATAGATTAATTTTAGCAAAAGTATTTTTTATAGGATAGCACGCTGTCTTCCCAGGAACAATTATTATTTCTTCATTTATTTAAATCTGATTCAAGAATTACTATGGTGACAAGGAAGATCAAAACACACACTCAGAACCACATAACAAAGTCAAAGTCCTTAATCCATAGCCTCCAAGAACAGTATGAATTGGCCTCAGGCCAAGGAAGGGCTCAGAAAGGACTTTGAGTAAGAAAGAGAAAGGATACAATGGGAAGAGAAAGGATAGTGATACAAGAAAACCATGAAGAAAAAAAAGGCAAGGAGAAGAAGAATGCTTTAAAAAGAAGCATTGGCCAAATGGAAAAGGTGGCACAAAAATTCACTAAATAGAAAAAAATGCCTTCAAAGGTAGTGTTAGCCAAATGGAAAATGAGGTACAAAAGCTCAATGAAGCAAATAATTCCTTAAAAATTAGAACTGAGTCAATGCAAGCTAATGACTTAATGAGAAATAAATATACCATAAAATAAAATCAAAAGACTCAAAACATATGAAGCCAATATGAAATGTCTCATGGGAAAAACAAATGACCAAGGAAATTGATCCAAGAGAGGTCATTTTAAATTACTGGACTGTCTGAAAGCCATGATAATAAAAGGGAGCCTAGACTTCATCTTTCAAGAAGTTACTGGGGCAGAGCTAGGTGGGGAAGTGGATAGAGCACCATCCCTGGATTCAGGAGGACCTGAGTTCAAATCTGACCTCAGACACTTCACACTTACTAGCTGTGTGACCCTAGGCAAGTCACTTAATCCCAATTGCCTCACGAAAAAAAAAAAAAAAGAAAGAAATTATCAAGGAAACCTCCCCTGATCTTCTAGACCCAGAGGGTAAAAGTAGAAATTGACAGAATCCACCAGTCACCTCCTGAGAGAGATCCCAAAATGAAAACTGCCAGGAATATTATATCCAAATTCCAGAGGTCCCAGGACAAGAAGGAAATTCTGAAAGCAGCCAGAAACAATTCCAGTCTCTTGGGGCCACAGTCAGGATAACCCAAGATTTAGCAGCTTCTGCATTAAACTCTCAGAGGCCTTGCAATATGATATGCTAGAGGGCAAAGGAGCTAGGATTACAACCCCAAATCACCTGCCCAGGTAAACTGTGTCTAAGCCTTCAGTGAGAAAAATGGGTATTCAATGAAATAGAGGACTTTCAAGGACTCTTGATGTAAAGACCAGAACTAAATAGGAAATTTGACTTTTAAATGAAAGATTCAAGAGAAGCTTAAAAAGGCAAACAGAAAAGAGAAATCATAAAGGTCTTAATAAGGTTGAACTGTTTACAGTTCTACATGGGGAAGCTGACCCTTGTAAATCCTAAGAATGTTCTCATTATTAGGGCAGTGAGAAGGAGAATGTACAGATAGAGAGCACAGATGTAAATTTAATGTCATATTAAAGGTATCAAAATACAATTAAGAGTTGAGAGAAGAATGCACTGGGAGATAGGGAAGGGAAAGATAGAATGAGGCAAGTTACCTTAAATAAGAGAGGCTAGCAAAAGCATTTAGAGTGGAGGGGAAGATGGGGAAAGTTCTGGGGGCAGTGAGTGAACCTTTCTCTCATCAAGATTGCCTCAAGGAGAAAATAACATACACTCAAGTGAGTATAGAAATCCATCTTACCCTAAAGGAAAGCAGGAGGGGAAGGGGATAAGAGATGGGGGGCAGGAGTGTGGAGGGGAGGGGAGACTGGGGGAGGTATAAGGAATAACACCATGTAGGATCATTTGCTACCATTTAAAGAATGCCATGTGCTGAAAAAGTCTTCCATATCTCAAGTGTGGAATCGATGATGGGTTCATCAATCATTAACTTTAGTGGGATAAGAAAAGGTGTAACAGAACTAAAAGAGGGACAATTGAGAAATGGTTCCTTGAGGACCAGTGAACAGAACCATGGTTAATTCTATCTCAAGTATAGAAATAAGGAAATGAAGCTTTTGTTCTAACATAGTGCTTTATAGTGTAGATACCTATATATGTATATATGTATATGTATTTATATATATATATATATATATATGTGCATATATAGTTTTTTCTTTTCCCAGTTTTGAAACTGAAATAAGACAATCTCAGAGAGGGTTTACTTTCTTTGCAGGAACACAGAAGTATTTCCTGAATATGGACAAATAGCAAGTAAAATTTGATAGTACTTTAGTTGAGTATGGTAACTTTTGGGTCACTCCAGATTTAACAATATGAATAGTCTTCCACAGTTCGAATTTTGCAAGTGTCTCTTTCTCCATAACACACAGTTGATGGCGTTTTATAGTAAGACCTTACAGGTTGTGTTGTATTGTCTCTGGTCAGTTTGTTCTTGAATTTGTTGCTGAATCAGGAGCTGAATTAAACCCTAATACTCTCACAAGCCTTTCTTACCAGGTGACATCATAACCCACTAACTCAAGCCACTGCCAGGGCTTTCAGATATTCTCAAGAAATGTAACAGACTATGGAAACAGTTCCATATTGAACAATCATGTTCTAAGGAGTGACTGAACATGTTAATACATCAATAAATGCAGAGTGTAGTAGGCTTTTCAATAAAAGTATTGTGCAGATGATCTATTTCCCCACCATCTTTGCAGCAGTAGCCATTCAAATTTCAAATGCTACTTGTTTCATATTACTTGGAAAGAATATTTAAAAGTTATAGTTTCTGGAGATAATTTTTTCATTAGAACTACTTCCATTTTCTAAAGGTACCTAATCAGTGTTTCTTCTTCACCACAAAGGTAATTCCTGTTTTTAAAAAAAATTAATTAATTAATTTTGGTTTTCAACATTTGTTTAGATAAGATTTCCAATTTCAAATTGTTCTCACTCCCATCCCCCCATCCCCTAGACAGCAGGTAATCTGATATAGGTTATTGATAGATAGATAGGTATATATCTATGTATGTATATATGTATATATATACACAAACACATATATATACACACACATATACGTATATAGTATATATACATATATATAATAAAATTGAACATAATTCTGCATTAGTCATGTTATAAGAGAAGAATCAGAACAAAAAGGAAAATCCTCAAAAAAGAAAAACAGCAGCACCAAAAACAAAATAAATAATATGGTCCAATCAGCATCCATATTCCACAGTTCCTCACAAAGGTAATTCTAATAAACTTATGGGCAAAAGTGGAAGCTCACCATCCAAGGAGGTACATGGCTTCTTCCTCCTCTTTATATACCCCCAAAGTTTGTGGTATAGCCTGTTGACCTACATCTGTAAGAGGGGATATAAACAAGAAAAACAAAGAGTTCAAACATGGTCACACACAAAGCCCCTGAAAGGTTAATACACATTTCAGTCAGTTCTCAAAGGCCCCAGCTTTCTGATGTGTTGTCAAGGAGATGAATGAGTGGAAAGTTTCCACAAGTAAGTAATAAGTCACTTGAAATGGGCCAAAATTTAAAACTCTCTTTTATCCTCTGCTTGTCCGTCAGGCATTTCCATCATTGAATGAACATTCATTCAGTCAACATGTAGAAAACATCAACCCAGGTCCCAGGAGTGCTCAATAAGCAAAGATCAAGTAGGCATGGCCTGAAAGAGCTAACATTCTGCTTGCTTCATCTTATCCAATAAGTTCCTTCAAGTAATCCAGAAAAGTCTCCTCAATCCATTTTGTAGTTTCACAGAAGTACTCAGTGTGTCATTGGGCACCAAGTAGCTATGTAAAAGGAAGTATGTAAATAGGAGCTCAGCTGTGGCTAGGTTTGGGGAATTGGTGATGAAATGGCAGTATGTAGGAAAGGACTGTGTAGCAACAACTCTTGTGACAACAACCCTTGAGCAAAAGATTCTACTGGTATGGAACAAAGGTGGGTATTGAATATTCCAATGAATGGATTGGTCTGGTGGAACATCCCTGAGTCACAGACGAAGTATAGCTAGGTATTATAGTTACGTATTATTGTTGCCAGATTAGGCTACTATTGCTGAGAATCGATTTCACTCATAGGGTTGAATCTCAACATTGCTCCAATGATGCATATATGATAAAATCATGAAATGTAAAATTAAAGTGAAGAAACTTACCACCTCTTTCACTGTGCACCGGAACTTCCCTTGAATAAAAAAAATGGTGAAATATAAATCCTCATTATAAAATAGCAAAAGCAAAACAATGAAATTTTGGTATGCCACAAAACTCTCCACATTGGTAAGGACTTTGGAAGATGAATCAATTTGGTTGTGGACAAGTCAGACCACCTCTTTAAAACAATAGTTTAACTTTCAGAACCAGTCACTTCATTTAGCCTGTCATTGGAGCTTTTATGATAGATGAAAGTATAGAATTTGTGAGTTTCAGCAAGTTTAATTGGGACTTCCAGAAATTCAGAGAAGTTAAAAAATGGAAAGATAGCCCATAAAGTATTATTGGTGTTCAAAAGAAACCCCCAAACAAACATGAAATACCATGTTTGTTTTTAGTTCGAATTAAGTGTAATTCTCACATGACAGAACTATTCTTTTTTTAAGAAACTGAAAAATTGTGTCTGACCAACTCACTTTCAGCATTAAGAAAACTTCATTAATTATGTGACTAAGTCCCCAGTCAAATGGAGAATAAAGTCCAAGCCCTACTTTGGAGAGAGGAGGGTCATGAATGACAATAGTTTTGACCTTGTGACTGATTAATATGTATAGAGATCCCCATTATTTCAGACTTCTAAAAGTGGAATAGCAAGTAACAGGGATAATCTATAGCATTGTCCTCTGTGGAGCAACATGATTCTTAATTTTATTCTAATCATCCCTAATTGTGATGAAGATATAAGGTAAAGTACAAGCTCACCTTGCAGTGCAATGATGTGCACCTTCTTGACTCACAATCTGCTCTTTCCTTACCACCTGATTTAGGAGGTTACCCTCCATGGTAAGAGAACACTCAGGTACATCTATAATGAGAAAGAGTTTAGGGGTGGCTAGGTGGCACAGTGGATAGAGTACTGGCCCTGGATTCAGGAGGACCTGAGTTCAAATTTGACCTCAGACACTTAACATTTACTAGCTGTGTGACTCAGGACAAGTCATTTAACCCCAGTTGCCTCACCAAAAAAAAATAAAGAAAAAGAAAAAAAAAAGAAAGATTTTAAAGAGGAACTGCAAAATCATTTAGAGCACTAAGAAAAGTCAGGCTATTTCCTAAAGCAATAGCTTTCTAAAGAGTTGTTGTATGGACAAATTAGTGCAAGAAAGTCCTGTGATGGGAGTTCCTTCTTCTGATACAATCCCATGTTTTTGCCAGTAGCAAAGCAATACCAACAAAAATTGTTTGTCAGTAATTATTAGGAAGTCAAGGAGAGGCAAAGCCAAGGGGGCTGGCTGAGTAGAAAGAGGAGCCTGGTCAAATTCTCCCACTTTTATAACAACATCTGAAATCAAATTGTGGAGTGGCAGATTCAATAGAATATTGGGGTGTTGCATTTTTCCAATCCAAAGAACTTAGTAGATAGATAGGAGTGGTCTGAGCTGGCCTCAAGTGCACCCATTGGTAACACCAGTGGTAGGCCTTAGAGGGAGCTGTGAAAACAGCAGAAGCTTTGGTATCTCTCAGCTAGAGGCAGTAAGGGAGTCAGGCAACTGGTTGCAAAGAGAATCCAGGAGACCATAACAACACTGAAATTTAAAAGGGGAAGGAACTAGAGAGAACAAGAGGTTTCTAGACCCAAAACTTTAAAAAAAAAAAGAATTTTAATTTTTAAAAATTTGGAAAAAAAGAAAGTCAATTAAAGGTCTTTTGTCCTTTATGCGAGGGTTGAGATGTAAAACTTCTGAAGGTCCTGTCAAGGCAACCCATAGTCAAAATGAATTCAATCATCAGGCATAGTAAAGAATCAAATATGAAATGGGATACCGATATTCACAAGCTACTCCTATTTTCCCTGTGTGGTGTTATAATTAACAGAATTTTATGACAACTCTAGTAGGTCTTCTTAATCAGTCATGAATTGGAATATAAATATTCAGAACTGTATTAGAAATCATTAGATGTGGAAATGGAAGGTTGAAAAAAGGAGCTACAACAAGAATGGTACTGAAGCAAGTCTAACTTCAGCCATTAGGAATGGGCACTGCTGATATGATACTAGAGTAGTCTTGAAATGTAAATGTTTCAGTGAATGGATATTTCTTGACCAATATTCATTAAGGTGGAAACACTGTGATTAGGCATGATGTGTTTCCATGGGGAGTTCCTGACAATTTCTGACAATTTGTCAACTTCAAAACTTTCTCTAAGCTGTGTGAATATTTGTAAGGGTTTAATTGAAATTTAATTGAACCCTAAAACTGCTTGAATGACTACATATCATGAAATCTAAAAAGATGAAAACATTTTGAAAAACTCACATGAGTCATTATCATGGTCGATCTCAGTGGTTTCCTTATTCCCTGGGATAATCCCATCATTGGTGCCACTAGAATATAAAGGTAATATTTTTCAACTTAATTGCAATTTAAAAATTGTGAGTAGGTCATAAAGTATGAGTCAAAAGCTTTATTTTCATAATTATTCTCTTTCACCTCCAGGAGGGACGTTGCAAAGGAAGGCATTTGATTATCAGAAAATCGTTCTATATCACTCCAGAAATTATCTATAAAATCTGAAGCTTTCTCAGATTTCTCTTTGTTTTCCAAATTAATTTTATTTTGAAGTTAAGAACTGAAGCAAGCATTTTGATAACAAAGTAGAATAGAAAACCAGGATTGCACCTAAACTTGTAGATCCATTATGTTCAAATTTCTATTCCTTTCAAATAACCATGTAACTTTCTTTTTTTTTTCCCCTCACTGACCCTCCTTGCCCCAACCCT
This sequence comes from Dromiciops gliroides, assembly GCF_019393635.1. Taxonomy (NCBI): domain Eukaryota; kingdom Metazoa; phylum Chordata; class Mammalia; order Microbiotheria; family Microbiotheriidae; genus Dromiciops; species Dromiciops gliroides. Next base: position 227,168,024 of record NC_057863.1, on the reverse strand, counting down.
AAAGATGGCTACCATTGGATACAAATATGTGCACATGTTTATGCACATTCTTTCTTTTTCATCTTCCTTCATAGGAACCTTGGGGTTAATCTGGGTATTTGTAATGACTTGGTTGCTCAAAGTTGTTCTTAAAATTATACTGCTGTTACTGTATACAATGTTCTCTTGGTTCTGCTCATTTCACTCTTCATTCTGCCATGCAGGGCTCTCCATGCTTTTCTAAAATCATTGAGCTCTTCATTTCTTTAGCAGAGGAATATTCTTTTATGTGCATGTAGCACAGTTTTGTGTGTAGCCATTCCTCAAATGAAGAGCATAACCACAATTGGCAGATCTTTGCTACCACAAAGATAACATATGTTAGAACACCAAGGTTCTTTTGCTTTTTCCCTAATCACCTTGGCAAACAGACCTAAGATTGATTTGGGTTGATCAAAGGCTGTAGGCAGTTTAGGAACTGTTTGGGCATAATTTAAAATCACTGTCCAAAATGGTTGGATTAGCACACAGCTTCACCAGCAATGAATTAAGGTACCAATTTTTCCACATGCCCTCCCACATTGGTCACACTCCCTTTTTATCATTATGGTCACTGTTATAGGTGGTAAAAATATATCTCAAGGTTGCTTTAATTTGCATTTCTCTAATCAGTAATGATTTTTGGCAAATTTTCATATAACTATAGATTGTGTTGAATTCTTTCTGGAAAAAGTGCTTGTTCATATGCTTGGACCATTTATCAGTTGGGGAATGATGCACCTTCTTATTGATTTGATAAAGTTCTTAAGATATTTGAGATATGGGACCTTTAACTGAGGAACTGTATAAAATTTTTGCCCCACTTTTCTTTTTTCCTTCTGATCTTGGCTGATCTTATCCCCCAAACTGAAGTCTTATCACTTGTCAAACATTAGGTTTTTCATATTTCTTTTCCTGCCATAAACTGTATGTGTCTTCCCTGCTTCATGGATCTATCTTTGTTTTAGACAGGATCAAATAATTTTTAGAATTACTGCCTTATAACAAAATTCATGCTTTGAGGCTGTTAGATTTTTTTCCTTTACATTTTTCCATTAGTTGCTTTGATATTTTGGACTTTTTGTTTTTTTGGGTGAATTTTATTATGACTTTTGTAGCCCATTAAAGTAGTTTTTGGTAGTTTGGGATGTCATTGAATATATAGATTAATTTTAGCAAATTATTTTTATGATAGCACCCTGTCTTCCCAGGAACAATGATTATTTCTTCATTTATTTAAATCTGATTCAAGAATTACTATGGTGACAAGGAAGATCAAAACACACACACAGAACCACATAGCAAAGTCAAAGTTCCATAATGGAAAGCCTCCAAGAACAATATGAATTGGCCTCAGGCTGAGGAAGGGCTCAGAAAGGACTTTGGGTAAGAAAGAGAGAGCATATAATGGGAAGAGAAATGAGAGTGATACAAGAAATCCAGGAAGAAAAAAAGCCAAGGAGAAGAAGAATGCTTTGAACAGAAGCATTGGCCAAATGGAAAAGGCGGAAGAAAAATTCACTAAATAGAAAAAATATCTTCAAAGGTAGGGTTAGCCAAATGGAAAATGAGGTACAAAAAAGCTCGATGAAGCAAATAATTCCTTAAAAATTAGAAATGAGTCAATGTAAGCTAATGACTTAATGAGAAATGAAGTCATCAAAGTTAGCTATAGCCATATGAAAAAAAGGGCACTAAGACAGTATTGATGGGAGAAATGCAAACTAAACCAATTCTGAATTACTAGCTCATCCATCTTGGATTGGCTAATAGGACAGAAAAGGAAAATGAGAGATGATGGCAGGTAGGTGGGAAAATTTAGACATTAATGCATTGTTAGTGGAGTTTCGAACTGTTTCAGTCATTCTGTATGGCAATTTGGAGCTATGTCCCAAGGGCTATAAAACTGCGCTATACCACTACTAGATCCAGCAATACCACTACTAGGTCTGTATCTAAAATGAGATAAAAACCAAAAAGGTAAGAGACCTATATGTCCAAAGATATCTATAGCAGCTCTTTTCTGTTGGCAAAGAATTGGAAACTGAGGGGATGCACATGAATTGGGGAAGGGCTGAACAAAGTATGGGATGTGATTGTGATGGAATAACATTGTGGTATAAAAATGATGAGCAGGATGCTCTCAGAAAAACCAGGATTTGCATAAACTGGTGCAAAATAAATTGTCGGGTACAAAATAACAGCACTGTAGTAAGATGATCACCAGTGAATGACTTAGCTCTATCCTCACATACTCAGTGATCCAAGACAGCTCTGAAGGATTTATGATGAAAAATGCTATTCATTTCCAGAGAAAGAACTGATGCTGTCTCTATTACTGTGTACAGTTTTAAACTTTATTTTACTTTTAAAAACTTTTTTAATTTTTAAAATTAATGATTTATGTGGGTTTACTTTATATCTTGCTGGTGTTTTAAAATGACTCATTATTTAAATGTATGTTTTAGTGGAGTCTTTCTTGTTGAACAAGTACCTCAACATATCTGCAAAAAGAGGTCATTTTATTACCTTATTCCCTAGTCTGATTCCTTCTCTTTCTTTTATTCTCTAACTGTAAATCTTAGGATTTCCAATATATATTGAATAATAATGTTGGTGAGAGGGGGCATCCTTGTCTCACATATGATCTTACCAGAAAGGCTTCTAGGTTATCCCCATTGCAAATAATGATTGTTGATGGTTTTAGGTAAATACTTTTTATCAATTTAAGGAAAAGCCCATATCTACATAAACTTTCAAGTTCTTTAATAGAAATGAGTGTTGCACTAAATTGTTAATCCTGTGATTTTTGTTACTTTTATTATGGAAATAATCAATAATGTCAATAGTTTTCTTCTTGTTAAACCATCCCTGCATTTGTAGTATGAATCCTACTTGGTAAAAATGGATAACCTTTGCAATATATTATTGTAATCATTAGCTAATATTTTATGGAGGATTGTTGCATCCATACTCATTAATGAAATTGGTCTATAATTTTCTTTCTTGTTTTTACTCTTCCTGCTTTAGGCATCAGTGCTATATTTGTCTCATAAAAGAAGTTTGGTAGGACTCCTTTATTTGCCTATTTTGCGAAGAATTTATTTAATATTGAAATTAGTTGTTCTTTAAATGTATGATAGAATTCACTTCTAAATCCATCTGCTACCAGTGCTTTTATTCTTAGGACATTCATTTATGGACTGTTCAATTTCCCCTTCTGCTAATCTAGGCAGTTTGACTTTTTGTAAATATTTGTCCATTTCAGTGAAGTTGTTCAATTTATGAGCATACAGCTGGGTTGAAATAACACCTTATATTGCTTTCATTTCATTATCTTTAGTGGTATAGTCACCCTTTTCATTTTTGATTCTGGTAATTGAGTTTTCTTCTCTTTTTTAAAAAATTCATATTAAGCTTTCTTTTTCATATAAAGTTTCTTTCATATTATCAAGTCCTTGTTTTATTTATTAATTCACTGATTTTCTTACCCTTAATTTTATTCATTTCCCATTTATTTTAAATTTGGTTTTGAACATATTTTTAAAACTGCATACCCAATTCATTGCTTTGCACTTTCTCTATTTTCTTGATATAAGCACTTAGAAATATACAGTTTCCTTGGATTGCTGCTTTTGTTGTATCCCACAAATTTGGACGTCTAGTTTCATTGTTTTCATTTTCTTTTATGAAACTAGTGTTTGTTTCTGTGATTTGTTCTTTATGCCCCAGATTACTTAAGATAAGGTTGTTTAGCCTCCACTTATTTCCCCCCATATTTCCATGGGCTCTTTAAAAAATACAATTTCTGTTGCACTGTGGTTGGAAAAGGAATCATTTACTATTTCCACTTTTCTGCTTTTGGGTAAAAAATTTTTGTGCCCTAATATATGGTCAGTCTTTGGAAAGGTATAATATACTCCTAAGGTAAAGGGGTATTCTTTTTCATTCCTATTCAATTCTCTCCATATATCTAAGATATCTAGTGTATCTAAAATTCTAGTCACTTCCTGAACTTCTTTCTTATTTCTTTCTTTTATTAGATTTATCTGCTTCTGAGAGGAGAAGATTCAAGTCCCTCATTATTATAGTACTACTATCTATTTCCACCCTAATTCATTAAAAAAAATAGATGCCATAGCCTTTAGTGCACACAGGATTAGCATTGATTTTGCTTCCTTATCTATGGTACCTTTTATCATAATGTAGTTTCCTAAGTGACTTGCCCAGGGTCAGACAGCTAGTAAGTGTTAAGTGTCTTTGGCTGGATTTGAACTCAGGTCCTCCTGAATCCAAGGTCAGTGCTTTATTCACTGTGCCACCTAGCTGCCCCCCGTTAATCTCTTTGAATTTAATCTATTTTATTGTTGATTTTGTCTGAGATCATGGTTGCTGCCTGCTTCTTTGTTTTTTTCCTAATGCATTCTTCTCTACCCCTTTTGTTTGAACTCTCTGTGTACCTGTCATTTTTAAATGTGTTTCTTATAAGCAGCATCTTGTTGGATTCTGATTTTTAATCCATTCTGGTACCCTTTTCCAATTTATAGGTGAGTTCACCACATTCACATTGAAAGTTACAATTATTATTTGTGTATTTCTGTCCATCATCATTTTTGCTCACTGTATTTTCTTGGCCTCTCCTTTTACCCTAACCTTCCTCTCATTTACTTCTACTCATTACCACTGTCTTCTTGTCAAGTCCCTTATCCCTTTATTGAATCCTCGCCCTGCCAAACCTGAACCTTGTCTTCTACACGTACTCTACTGTACACAACAGAGAAAATCACTCAGTTGTCCTGATTGGGTCAGTCAGATTTCCCATACTGTGTTTTTATGGTATGTGAAAATGTCGTGTATTTGAATCTAGATGCCTCCTGCTACATCTATACAATTTGTCTATAAATTCATTCTACTCATAAATTGGACGTGGTTATGGCTAGAATGGCCTATTTTTCCACCAGCACAACCTATTAGATAGTCTAGTGGCTATGAATGAGAATAAATGCTTCAAATAACAGTAACATACTATAAAGAAAGATGAAAATACCTTTTAGCATCTATTAAAAGTGGCATCACTCTTCTTTGATTTCTAGATATCAATGAGAAAAATCTGAAATTCAAGGTAACAAAAAATGTTTATTTTATTTCATGCAATTTTATGTATACTGTTCCATGGATAATATAATCAAATTATGTATAGACATTACATATACGAACTGGAATAGCTTTAAGTAAGGATTATTAGATTTTAAAAGTTATATGGTAACAGGGTGTGTGGTGTGTGTTTGTGTGCATGTGTGTCAATGTGTGTATAAGTATGTTGACTGGTGTGAATATGTGTGAATTTCTGTGCACGTTGGTTTGAATGTCTATATTTATGTAAATGAGTATGTATGAACTTGCATGGGTCTATGTGTGAATACATATATTTGTAGTTTTATAAATATGTTTTTGTTTCTATTGGCATGTATAGAAATGTCTTCCTATATGTATGTATGTAACATGTGTATGGTTCTATATGTGTATGTATATTGAGTAGGTGTGTATGTTTGTGTAATATGTATATATGAATGTGAATATTGTGTGTGCCTGTGAATAACAAAAATTTTTACCAAATTCATACAAGATTTATCCTCTATTCCAAAGGAAAATCTTAAATATTTGCCTGTTTGTTTTTTTTTTTCAATAGGCCCTTTTCAGTGTGTCTTGTCAATGTTTTTCTGTGCATGACCACAAGACCCTCCCCTGTAACTTGAAAAGCTAGTGGAATATGAGCTTTAGGACAGGAAAGGACCTTGGATATCATCTAGTCCTACCCTCTCTTTACTCCTGATAAGGAAAGGGAGGACTAGAGAGGTTAAACGAATTGACTAATGTTATAGTCATAGTGAGAAGTGTCTGAGATAGGATCTGGACTCAGATCCACTCTCAGATTTCTCATCTAATAGTCTTTCCTCTATTGAATGGATTATATGAGAACAACACAGACACCTAAGAGTAATCGTCTGTGACTAAGAGGACTGTACAACAAAGAGCCAAATTGATATGGTTCTACAGGTACCAAAGAGTCAAAAGCAAGTAGGGAAAAATGGTTTTGATCAGTAGACATTTGTTATTGATTCACAAAAATCTTACCGGAATATGGAAAACATATTTCTTTTCTTCTTATGGGTTTTCGTTAACTCTAGAAGTAAGAATAATTGAGTGAGTGAAACACAAAAATATCCTAATGATATTTGCAAGAGATAGCTGCCACCTAGATCTGGCATTCTCCTACAAGATAAGGTGGCTGAACCCTAGCACGTCCAGCCTTCTTCTTAAGGCTAACTATCCATGAACTATGTCAAGACAATCTTTGTCCCCTCCCTCTCCAGTGAAAGCTGGATTTGAGCAATGCAAAGACTAATTGTTCAGCAAGAATTCAAATAGCCTAGCCCCAACTCAATGGTGTCAGAATGATGCTCAGCAAAAGCAGTCAAAAAAAAAAAATGCTAGCTAAGGACGTGCATCACTTGTTTGGGCTCTTGTAGGCCTAGACTCATTTGGGTAGATAATTAATCCCTTAAGGAGAAATCTTTGGATTCACAACAGCTATCAGGACTGCAGTGAAGTGAGGGCACTCACTATTCTGGAATATTCACTATTTTGGAATAGAATCAAAGTTGCACCAACCACCTTATGTAAAGGTCGTTATCTGTCTAATAACTGGCATAGAAACCTGGTCCATTTTATGTATTAGGCTAATATTGGATAGAATGTGTGTCACTAGAAAATGGTACTGATACCATATATCATGAAATCTGCAACTAGGAAATAATTTTAATAAACTCACAAGAAGAAAAATCCTTCATATGTAACCCCATATTTCAATTGTATAAATATTCAATAATAGTACTGGGGCAAGGTCATATTTTATAATTATTCTTTATCACCTTGGGAAGGACTAGTGATGGTTAAAGAAGGAGGCCATTTAACTCTAAAACTAATTTTCACTTTCTGAAACAATATACTATATTAAATTTCCACTAAAAGTTACTTTGCCCTTTGCTTAATATGCCAATGTGAGAAAATAATAATTAAAAATGAATTTCTTGGGGGGACCCAGAGTTCAGTTTCAGTCCTTTCCCCCAACCACATACTCCAGAATGTCCGGTTCTTGAGGAACTTCAGAAAATCTTTTCTGGGACAAACCCAAGGGAACAAAAGAAATGGAGATAGATACTTTTGTCTAGGTCTGTGAAAAACCACACTTGGTTAAAAGTAAAAAACAGACAAATAGTCTTCTGTGATTAAGAAAACTGTCTCAGATTCTAAGAACTGTTCTAGGTTTCGATATTATAAAGATAGTGAGATTTTAGTTGGATGGTATTCTGTTTCTATTCTGAAGGAATTCTTCCTGAAATGGTATTATGAGGAACAATTTATTATAAAGAACCACAAAAAAAAAAAAAAAGAACTGGTCCAGGTAACAGCAGTACACATGGTATGTTAAAGTGGTTTCTACCTCAATAGTTGCTTTGAATTTATGATGTTTTGCTTACCATTTGATTATTTTTTACTTGAATTGCTACCATGAACCACAACAGCTAGCTAACAGTACCCATAGAGGAAGTGGAGAACTGATTATCTCTAATGAAATTGTGAAATTTTCCCTTTTTGTACCAAAAAGCTTGGGTAGTGTCTTCATGGGAATGAGATTATCTAGGGTTCTGAAAACCAAAATGATGTGTACAAACATTTTCCTGGTGGTACTAGGAAGCCAATTGGGCTGAGTGAGGAGGGGGCTTAGACTAGACTTGAGGGGATCTGCACTTGAATAAGGTGACTTTGATTCAAGGGGAGTAGAGGAGGAGGGAGAGATGGGTGGCAAGTAGACTATTCAGCAGGCAATTGTGGTAGTCCAGGGTCGAGGTGATGAAGTCCTGTACCTAGGTTGTGACAATGGAGAAGGGAAAAGAAACACCAGGTAGAAAGTACCAATTTGGGGGTGGTAAAAATCCACAGGTATTTAGTTGGCACCTGATGGATAGGAGAGGTAAGGAAGAAGGAGATGTTGAAGAAGACACCTCAGCTGTGAATGGGGGGAGTAGGAGGATGGTGGTACCCTCAAATAATATCAGGGAATTCAGGGTTAAGGTAGGACTTAGGAGAGCAAGGATCTTGGTTTTGATTCCACAATTCCTGAGTTGAAAAAATCTAGGGAGTCAGTGGCTAATGAATGAAATCAGCACCTACCTAAAATTCCAGACAGAGTACTGGAAGAACACTTGGAGAAAATATCTCTTTCCCCAAGCTAACACACGAAGCACTTGAAGCACCAACCGCCAACCGCCTTCACCCAGTGCTCTCCAATGGAGAACTAACTGAGCCCCCTTTTGTTACCTTGGAAATGAAGGGAAACATTTCCTTTGTGATGTAAGCAAGACTGGGCATTGGCTGTTGGGAGTACTGCTCACTGTAGAAAGCCTGGTTTAGGTGACACATCACAATTGTCCAGCTTCAAGATGGGGAAAATGTCCTTGCTATCTCTTTTCATAGGCATGAGGCTTTTGCTTAATAATTTATTTTTCTCTCATTTGTTTCCTGCTTTCCAGCCTGGAAACATTGGTGCACTCAGGAGAGAAATTAAAAGGGTCACTCTAGGGCCACCCCTATGATCTATCTTCTTCCAAGTGACCCTTGAATCCAAAATCCTCTCTGTTTCTTTCTGAGAAACAGAGGCTTTACATTAGAACATTGTTTCAAAGCAAAACACTAAATCTTTCTTGACGGCAAGGATGGGCTTATGTGGGAAAACATGACAGTTTCTTATAAGTTTCTCTACTTCCCAAATAAATTGGAGTGTCCTAATATGCTATGGCCAATTGCATGCCCCCATCCCTGGGAACTGATCCTACTTGGGGTGAAAATGGCTCCAATCCCAGGCGCGCTGACCCGTGCCTTTGCCTCTGGGGGTTCGAGGTGTGGGTCAGGAAGCCCAGTCTTAGGGCAAGGCACATGGGGTCTGCTCTGCCAGGGTCAAGGCCTGGGGGGGAAGGTGGGGGCGGTGGGGCACCCTGATGCACCTGCTAGTCTCCTAGGCCTTCAGCACAAAATGCAGGCCATGCATGTGCCCAACCAGGAGCACAGGGCCAGGCCCGGACTTTGGGCACCAGGTTCTCAGGCCCACAGCAGGAGCAGCAGGAGCAGATGGGCCAGGAGGCCTTACTCACACTTCAGAGGGCTGTGCCCTCCAGTAAGCCTTCCCACTCATTGGCCAGTGGCCCTGGATGCCCTGCCCCCAAAGGTCCTGTGACAATGGGGCTCTGGAGCTCCCTCTCTCCAAGGCTCACCTGAGAGGTCCCTGTTCTCCAAGGCCCATCCCCTCTCACATACATATTCAGTTTGGAGGAACGAGGCCAGGCCATCCCAGAGCCTTCTGGACTCTGCCCAGAGAGGCAAGGCAGCTTGTTCCTGCCCAGCAGCCTGAGGGGCAGCAAGGAGCACCCACTATTGGCCTCAGAGAGGAAAAGGGGCATCCAGGTGGTTGTGGGACCTCTGTGCCTGAGGTCCCCCTTGTCCCTGAACCTGAAAGGACTTGGGGCTACATGGGAAGTGGGGGAGGGGGAGGGGACCAACCCAGGCTACGTACCAGTGGAGAGAAAGGTTTGGAGTGTGAAGGGGGTCTTGTTGGCTCATGCGGGGATACTTTTGAGGTCCATGGGCCTAAAGATGGAGAGAGAGGCATGATAAGGCTTTGGCTGTTTTCCATGTGATCAATGACACTAGGGATGACAAAAAGTCCAGGTTCACTGGTATCTGCCAGTGCCTGGCATCCTATGGCATGGGAACCCAGCTTTCCAACACCTGATGTCTCTCTTCTGGAATTGGACCAGAGCCATCACTGGGCAGTGCCTCCACTTGTGCATGAATTGGATTTAACAGAGGCAGAGCTGAGCCCAGTAATCAGACTCACTCTCTCTTCCAGGGTCAGCTAAGCCCCATGAAAGTCAAGACTGCCCATGGCCTGGGTGGCAGTGCTGTCTTGGATGGCTGACCCAGTTCTAAGTACTGCACAGTGCCCCCGTTAGCTATCTTCATGTCTGCTGAAACAATTGTTCTCATTGCCCCCATTCCCTGGGGAAGGTCTTCAGATGCTTTGGATAGACGTCCGCCAGCTCACCATTGGGTTTGAGGCCTGCTGGTTACTAACCCTCAACCTGATTTAGTCCCTCTGCTCAGAAAGAAGGTTTACTGAGCTGTGGCTGCTGTCCATGCTTCAGCTCCTTGGAACCACAGGGCAGCCTGAGGTGAGAAATGGACACCAAAGGTGGATGAGAATCCCTGAAAAGGACCCAGCAAGCCCTCACACCAGAAGTGCTAGTCCTCCCTGAAGACACGTGTCTAAAATGTGTAGGATTTTAGCCTGGGAGCTAAAAGCCAGTCTGTGTCTCCTTGGCCTCATTTTGCCATCAGCTATAAATTCAGAACCATGTCCTCTATGCATGTGTGAGACTGCCCCTAGGAGCCAGAGGAAAGGCATGGAATTCGAGACAAATTCTGAGGGTAGGACAGAGAAAGAACAAAATAATGATTCCCAGGTAAATGCCACTTGGAAAAAGGAGTGCTGAAAGGCAGAATGAAGTAGGGATAGGAAGAAGAGTTCCATGGCAGAGCCAGAGAATGAGGCAGAGATGAAGATGCTGTGAAAGGAAGGAAGGGTATGAAAAAATGGTAGGGAGAACTGTGAAAATCCGAAAAGACCTGAGCAGGAGCAATCCAGGAATACATTGTCATCCCAAACCCCTGCTATTTTTAGTTTCCCTTTATCTAAAGGGAAACTGATTCCAGTTCCCTTTGGAAGGCATTTTGCACACTTTTGAAATCACCCAACTGGAGACAACAGGTCTCTTTGGTTTGTTCCTATTTCAGCTGGTGGATTGTAACATTTCCTTCAGAAAGTTAATGACAAAATTATGTTAAAATGCCCATGATCACTTAGGAAGTGAAATCATGTTAACTTGAATTTGGATGAAAGATTTGTACTTCATTGTCTTTTATAATCAGGGAATGGGCAAAAAAGGATGATAACAGCCCTGTTAGTATCCTATGGCCTAGAAATCCCTTTGTACTATTCCATAACTGTTGAAGGGATGAATATTTCTAGAGGAGTAAAATCCTTTCCTAAATAGAACTTTTTTCCCATCTCACTAGGACACAAGGCCTGATTGGTAAGAAATGCCATTCTGACCATGGAGTTTCATCAAGCCCTACCTCTGTTCTTTCTCAGAAGCCATTCTTCTTTTTTTGTGGTTTGTTTTGTTTTGTTTTGCTTTGGTTTTGTTTTTTTTTTGTCGGGGCAATTGGGTTTAAGTGACTTGTCCAAGGTCACACAGCTACTAAGAGTCAAGTGTCTGAGGCCAGATTTGAACTCAGGTCCTCCTGAATCCAAGGCCAGTACTTTATCCACTGAGCCACCTAGCTGCCCCCAGAAGCCATCCTTCTTGCCTTCTCATATTGTAGGAATGAGAATGTATAATTTCAATGGTAATTGCTTCTCAGAGACCCTTGCGCTATTCTTTTTTAAGAGTCACAATAAAGTGACCAATGCAGAAAGAAAACCTAAATCCTTGGCAATAGAAACATGAGGCTGAATCCCTTAGATTCCCTGTAAAGGAATTCAGCAGAATGTGTCAGCAAAATGTGATTTTTTTCACATCTGCTGATTAGACATCTGTTTGGGCAGACTTTTCCTATTTCAACTTGCTATGATTTCTAAGAAACACAAAAGCTCTTAAACCTTCCCATTCTTTGTACAGAAAATCTCAAATTCTGATATCTTGGAAGAGATATGATAGCACTTTGACATCCCATTTCCTTCCTGGGTACAGAGGGGCCTGCTAGATCTTGGGGAGTTGTCCACATGATGGTCTCTCTTCTTATCCAGTTCAAGCTCAGCTCTGATTTTATTTATTTATTTTTTTTAGGTCAAGCAGTTTGACTTTATTAGCCAAAGGCAGGTCTGGCCCCCTAAGTGCTCTTGGGTGGGAGGGTTCGCTTCTTCTTCACCACCACTGGCTTCTGGCTCCGCAGGATGGCACTGGCTCGGCGCAGAGCGGCCATGCAGAGATCTGTCTGGTATTTGTTCTTGCGGATGATGTGCCGGACACTGTTGAGCGTGGCCCGGGCATTTTTGTTGATGGTGGTCCTCACATAGGAAGCGGCGGGCTTCCTCTGACCTGCCCGGCGCTTCAGCACCACCATGATGCCCTTGCCGTCGGCGGCCGGCTCGATGCCCACTGTCTTCCGGTGGATCAGCCCGTTGTAGCGGAAGGAGTTTCGGGCCTTGAGGTTGTTGGGCTCGGTGCTGTACGTCTGCATGTTGCTCTTGATGAGGAAGCTGGAGCAGTTCCGGAGGACCATCCACTGCAGATGCGCCGACATGGCGGGGGCTGCTCTCGTGGCGACTCCCGGAGACGGAAAAGCCTGATTTGATATTATCTTGCTAAAACCTAGAGTTGAAAAGCCCTGGTCTATACCATGGACTTAGAACAATTCAAACACTAGGTTATTTTCAAAGCTACAAAAGATCAATATTTTTCATTTTAAAGAGGTGAGGACCTGTGGATAAAGATGGATATTGAGATTTGACTAGAATAGCCACTCAATAGCATCATGCCCTGCACCACTGTCATTCAGATAACATTTTCTTGTTTACACTTATATCTGTCACTTGGCTTTTCAGTAATCCTTCCAGGTATGTCAAACTACCTTATGGGTTATTGTGTGGGTTTCTTGCTGAAAATTCTGATTTTTAAACAGATTTCTTTATCATTTAGTGAAGAATGTGCTAGTCTGCTCTCCAGACTTCTTTGCAAAGAGGACGAGTGCTGTTCCATCACAAAGTATCTCCCACCCCTGAGGTGAAGGGAGAGGGAGCCATTCCTTCAAGTCTCAGGTCTAGTCTCTGGACTTGGAGGAAGGAAAATAACTCCACTTCTGCTCCAAAATCTTGCTCCCTCACCTCAACTGCCTGAAGTTTGAAGGACTACCCTGAAGTCATAACACTAGGGACACCAAAAAATCTCTTGACATTTTCCATTTTTCACCAACTCCCACTGGTCATGTTATCCCTATCAGAGTGACCCTGAAGTCTCACTGCTGTCAGGAGTACAAGCTTGCTCTCTGTCACCCTGTCTGACCTCTCTTCTTCTCATCAGCCTCAAAGAAGCACTCCTGTCCCTACACCCAATCCCCATTCCCCAATTCTGAAGCTAACCATCCTTTCATTTGGGTTCTTGGGAAGATCTCTTCCACAGGTTAGAAATTTGATTTTAATCTTAAATCTTTTCTTTTCCCACTCCTTCTGTCTTTTGCCTCTCACTGAGCCCTGCCTAAATCCCTGCTGATGACACTGCTTAGGGATCCCCCCTTTTAGAAGGGGCTCGACATTTACTCTTCCCTTCCCCACACCTGACTCCTGGTTCCTTGTCCAGTTGGGGGTGAAGGAATACTCATGGTTCCCATCTCTAGGCTTGCTCTCTGCCAGTGTGATTCACTAACCTCTCTGGGTTTGAGCTTCCCTCAGTCCATACCTGTCATCCAATCCAAATTCTAATAGCTCTTGTCTGTTGATTACCAGGACATTTCCTTTCTTTCCTCAGTAAGTTTGCTGCCTGGCTCACACCCTTTCTTCATGCAAACTCCTGCTCTCCTACTAGGGGATTTTCAACATACTCCCTCAAATGCCCTAACCTCCCAGTTCTCCTCAACATACTCATTTCCCATGACCCACTTCTCTACCCCACCTCAGCCACACACAAAGGTGGTCATACCCTTGATCTTGTCATCATCGACAAATGTACCACTGCCATGTTCATGAACTCTAAGATTCCCTTATCTGATCACAGTCAATTGGCTTTCCTCCTCTTTCTCCTCTGACTTCTGTAACGATTGGAATGACGCCACCTTCTGGAGACTTACTGTAGAAGAGTTCCTCCCATGAAGCGAAGGTCTTTGAGGGCAAGACCAGGAGTCTTTTCTTTGGCGTCAGGAAGTGACGCGGGCTAGTGGGAGGAGGAAGGAAGAGACTGGCGCTCAGTCTCGCTCTCTTTCCTCTGGACTCTGGTGGAGAGCGGAGCTAGAAATGCGCTCTCTCTTTAATAGATAGGAATCTAGGCCTTTCTCTCTCTTTACCAAATTCTTATTCTCCTTAATAAATGCTTAAAAGTCTAACTCTTGCTAAAGCTTATAATTTATTGGCGACCACTCATTAGATATTTTAGACAGTTTAGCTAGAATTTTAGCCCTTAACAGATGGCTGACCACGAAGAGGAAAGCTAAACCTCAGTCTTCTTCTGATCTTCTGGTTGGGTAAGAGATTTCCCCCACGCTCTCCCTTTAACTGCTAAGTACTGGTGTACTGGCTGTGTTTTCCTTTAGATTTTTTCAAATGGACCTTTTAAACTCCCTAATTACCCTATTTTTTATTTTAGTCTGTTTAACCAGACAAGTGGGAGATAAGATCATGTTAATGCTTTGTTTTTGTGGATTTTCTATTTTTCTTTTTATTTTTGTTAGAAGAGCCAGCAATGTACTCACACAAGGAAATATTTCCCCCTCTCCCAACCATGCTTTTTCAGAGAAACCTGAAGAAATTCCTGCAGCTTTTCCCAGTTCTAACACTAATTGTTGTTCTAATTTTGCATGCCTGGAGGCAATGACGGACCCTCTAGAAGCTTTTAATCCCCTAGCACCTAGAGGCAAAGTCAGGGAAGAGGAATCCAGACCTGAGTTCAAAATCAAGTCTGATTCAAATTGTGCTGGTCCCTCCCCTCCTCTCCAGACCCCACCCTCTACTCCTCCCATGGCCAAGCCCATTGCTTCCCTGGCCTGGGAAGTCCAGAGATCTAATTTCTCTAACTACATTTGCAGCTTCAGGCTCAGCCCTTCTCCAGCCTGGCTGTGCTTCTGAGACAACCTTAGAAAACCCTTTAAATTCCAGATATGCTCGTTTTGTTCATAATTTTGCTAACCCGCTTTTGTCTTTCATTAGTAATCTTATAAAGCATTTGTATGGTGAAAAGACTGACAGACAATATAGAGGGGTTAAAGAAGAAAAACTTAAGCTGAATAAGAATGACAATCATCACCATAGTTCAAGACTCCGCTTCTTTTGCCATGGAAGGGTATATATTGTACAGAAATGTAGAAGTAAGCAGCAAGGTATTGATATGAGTATTGGGGATTTTAGATATCGGAATCAAAAGTGTTCTGAATTCACTCAGAGTATTAATGTCAGTTCAGAGGTTACATAGGATTTCTATGCTATTACATCTACATTTTGAAATTAATGGTATGGGCTTATTTTCATAGAGATTTTCATGCTTTTGAGATTGTGTTTTATACTTAGTTTTTAAAACAAGGAGAACATTTGCAAAAACTTTATGGTCATGTGATCAAGTTTATATTTTATAATACTCTTATTAATATTAAGTTCACATTCATTTAGACTTCCTTAGTTTGAATTTCATTGTCTTTTATTGTTCCATGTGTATTTTCTTCTATTCATTTGTCTATCTAATTTTGAAACATTGCAAGATGGTTTTGATATCATAATACAATGTTAATTCTAGGAGTATTGTGCTCCCATATTCTGAGTTGTTTGTTTTTGTTATTTTTTCTCAACTGATTATTTGATCAAACTCTTTAAACCATTTCCCTGGCAAATTGGTTGCCGTGGCAAGTGCAAATTGATTCTAGAAGTATTATTTTTGATAAGCATATTCCAAAAAAAAAAAAAAAAGAGGGGAACATTTGTAAAAGTTTTCTTTTTTCAAAAAAAAAAGTTTTCTTTGAGATTCTGTTGTGCTTTAACTTGTATTTAAATATGTTCTGATTTTTCACAAAAGTAATTGTATACTAAGTAAAAAAGGGTATTATTTGAAATTGTTGCATAATTATATATTGTGTTCTGAGTCAAGATGTATTCACATTTTTTGCAATCATTTATTATCCTCAATTTTTAAATCCATATGAGACTTGGATTATGGGAACTTATCTTTTAAGACATTAATTGCCTTTGTTCTGAGTTATCAGATGCCAGTTGGCCAAGATGCCATCCAATCACAAGAGGAATACATGCAAGAGCAGACACTGAACTGTCACGAGAGGGGAGCCATGCATGAAGTCAAGGTATGGCTGAGGGAACGGCTTTTGACAAATGTTGAGGTTGGATTCTCTTGGTTTAATATTTTATTTTCTTTTTCCTCACAATACTGTACAGATGGCTGGAAGTTTTGATCCCACCCATCTCACTTCTACACCTGGCTTCTATGCTCCCTCCTATATGCCTGATGCCATGGACATCTCAATCCCATGCATCTGATTAAGTCTGACTCAGTTTCCTCCAATATATTCGGTGGCATGGACATGTATTCCATCCACCTATTTTAAGCCTGGCATACTGCATGGACAGAATATATTGCTCAAGTGTGGGAATGCTCATATCCCATCATTTTTTTCTTTTATGGTAACCCCCATAATTATCTCAAATGTCATGATAAATAACAGTGTTGAATTTGGCCTTGACATCTGTTACCAATTATATTAGATTTTTTAATTTCTCATAATGGCATGAGGATAATTAGGCAGATGAGGCAAAAAATGATGAAACAAAGATAAAAATTATTTTTAAAAATTAATATCGCAGCAATTGTCTTCTCAATTACCCTCCATAAGGGGGGGACTATATTAATATTAATTTTAAAGAATGTTTCAATTTTTGTTTTTCATGTGTAACAACTAAGATTCTGAATTCCCTTAGACATGTTTTTGAGAACTTGCATTGTTTGATTTGATTATTGACAAAGCTATTTTAAAGTTGTGTTAAGCTCAATTTTGTAGGAAAATTTCGTGTCTGATTACCAGCATCCACACATCAACCCCTAAAAAGACTTCCATTCCACGACTACACCTAGAGGACATCTGAGAAAAGACTTTCAGAGACTTTAAATAAAAAGTTTTGTTTTGTTTTTGTTGTTTTTTTTTTCTCTTTTCTCTTTCTGTTATAATATACACCATCTGTAACATGTACTCTCTGCAGAGGCCCTCCCTTTGCAAGACCAATGTCAAAGCGTCGGTTCATGAGGACAAAAAATTGCCCCTCTGGACAAAAACTTTCCTCTCTTCCTTTTCTATATTGTTAACATATTGTTAGTTAGCATAGGTTATTATGTTCTGTAATTTTTGACTGTTTCATCAAAGAAACGTACCGTTTCTTGAGGAAACAAAGCGGGGAACTGTAACGATTGGAATGACGCCACCTTCTGGAGACTTACTGTAGAAGAGTTCCTCCCATGAAGCGAAGGTCTTAGAGGGCAAGACCAGCAGTCTTTTCTTTGGCGTCAGGAAGTGACGCGGGCTAGTGGGAGGAGGAAGGAAGAGACTGGCGATCAGTCTCACTCTCTTTCCTCTGGACTCTGGTGGAGAGTGGAGCTAGAAATGTGCTCTCCCTTTAATAGATAGGAATCTAGGCCTTTCTCTCTCTTTACCAAATTCTTATTCTCCTTAATAAATGCTTAAAAGTCTAACTCTTGCTAAAACTTATAATTTATTGGCGACCACTCATTAGATATTTTAGACAGTTTAGCTAGAATTTTAGCCCTTAACACTTCCAATACAAAACTTTGATTTTCATCTACACTGTGACCTCTAGTCCTTCAACCCCTCAGACTTCTTTTTTTAATAAAATTATTTTTATTATTTTCCAGTTACATGTAGAAATAATTTTCAACATTTGTTTAGATAAGATTTCCAATTTCAAATTTTTCTCCATCCCTACCCTCCCTGCCCCCCTCCCCTAGACAGCAGGCAATCTGATAAAGGTTATATATACATAATAACATTGAACATATTTCTGTATTAGTTATGTTATATGAGAAGGATCAGAGCACAAAGGAAAAACCTCAAATCAGAAAACCAACAGCACCAAAAAGAAAAGAAATAGTATGGTCTGATCAGCATTCATATTCCACAGTTCCTTTTTTTTCTGGATTTGGAGAACCTTTTTTCATCATGAGTCCTTTGGAACTTTCTTGTTCCTTTGGATTGGTGAGAAAAATCTAGTCTATCACAGATGATCAACACATCATGTTCATGATACTGTGTATAATGTTCTTCTGGTTCTGCTCATCTCACTTATCATCAGTGCATGCAAGTCCTTCCAGGTCTCTGAACTCCACCTGCTCATCGTTTCTTACAGCACAATAGAATTCCATAACATTCATATACCACAACTTGTTCAGCCATTCCCCAACTGATGGACATCCCCTCAACTTCCAATTCCTTGCCACCACAAAAAGAGCAGCTATAAATATTTTTGTACATGTGGGTCCTTTTCCTTTTTTTTTTTTTTTGATCTCTTTGGGAAAAAGACCCAAGAGTGGTACTGCTGGGTCAAAGGGTATGCATAGCTTTCTAGCCCTTTGAGCATAATTCCAAATTGCTCTCCAGAATGGTTGGATAAGTTTACAGCTCCAGCAACAATGTGTTAGTGTTCCAATTTTTCCACAGCTTCTCCAACATTTATTATTTTTCTTTTTTGTCATATTAGCCAATCTGATAGGTGCCAGGTGGTACCTTAGAGTTGTTTTAATTTGCATCTCTCTAATCAATAGTGATTTAGAGCATTTTTTCATATGGCAATAGATTTCTTCATCAGAAAACTGCCTTTTCATATCCTTTGACCATTTCTCAATTGGGGAATGGCTTGGATTCATATAAATTTGATTTAGATCCCTATATATTTTGGAAATGATTTCTTTCTCAGAAGTACTGGCCATAAAAATTGTTTCCCAGCTTTCTGCATCCCTGCTAATTTTGGATGCATTGCTTCTGTTTCTACAAAACCTTTTTAATTTAATGTAATCAAAGTCATCCATTTTGCATTTCATAATATTCTCTATCTCATGTTTGGCCTTAAATCGCTCTCCTTCCAAAAGATCTGAAAGGTAGACTACTCCTTTTTCTCCTAATTTACCTATGGTATCACCCCTTATGTCTAAATCATGTACCCATTTTGACCTTATTTTAGTATAATGTGTTAGATATTGGTCTATGCCTAATTAGTACCATACTACCTTCCAGTTTTCCCAGCAATTTTTGTCAAATACTGAAATCCTATCCCAGAAGCTGGGGTCTTTGGGTTTATCAAACAGTACATTACTAATGTCATTTACCGGGGGCAGCTAGGTGGTGCAGTGGATAAAGCACCGGCCCTGGATTCAGGAGGACCTGAGTTCAAATGCAGCCTCAGACACTTGACACTTACTAGCTGTGTGACCCTGGGCAAGTCACTTAACCCCCATTGCCCTGCAAAAAAAAATATTATATTCTACTAATGTCATTTACTACTGTGTCTCCTGTGTCTAGCCTATTCTATTGGTCCTCCACTCTATTTCTTAGCCAGTACCAGATAGGTTTGATAACTGCCACTTTGTAGTAGAGCTCCAGATTTGTTACAACTAAGCCACATATCTGAATTTTTTTTCATTATTTCCCTTGATATTCTTGACTTTTTGTTTTTCCAGATGAATTTTGTTATTTTTTTTCTAGATCCGTAAAATAATTTTTAGGTAGTCTGATTGGTATGGCACTGAATAAGTACATTAATTTAGGTAGAATTGTCATTTTTATTATATTAGCTTGGCCTATCCATGAGCAATTGATATCTTTCCAACTTTTTAGATCTGATTTGATTTGTCTGAAGAGTGTTTGGTAATTCTGTTCATAGAGTTCCCGGATTTGTCTTGTCAAGTAGACTTCCAAGTATTTTATATTATCTACTGATACTTTAAATGGAATTTTTCTTGCTATATCTTGCTGCTGGACTTTCTTGGTTATGTATAGAAATGCTGACCATTTATGTGGATTTATTTTATATTCTGCTACTTTGCTAAAGTTGTTCATTGTTTCAAGTAATTTTTGAGTTGATTCTCTAGGATTCTCTAAGTATACCATCATATCATCTGCAAAGAGTGATAGGTTTCCTCCTTGCCTATTCTAATTCCTTTAATTCCTTTTTCTTCAATGATTGCTAAAGCTAACATTTCTAGTACAATATTAAACAATAGAGGTGATAATGGACATCCCTGTTTCAGCCCAATCTTTTTGGGAAGGCCTCTAACTTATTTCCATTACATATAATGCTTGCTGATGGTTTTAGGTAGATACTGCTTATGATTTTAAGGAAACCTCCACCTATTCCTAAGCTCTCTAGTGTTTTAATTAGGAATAGGTGCTGTATTTTGTCAAAAGCTTTCTATGCATCTATTGAACTAATCATATGATTTTGGTTAGTTTTCTTATGGATGTGGTTGATTATGTTAATAGTTTTCCTAATGTTGAACCAGCCCTGCATTCCTGGTATAAAGCCCACCTGGTCATAGTGTATTATCCTGGTGATGACTTGCTGTAATCTCTGTGCTAATATCTTATTTATGATTTTAGCATCAATATTCATTAGGGAAATCGGTCTATAATTTTCTTTCTCTGTTTTTGCTCTGCCTGGTTTTGGTATCACCACTATATTTGTATCATAAAACAAATTTGGTAGAACTCCTTCTTCACCTATTTTTCCAAATAATTTGTACAATATTGGAATTAATTGTTCTTTCAATATTTGGTAGAATTCACTTGTAAACCCATCTGCCCCTGGGGATTTTTTCTTAGGGAGTTCATTAATGGCTTGTTCAATTTCTTTTTCTAATATGGGCTTATTTAAGGATTTTATTTCATCTTCAGTTATCCTGGACAGTTTGTATTTTTGTAAATATTTATTAATTTCATTTAGATTGTTAAGTTTATTGGCATACAGTTGAGCAAAATAGTTCCTAATTCTTGCTTTAATTTCCACTTCATTGGTGGTAAGAACAGCCTTTTCATTTTTGATACTGGTAATTTGGTGTTCTTCTTTTTTAATCAAATTAACCAATATTTTATCTATTTTATTGGATTTTTCATAAAACCAGCTCTTACTTTTATGGATTAATTCTATAGTTTTCTTGCTTTCAGTTTTATTATTTTCTCCTTTAATTTTCAGGATTTCTAGCTTAGTATGTAATTGGAGATTTCTCCTTTTTTCTTTTTCTAGCTTTTTAAGTTGCTTGCCGAATTCAGTGATCTCCTCTTTTTCTTTTTTGTTCATGTAAGCAGTTAGAGCTATAAATTTTCCCCTAAGCACTGCTTTGGCTGCATCCCATAGATTTTGGTATGTTGTCTCATTATTGTCATTCTCTTGGAGAAAGTTATTGATTGTTTCTATGATTTGCTGTTTGACCCACTCATTTTTTGGAATGAAATTATTTAGTTTCCAATTGATTTTCAGTCTACCTTTCCATGGCTCTTTCTTACATGTAATTTTTATTGCATCATGATCTGAGAAGGATGCATGTACTATTTCTGCCTTTCTACATTTGACTATGATGTTTTTGTGCCCTAATACATGGTCAGTTTTTGAAAATGTGCCATGTATTGCTGAGAAAAAGGTATATTCCTTTCTATCCCCATTCAATTTTCTCCAGACATCTTCATGTCTAACTTTTCTAGTATTCTATTCACCTCTTTCACTTCTTTCTGATTTATTTTGTGGCTAGATTTATCTAAGTCTGAGAGGGGAAGATTCAGCTCCCCCACTAGTATAGTATTTCTATCTATTTCCTCTTGTAACTCATTTAACATTTCCTCTAAGAATTTGGATGCTATACCACTTGGTGCATAGAGGTTTAATATTGATATTACTTCATTATCTATAGTAACTTTTAGCAAGATATAGTTTCCTTCCTTATTTCTTTTAATGAGATCTATTTTTGCTTTTGCTTTGTCTGAGATAAGGATTGCTACCCGTGCTTTTTTGACCATAGCTGATGCATATATTCTGCTCCAGCCTTTTACCATTACTCTCTGTGTATCTCTGTGCTTCAAATGTGTTTCATATTAACAGCATATTGTAGGAATCTGGTTTTTAATCCAATCTGCATTTTGTTTCCTTTTTTGTTTGTTTATTTTGGGGTTTTTTTGTGGGGCAAAGGGGGTTAAGTGACTTGCCCAGGGTCACACAGCTAGTAAGTATCAAGTGTCTGAGGCCGGATTTGAACCTGGGTACTCCTGAATCCAAGGCCAGTGCATTATCCACTGCGCCACCTAGCTGCCCTCTTGCTTCTGTTTTATGGGAGAGTTCATCCCATTCACATTCACAGTTAAAATTATTAACTGTTTATTTCCCTCTATTTTCTTTTCCCCCTTGTACTCTTTTTTCCCCTTTTTTCCCCCTATTCCAATTGACCAGTGTTTTGCTTCTGACCACTGCCTCCCTCAATCTGCCCTCCCTTTTATCAGCTGCCCTTCTTTTTCTTGCCCCCTTTTCCCCAACTTGTGCCCTCCCTTCTATCAATATCACCCTTTTTCCCCTTCCCCTTTTGTTTCCTTACAGAGTAAGCTAAGTTTCTTTATACAGATGGGAGTGTATTTTATTCCCTCCCTAAACCAAGTCTGATGAGACTAAGGTTGCAACAATGCCCACCCCCCCTTCTTTCCCTCTCTTGTAATGGGTTCTTTTTGTGCCTCTTCCTATGATATAATTAACCCCATTCCACCTCTCCCTTCCTCTCCTCCCACTAGTCTTCTTTTATTCTGTCCCTTAAGTTTCTTTATCTCATCACATCAAACTTGATGTAATAACACTACCTTTACAGAGATACAGATCTTGAGAGTTAAAGGTATTATCCTCCCTTATATGGACTCAAGCAGTTTAACATCATTGAACAACCCTTTTCTCCCCATTGTTTACCTCTTTATATTTCTCTAGAGTCTTGTATTTGGAGATCAGATTTTCTGTTCATTTCTGGTCTTGTTCTCAGGAAGCCTTGGAAGTCCCCTAGTTCATTGAATGTCCATCTTTTACTCTGAAAGAGGATGTCCAGTTTTGTTGGCTAGTTGATCCTGGGTTGTAATCCAAGCTCCTTTGCCTTCCTGTATATCATATTCCAAGCCCTGCAATCCTTTAATGTTGAAGCTATCAGGTCCTGAGCAATCCTGACTGTTGTAACGATTGGAATGATGCCACCGACTGGAGACCTTCTGTAGAAAAGCTGTGCCATGATGTGAACGTCTCTGAAGGCAAGACCATGAATCTTTTCTTTGGCGTCAGGAAGGGATGTTTGCTGGTGGGAGGAAGAAGGGGGAGCTGGGCGCTCTGCCTCTCTCTCTTTACTGAGGACACTGGTGGAGAAGGGAGCTAGAAATGTGCTCTCCCTTTAATAGATAGGAATCTAGGCCTTTCTCTCTCTCTTTACCAAATTTTTATTTTCCTTAATAAATGCTTAAAAGTCTATCTCTCGATAAAACTTATAATGTATCGGTGACCACTCATTAGATATTTTAGACAGACTAGCTAGAATTTTAGCCCTTAAAAGATGGCTGACCATGACGAGGAAAGCTGAACCTAACTTTTCTGATCTTCTGGTTGGATAAGAAATTTCCCCTACCCTGTCCCTTTAAACTGCTAAGTACTGGCGTACTGGCTGTGTTTTCCCTTTAAATTTTTTCAGATGGACCTTTTAAACTTCTTAATTACCCTATTTTTGATTTTAGTCTGTTTAGCCAGACAAATGGGAGATAAGATCATGTTAACGCTTTGTTTTTGTGGATTTTCTATTTTTCTTTTTATTTTTGTTGGAGGAACCAGCGAGGTACTCACACATGGGAATATAGATATCCCCACCTCTCCCAGCCATGATTTTTCAGAGAAAGCTCTGATTTCTTCAGCTTTTCCAAATTCTAACACTAATTGTTGCTCTAATTTTGCATGCCTGGAGCTTCTCTAGAAGCTTTTAATTCCCTAGAAGCTGGGGAAGGGGAAAGCAGGCCTGAGTTTGATTCCTGGGCTCTACACCATGTGAGAGAGGTGGTCCCCTCCCCTTCTCTAGGGATCCCACCTCCTCCCCCTCCTTTCCTTGATTCTCCTGCCCAGGAAGTCCAGAGATCTAATGCACATGTGCAGCTTTCCCTACCTGCATTTTTGGCCCTACCTCAGCTGAACTGTGATTCTGAGACAACCTTAGAATACCCTTTAAATTCCAGATATGCTCGTTTTGTTCATAATTTTGATAATCTGCTTTTGTCTTTAGTAACCTTCTAAAGCATTTGTATTATGAAAGGACTGACAGACAATATAGTGGGGTTAAAGAAGAAAAACTTAAGCTGAATAAAATTGGCTATCATCATAGTTCAAGACTCTGCTTCTTTTGCCATGGAAGGGTACATATTTTACAGAAATGTAGAAGTAAGCAGCAAGGTATTGATATGAGTATTGGGGATTTTAGATACCGGATTCAAAAATGTTCTGAATTCACTCAGAGTATTAATGTCAGTTCACAGGTTACATAGGATTTCTATGCTATTACATCTACATTTTGAAATCAATGGTATGGGTCTATTTTCATAGAGATTTTCATGCTTTTGAGATTGTTTTATACTTAGTTTTTTTTTAAAGAATATTTCTAAAAGCTTTTTATAGTCATGTTATCAAGTTTGTTTTATAATACTCTTATTAATATTAAGTTCATATTCATTTAGATTTCCCTAGTTTGAATTTCATTGTCTTTTATTGTTCCATGTGTATTTTCTTCTATTCATTCATCTATCTAATTTTGAAACACTGCAAGATGGTTTTGATTTCATAATACAATGTTAATTCAAGGTGTATTGTGCTCCCATATTCTGAGTTGTTTGTTTTTGCTATTTTTTTTCTCTCAACTGATTATTTGATCAAACTCTTTAAACCATTTCCCTGGCAAATTGGTTGCCATGGCAAGCGTAAATTGATTCTAGAAGCTTTGTGTTTGATAAGCATATTCCAATGAAAAAAAAAGAGGGGAACATTTGTAAAAGTTTTTTTTTTTAAGTTTTCTTTGAGATTGTGTTGTGCTTTAAATTGTATTTAAATATGTTCTGAGTTTTCACAAAAGTAATTGTATATTAAGTACAAAAAAGGGGTTATTATTTGAAATTGTTGCATAATTATATATTATATTCTGAGTCAAGATGTATTCACATTTTTTGCAATCATTTATTATCCTCAATTTTTAAATCCATATGAGACTTGGATTATGGGAACTTATCATTTAAGACATTAATTGCCTTTATTCTGAGTTATCAGATGCCAGTTGGCCAAGATGCCATCCAATCACAAGAGGAATACATGCAAGAGGAGACATTGATCTATCACATGAGGGGAGACATGCATGAAGTCAAGGTATGGTCGAGGAAATGGCTTTTGACAAATGTTGAGGTTGGATTCTCTTGGTTTAATATTTTATTTTATTTTCCCCCAAAATACTGTACAGATAGCTGGAAGTTTTGATCCCACCCATCTCATTTCCACACCTGGCTTCTATGCCTCCTCCTATATGCCTGATGCCATGGACATCTCAATCCCATGCATCTGATTAAGTCTGACTCAGTTTCCTCCAATATGTTCAGTGGCATGGACATATATTCCATCCACCTATTTTAAGCCTGGCATACTGCATGGACAGTACATGTTGCTCAAGTGTGGGAATGCTCATATCCCATCATTTCTCTATTCTTTTATGGTAACCCCCATAATTATCTCAGGGGTCATGATAAATAACAGTGTCAAATTTGGCCTTGACATCTGTTACCAATTATACTAGATTTTTAAATTTCTCATAATGACATGGATAATTAGGCAGATGAGGCAAAAAATGATGAAACAAAGATAAAAATTATTTTTAAAAATTAATATCGCAGCAATTGTCTTCTCAATTACCCTCCATAAGGGAGGACTATATTAATATTAATTATAGAGAATGTTTCAATTTTTGTTTTATTATATGTTTCATGTGTAACAACTAAGATTCTGAATTCCCTTAGACATGTTTTTGAGAACTTTCATTGTTTGATTTGATTATTGACAAAGCTATTTTAAAGTTGTGTTAAGCTCAATTTTGTAGGAAAATTTCATGTCTGATTACCAGCATCCACACATCAACCCCTGAAAAGACTTCCATTCCACGACTACACATAGAGGACATCTGAGAAAAGACGTTCAATGAACAGTTTTGTTTTGTCGTTGTTGTTGTTTTTTCTCTTTTCTCTTTCTGTTATAATTTACACCATCTGTAACATGTACTCTCTGCAGAGGCCCTCCCTTTGCAAGACCAATGTCAAAGCGTCAGTTCATGAGGACAAAAAATTGCCCCTCTGGACAAAAACTTTCCTCTCTTCCTTTTCTATATTGTTATTAACATATTGTTAGTTAGCATAGGTTATTATATTCTATTATTTTTTACTGTTTCATCAAGGAAACGCCCCGTTTCTTGAGGAAACAAAGTGGGGACTGCAACGATTGGAATGATACCACCTACTGGAGACTTACTGTAGAAAAGCTGCGCTGTGAAGTAAACGTCTCTGAAGGCAAGGCTATGCGTCTTTTCTTTGCCATCAGGAAGTGACGTTTGCTGGTGGGAGGAAGAAGGGGAAGCCGGGCACTCTGTCTCTCTCTCTCTTTCCTGAGGACGCAGGTGGAGAAGGGAGCTAGAAATGCGCTCTCCCTTTAATAGATAGGAATCTAGGCCTTTCTCTCTCTCTTTACCAAATTCTTATTCTCCTTAATAAATGCTTAAAAGTCTAACTCTTGGGGGTAGCTAGGTGGTGCAGTGGATAAAGCACAGGCTCTGGATTCAGGAGGACCTGAGTTCAAATCCGGACTCTGACATTTAACACTTATTAGCTGTGGGACCCTGGGCAAGTCACTTAACCCCCATTGCCCTGCAAAAACAACAACAACAACAACAACAACAAAAATCCAAATGTCTAACTCTTGCTAAAGCTTATAATTTATTGGCAACCACTCATTAGATATTTTAGACAGACTAGCTAGAATTTTAACCCTTACAACTGTGGCTCCATGGTATTTAAATGTTTTCTTTCTGGCTGCTTGGAGTATTTTCTCCTTCACCTGATAATTCTGGAGTTTGGCTACTATATTCCTTGAAGTGTTCCTTTTGGGGTCTCTTTCAGGAGGTGTTCAGTGGATTCTTTCAATGATGATTTTATCCTCTGATTCTACAATTTCAGGGCAGTTCTCCATAATAATTTCCTGGAATATTGTGTCTAGACTCTTTTCTTGATCATGCCTTTCAGGCAGTCCAATAATTCTCAGATTATCTCTCCTGGACCTATTTTCTACGTCAGTTGTTTTCCAAAGAGGTATTTCACATTTTCTTCTATTTTGTCAGTCTTTTGATTCTGCTCGTCAGATTCTAGTTGTCTCATGTAGTTATCCACTTCCATCTGCTCAATTTTAATTTTTAAGGCCTTATTTTCCACAGTAAGCTTTTGCACTTCTTTTTCTGTTTGGCTAATTTTTTCTCTCATTTGGCCAATTGTATCTTTTAAGGAATTGTTTTCCTCAGTCATTTTTTGTGCTTCTTCTTTTTTTTTTTTTTGGTTTTTTGGATTTTTTTCAAACATTTATTTTTTGCAGGGGCAATGGGGGTTAAGTGACTTGCCCAGGGTCACACAGTTAGTAAGTGTCCAGTGTCTGAGGCCGGATTTGAACTCAGGTACTCCTAAATCCAGGCCTGGTGCTTTATCCACTGCGCCACCTAGTCTCCCCTTTGTGCTTCTTTTTGCAGTGTAGCTCTAATTTCTCTGATTTCTTTTTCCATTTTTTCTTCTACCTCTCTTATTTGGTTTTTTAAAGCCCCTTTGAGCTCTTCAAAGAGGGCTTTTTGGTCTTGAGACAAGATCATCTTCCCTCTTGAGGCTTCACTTGTGGGCATTTTGACTAACTCATCCGTGTTTGAATTTTGGTCTTCCCTTTAATCATAGAAGTTGTCAATGGTAAGGTTCCTTTTTTGTTTCTTGCTCATGCTGTAGGTTATTTTTAAACTTATCAAGTTGAAGTCTGCTCCTGGGGCACATGGTTCAGGGTTGCAAGCTTCTTACTGCTCTCAGCTGCCGCACTCTCAGCTGCCCTACTCTCGGCCGTGTCAAGTTGCACCAGTGTTGAGCTGCCCACTGAGCCAAGCTTTGCTGAGGTGAGCTGCCACCTGAGACGAGTGGTGCTGAGCCACACTGAGCCAAGCTTTGCTGAGGGGAACTGCCTGCTGGGATGCGGAGTCTTTCCCCTTTTACCCCAGGTGAGACAGACCTTTTCTAAAGTCTTCTAAATTATTACATGTAGCAGGATTTTGACTCTCTTTTTGTAGGTTCTGTAGTTCCAGAATCTGTTTAGAGGCCTGATTTAATGTTGTTTTTGAGGGAAATATGGGAAATCCCAGGAAAGTTCCTAGCTTCTCTCCGCCATCTTTAACCCCTCAGACTTCTCTCTGAGGACATCCAATCCTTCACTAGCTATTCTTCTGCTTTCCCTTTCTTGACTTTGGTGAGCCAGTCCAATTCTACTCCATCCTTTTGTCAAATCTTTTATCCCTTTATTGTATCCTTTCCTATTGTGCCCTGCCAAGCCTGAGCCTTGTCTTCTAAACATACTCTGCTGTATAATGAGGGAGAAGAACTGGGACTGGGTCAGTCCCATTTCCCATGCTATCTTTTGATGCTACATCACCTCAACTGGACCTTTACTACTATTGGTTAATAGTTTTGGACTTCTGTCATTTATTCCCCTTCCCATTTCAAATAGCTTATCTTCTAGAACTTTTCATCCTGCTTTGAGCCTCCCATGGCCCTGCCTCCAACTACATAGCTGAGAATGTTGCCTTTTATTTTACTGAAATAAAATGGAAGGCTGTTCACTAAGAGCTCCCTCTTCTCCTTCCTCCTCATCTAATAATACTCCAATGCCTTCTGCTACTAACTCCACATTCACTTGTCTCACATGCAGAATGTTCCCCTTCTTTACAAAGCAAACCCTTCTACCTGCAGAAGTGATTTCAGTCTATCCCATATCCTCCAGCAGGTTTTGCCTTCCATGATGCCCCCTCTCTCACTTACCTTCAATCTCTCTCTGCCTATACATATGTGCATGTCTCCCCCATCCTCAAAAAACCCTCCCTTGATGAATGCACCCCTTCTTACTAGTCCCCTATCAATTCTGCCTTCTGTAACTCGGTCCCCTCAGAAGTCCACTTAGAATAGGCACCTCTATTTCTCCTCACTTTCCTAACTCTATAGTCTAACTAATGACCTCATCATTAAACTGAAGTTGATCTGTATAAAAAGATTGCTAGATGGAGATGTGGGATTCATATCATCTTCCCACTATGCTGGATCTCTTCTAGATGGGGATTTGGGAATCCACATGGCTTGCCCACTGTCACAGACCTATCTTAGATGGGTTTTGGGGAATCCATGAGATCCACCCACCCTTCTGGAACTCTGTTAGATGGGGATTTGGGAATCCATGTGGTCCACCCACTGTCATGGACCTCTGATAGACAATGATTTGGGGATTTATGTGGTCTACCTATTATCACAGACTTCTGCTAGATGGAGATGTGGGATTCATGTTGTCTACCCACCATCCTAGGCCTCTCCTAGATAGAGATTTGGGAATCCATTGTGGTCTACCTGCCATCCTGAACCTCTGCTAAATGGGCATTTGGGTTTCCGTGGGGTCCTCCTGCCATCCCAGACCCTCACTAGATTAGGATTTGGGAATCCTTGTCATCCATCCACCATTCTGGACCTCTACTAGATAGGAATTTGGGAATCTATGTGGTCCACCCACTGTCACATAGCTCTCCTACATTGGTTAGATACTTAGGGAGTCTTACAAACTACCACATTTCATCTATCCAGTTGTCTAGAAAAGGAAAATGAGAGGATAGATGAAATGTGGTACAACAGAGTTATTTTAATTTGCATTTCTCTAATTAGTAGTAATTTAGAGTATTTTTATATAACTACAGATAGTTTTGATTCTTTCTGAAGACAGCCTGTTCATACTTCAGCTGATCTGTTAATAATCATGCCTGCTATTATCATCTTAGTAGTTATTAGCATTTGTTCTTTGTATTGTATCTGTGGGTTATTATTACTATGGGTACCCCATCCCACTCTGGCAAAGGGTGCCTGGGGAACATCACAGAAGGTAAGTCTGGGGGGCAGCTAGATGGCACAGTGCATAAAGAACTGGCCCTGGATTCAGGAGGACCTGAGTTCAAATCCAGCCTCAGACACTAGCTGTGTGACCCTGGGGAAGTCACTTAACCCCAATTGCTTCACCAAAAAAACAAAAGTTAAGTCAGAAAGCATGTAAAGGTGACCCAGCCAGGTGGTAGATTATGGGGTACTAGGGTTTTACCTGTATGGTGGGGTCATATAAGGAAGGCTGACTTCTAGTTCACCTTGCTAGGGAATTTAGCTTCTCATTCACCATGTTACATAAGAAGGAATACATATGCATGCACATCTTCCAGGCACACTGTCATATCATTAGTCCAGCCTCGACAGTTTTGGAGCTATTTTTATCAGTAGCTTCTCAGGGAAGCAAAAGTGTACCCCTAGCCTCTCTCCTACATGACATGTTTGCCACTCCCTACAAAATGGGGCCCCTTAGGGTATGATAATATGGGGATCTGGGATCCATGTTGCTCATCCACCATCACAGACCTCTGCTACTCATGTGTGAGTTGCTTATAATAAATCTTTCTTTTGTTATTTGAAATACTGGCTGTTCCAGCCTCATTGTTAAGTAATTTCTGTTACCTCAGATTAAAGGGGAATTTATTCTCCCAAGCCCATTCTGTCATCCAACAACATACCAGCAATTATGGATCTCAAATGACATTGACTTAAAATCAACCAAATAAAAGTATTCTTTCAGAGATTCCAAGTGTACAGAGCACTGAAGTTAGAGTTAGGAATGGCTAAATTCAAATCCAGCCTTAGACACTTAAATAGCTGTATGACTGTGGGCAAGTCTTTTGGCCTCTCTCAGCGCCGAGGGAGTCGGGGCAAGTCAGCAGGAAACTGTGGGCCACAGCCGAACAACTGAGGCCCCTGGACCCTGGCTCAAAAATTGGGTGGCCCAGCCAGACAGGGGAAAAACCTACCTGCACCAGCCAAGAGGGCAAGTTGCCAGCTAGACGGCCATGAACAGGATAGGCACGACTAGGCCCATTGATCTAGCATGCTCAGACAGGAAGCGCAGGGGGGGCAAACTGCACACACTATAAAGGCCTCAGTGTAAAAAGCCGGTCACACAGCACCTGTACCCCTGCACAAGAAGCCCAAAACAGGGAACCTGGTGCCCCCAGAGCAGACCTCAACTTAAAAAATAAATAAATAAGTTGCAATAATGAGTAAGAAGCAAAAAAGAGCCCTCTCCATTGAGAGCTTCAGTATCAACAGGGAAGAGGTAAACACAAACTCAGATGAGGACAATACCCTCAAATTGCCTACATGTGCAGCCTCAAGAGAGAAGGTGAATTGGACTCAAGAACAAAAAGCTTTCCTGGAAGAGCTCAAAAAGGATTTTAAAAATCATTTGAGAGAGGTAGAAGAAAAAACAGGGAGAGAAATGAAAGCAAAACAAGAAAACTATGAAAAAAGAATCAGCAACTTGGAAAAGGAAGCACAAAAATTGACTGTAGAAAACAATTCCATAAAACATTCATCTGGCCAAATGGTAAAAACGGTACATAATCTCACTGAAGAAAACAATGCCTTAAAAAATTCATTTGGCCAAATGGAAAAAAGGTGTATAATCTAATAGAAGAAAACAATGCCCTAAAAATTAAAATTGGACAGTTGGAAGATAAGTAATCCATGAGACACCAGGAATCAGTCAAGCAGAATCAAAAGAATGAAAAAATAGAAGAAAATATGAAATACCTCATTGGAAAGACAACTGATTTGGAATACAGATCCAAGAGAGACAATCTGAGAATCATTGGACTGCCTGAAAGTCATGAGCAGAAAAAAAATCTAAACACCATCTTGCAGCAAATTATTAAGGAGAACTGCCCTGATATTATAGAATCAGAGGATAAAATCATCATTGAAAGAATCCACTGACCACCTCCTGAAAGAGACCCCAAAAGGAAAACCCCAAGGAATATTGTAGCCAAATTCCAGAATTATCAGGTGAAGGAGAAAATACTCCAAGTAGCCAGAAAGAAGCAATTTAAATATCATGGAGCCACAGTTAGGATTGCTCAGGACCTGGCAGCTTCAACATTAAAGGACCGCAAGGCTTGGAATATGATATTCCGGAATGCAAAGGAGCTTGGATTGAAGCCATGAATCTCTTACCCAGTAAAAATGTTCATTCTCTTTCAGGGGAAAAGATGGACATTCAATGACATTGGGGACTTCCAATGTTTCCTGATGAAAAGACCAGAACTGAATAGAAAATTTGATTTTAACATACAAGACTGAAGAGAAGTTTAAAAAGGTAAACAAAAGGGGAAAAAAAGTTACTCAGGTTAAAATGTTTACATCCCTACACAGGAGGATAATACTCATACCTCTTCAGAATTGTAAATGTATTTGGACAAAGAGAAGGATTTTACACAGAGATTATAAATATAAATTGTCTTTGATGTGATGATACAAAGAAAATTAAGGGGTTTAAAAGGGAGTCTATGGGGAAGAGAGGAAAGGGGGGTGGAATGGGGTGAATTACATCATATTAAGAGGTGAAAAAAACCCTATTACAATAGAGGGAATGAAAGGAGGGGTGAACATTGTTTCAACCCTACTCTCATTAGTTTTTATTCAAAGGGGGAATAACATATATGTTCATTGGGATAAAGAAACTTAACTCATTCTTTAGGGAAGTAAAAGGGAAAGGGAAAGGGGGAGACTGATAGAAGGGAGGACCAAAGCAAGGCAGAAAAGGGTAAAGAAAAGGGAGGGGGGTGATAAAAAGGGAGGGCAGAATGGCGGAGGCAGGGGCAAGAAGCAAAACATCGGTGAGGAGGAATAGGGTGAAAGAAGGGGGGAAAAGTACAATGGGGGTAAATAGAATGTAAGGGAATAGACAGTCAGTAATAATAACTGTGAATGTGAATGGGAAGAACTCTGCTATAAAACAGAAGCAAATTGCAGAGTGGATTAAAAACCAGAATCCTACAATATGCTGTTTACAAGAAACACATTTGAAGCAGAGAGATGCACACAGAGTAAAGGTAAAAGGCTGGAACAGAATATATTATGCTTCAGCTAAAGTAAAAAAAGCAGGGGGTAGCAATCCTTATCTCAGACAAAGCACAGGCAAAAATATATCTCATTAAAAAGAGATAAGAAAGGAAACTACATCTTGCTAAAGGGTACTATAGATAATGAAGTAATATCAATATTAAATATGTATGCGCCAAGTGGTATAACATCCAAATTCTTAGAGGAGAAGTTAAATGAGTTTCAAGAGGAATTAGACAGTAATACCATATTAGTGGGGGATCTGAAACTCCCCCTCTCAGAAGTAGATAAATCGAGCCAAAAAATAAATAAGAAAGAAGTGAAAGAGGTGAATAGATTACTAGAAAAGTTAGACATGATAGATGTCTGAAGAAAATTGAATGGGGATAGAAAGGAATATACCTTTTTCTCAGCAGTACATAGCACATTTTCAAAAACTGACCATGTATTAGGGGACAGAAACATCATAATCAAATGTAGCAAGGCAGAAATAGTAAATGCATCCTTCTCAGATCATGATGTAATAACAATTACATGTAAGAAAGAGCCAGGGAAAAGTAGAATGAAAGGGTCAAACAACAAATCACAGAAACAATCAATAACTTTATCCAAGGGAATGACAATAATGAGACAACATACTAAAATCTATGGGATGCAGCCAAAGCAGTGCTTAGGGGAAAATTTATAGCTCTAAATGCTTACATGAATAAAAAAGAGAAAGAGTAGATTAATGAATTGGGTATGCAACTTAAAAAGCTAGAAAAAGAAAAAATCTAAATCCCTATTAGATACTAAACTAGAGATCTTGAAAATTAAAGGAGAAATTAATAAGATTGAAAGCAAGAAAACTAGAATTAATCAATAAATCTAAGAGCTGGTTTTATGAAAAAAACAATAAAATAGATAAAATATTGGTTAATTTGTTTAAAAAAAAGAAAGAAGAAAACCAAATTACCAGTATCAAAAATGAAAAGTGTTACTTCATTATCTATAGTACCTTTAAGCAAGATGTAATTTCCTTCCTTATCTCTTTTAATGAGATCTATTTTTGCCTGTGCTTTGTCTGAGATAAGGATTGCTACCCCTGCTTTTTTTACTTTAGCTGAAGCATAATATATTCTGCTCCAGCCTTTTACCTTTACTCTGTGTGTATCTCTCTGCTTCAAATGTGTTTCTTGTAAACAGCATGTGGTAGGATTCTGGTTTTTAATCCACTCTGCAATTTGCTTCCGTTTTATAGCAGAGTTCATCCCATTCACATTCACAGTTATTATTACTGACTGTCTATTCCCCTCCATTCTATTTACCCCCTTTGTACTTTCCCCCACTTCTTTCACCCTATTCCTCCTCACCAACGTTTTACTTCTTACCCCTGCCTCCCCCAATCTGCCCTCCCTTTTTATCACCCCCCTCTCTTTTCTTTACCCTTTTCTCCCTTGCTTTTGTCCTCCCTTCTATCAGTCCCCCCCTTTCCCTTCCCCTTTTGTTTCCCTAAAGAATGAGTTAAGTTTCTTTATCCCAATGAATGTATATGTTATTCCCTCTTTGAATCAAATCTAATGAGAATAGGGTTGAAACAATGTTCCCCCCTCCTTTCTTTCCCTCTATTGTAATAGGTTGTTTTTTTTTCACCTCTTCATATGATATAATTCATCCCCTTCTACCTCCCCTTTCCTCTCCTCCCCATATACTCCCTTTTTACCCCCTTAAAATTTTTTTTTGTATCATCACATCAAAGACAATTTATATTTATACCCTCTATGTAAAGTCCTTCCCTCTGCCCAAATACATTTACATTTCTTAAGAGTTATGAGTATTATCTTCCTGTATAGGGATATAAACAGTTTACCCTAATAGGGTAACCTTTTTTTTTCCCCCTCTGTTTACCTTTTTATACTTCTCTTGAATCTTGTATGTTGAGATCGAATTTTCTATTCAGTTCTGGTCTTTTCACCAGGAAAGACTGAAAGTCCCCAATGTCATTAAAACTATCACTCTTTGCAGATGATATGATGGTAGAGAATCCTAGAGAATCAACTCAAAAATTACTTGAAACAATTAACAACTTTAGCAAAGTAGCAGGATATAAAATAAATCCACATAAATCATCAGCATTTCTATACATAACCAACAAAGTCCAGCAGCAAGAAATAGAAAGAGAAATTCCATTTAAAATAATGGTAGATAATATAAAATACTTGGGAGTCTACTTGCCAAAACAAACCCAGGAATTCTATGAACACAACTACCAAACACTCTTCACACAAATCAAATCAGATCTAAATAGCTGGAAAGATATCAATTGCTCATGGATAGGCAGAGCTAATGTAGTAAAAATGACAATACTGCCTAAATTAATTTACTTATTCAGTGCCATACCAATCAGACTACATAAAAATTATTTTATAGAGCTAGAAAGAATAATAACAAAATTCATCTGGAAAAACAAAAAATCAAGAATATCCAGGGAAATAATGAAAAAAAAATTCACAGGAAGGTGGGTTAGTGGTACCAAACATGGAGCTCTACTATAAAGCGGCAGTCATCAAAACTATCTGGTACTGGCTAAAAAATAGAGTGGTAGATCAATGGAATAGGCTAGGTTCAGGAAATGCAGTAGTAAATGACACTAGTAATGTAGTGTTTGATAAACCCAAAGACTCCAGCTTCTGGGATAGGAACTCAGTATTTGACAAAAACTGCTGGGAAAACTGGAAGATAGTATGGCATAAATTAGGCATAGACCAACATCTTACACCTCATACTAAAATGAGGTCAAAATGGATACACGATTTAGACATAAGAGGTGATACCATAGGAACATTAGGAGACAAAGGAATAGTCTACCTTTCAGATCTTTGGAAAGGAAATCAGTTTTTGAACAAACAAGAGATAGAGTATATTATAAAATGCAAAGTGGATGATTTTGATTACATTAAATTAAAAAATTTTTGTACAAACAGAAGCAATGCATCCAAAATTAGAAGGGAGGCAGAAAGCTGGGAAACAATTTTTGAGGCCAGTACTTCTGATAAAGGCCTCATCTCTAAAATATATAGGGAACTAAATCAAATTTATAAGAACCCAAGTCATTCCCCAATTGAGAAATGGTCAAAGGATATGAATAGGCAGTTTTCTGATGAAGAAACCAAAGCTATCTATTCCCATATGAAAAAATGCTCTAAATCTCTAATGATTAGAGAGATGCAAATTAAAACAACTCTGAGGTACCACCTGACACCTATCAGATTGGCTAAAATGACAAAGAAGGAAAATAATAAATGTTGGAGAAGCTGTGGGAAAATTGGAACACTAATCCATTGTTGGTGGAGCTGTGAACTGATCCAACCATTCTGGAGAGCAATTTGGAATTATGCCCAAAGGGCGATAAAGCTGTGCATACCCTTTGACCCAGCAATACCACTTTTGGGTCTTTTTCCCAAAGAAATCATGGAAAGGGGAAAGGGACCCACATGTACAAAAATATTTATAGCTGCTCTTTACGTGGTAGCAAGGAATTGGAAGTTGAGGGGGTACCCATCAATTGGGGAATGGCTGGACAAGTTGTGGTATATGAATACAATGGACTACTATTGTGCTGTAAGAAATGATGAGCAGGAGGAGTTCAGAGAAACCTGGAGGGTCTTACGTGAGCTGATGATCAGTGAGATGAGCAGAACCAGAAGAACACTGTACACAGTATCATCAACATTGAGTGTTGATCTACTGTGATGGACTACATTCTTCTCACCAATGCAATGGTACAGAAGAGTTCCAGGGAACTCATGATAGAAGAGGATCTCCAAATCCACGAAAAAAAAAAAAAAAGAAAGAACTGTGGAGTATAGATGCTGAATGAATCATACTATTTTTTTTGCTTTTGTTGCTGTTGTTTTTTTTTTCTATTTTGAGGTTTTTCATCATTGCTCTGATTTTTTCTCTTGTAACAGGACTAATGTAGAAATAGGATTAATGTTATTATGTGTATATATATGTGTGTGTGTATAGATTTATATCTATATGTATATGTATATAGATATATAGATATAACCTATATCAGATTACCTGCTGTCTAGAGGAGGGGGGAGGGAGGGGAGGGAGGGAGAAAACTCTGGGGTTGTAAAGCTTGTATAAACAAAAGTTGAGAACTATCTTTACATGTAACGGAAAAAATAAAATACCTTATATGTAAAATTAAAATAAAAATAAATTTTAAAAAAATGAAAAGGGTGATGTTACCACCAATGAAGTGGAAATTAAATCAATAATTAGGAATTATTTTGCCCAACAGTATGCCAATAAATTTGACAATCTAAATGAAATGGATGAATATTTACAAAAGTACAAACTGCCCAGGTTAACTGAAGAGGAAATAAAATCCTTAAATAAACCCACATAAGAAAAAGAAATTGAACAAGCCATTAATGAACTCCCTAAGAAAAAATCCCCAGGGCCAGACGGGTTTACAGGTGAATTTTACCAAACATTTAAATAACAATTAATTCCAACATTATACAAATTATTTGGGAAAATAGCTGAAGAAGGAGTTCTACCAAATTTGTTTTATGATACAAATATGGTGGTGATACCAAAACCAGGCAGAGCAAAAACAGAGAAAGAAAATTATAGACCAATTTCCCTAATGAATATTGATGCTAAAATCATAAATAAGATATTAGCAAGGAGATTACAGCAAGTGATCACCAGGATAATACACTATGAGTAGGTGGGCTTTATACCAGGAATGCAGGGCTGGTTCAACATTAGGAAAACTATTAACATAATCAACCACATCCATAAGAAATCTAACCAAAATCATATGATTATCTTAATAGATGCAGAGAAAGCTTTTGACAAAATACAGCACCCATTCCTGATAAAAACGCTAGAGAGTTTAGGAATAGGTGGAGCTTTCCTTAAAATAATAAACAGTATCTACCTAAAACCATCAGCAAGCATTATATGTAATAGAAATAAGTTAGAAGCCTTCCCAAAAAGATTGGGCTGAAACAGGGATGTTTATTATCACCTCTGTTATTTAATATTGTACTAGAAATGTTAGCTTTAGCAATCAGAGAAGAAAAAGGAATTAAAGGAATTAGAGTAGGCAAGGAGGAAATGAAACTATCACTCTTTACAGATGATATGATGGTATAAGTAGAGAATCCTAGAGAATCAACTCAAAAATTACTTGAAACAATTAACAACTTTAGCAAAGTAGCAGGATATAAAATAAATCCACATAAATCATCAGCATTTCTATACATGACTAACAAAGTCTAGCAGCAAGAGATAGAAAGAGAAATTCCATTTGATATAACAGTAGATAATATAAAATACTTGGGAGTCTACTTGACAAGACAAACCCAGGAACTCTATGAACACAACTACCAAACACTCTTCACACAAATCAAATCAGATCTAAATAACTGGAAAGATATCAATTGCTCATGAATAGGCAGAGCTAATATAGTAAAAATGACAATACTGCCTAAATTAATTTACTTATTCAGTGCCATACCAATCAGACTACCTAAAAATTATTTTATAGAGCTAGAAACAATAATAATAAAATTCATCTGGAAAAACAAAAAATCAGGAATATCAAGGGAAATAATGAAAAAAAAATGCACAGGAAGGTGATTTAGCAGTACCAAACCTTGAGCTTTACTATAAAGCGGCAGTCATCAATACTATCTGGTACTGGCTAAGAAATCAATGGAGGATCAATGGAATAGGCTAGACACAGGAAAAACAGTAGTAAATGACACTAGTAATGTAGGGTTTGATAAACCCAAAGACTCCAGTTACTGGGATAGGAACTCAGTATTTGACAAAAACTGCTGGGAAAACTGGAAGATAGTATGGCAGAAATTAGGCATAGACCAACGTCTTACACTTCATACTAAAATAAGGTCAAAATGGATACATGATTTAGACATAAGAGGTGATACCATAGGAACATTAGGAGACAAAGGAATAGTCTACCTTTCAGATCTTTGGAAAGGAAAACAGTTTATGATGAAACAAGTGATAAACAATATTATAAATTGCAAAATGGATTATTTTGATTACATTAAATTAAAAAGTTTTGTACAAACAGAAGCAATGCATCCAAAATTAGAAGGGAGGCAGAAAGCTGGGAAACAATTTTTATGGTCAGTACTTCTGATAAAGACCTCATTTCTAAAACATATAGGCAACTAAATCAAACTTATAAGAATCCAAGTCATTCCCCATTTGAGAAATGGTCAAAGGATATGAACAGGCAGTTTTCTGATGAAGAAATCCAAGCTATCTATTCCCATATGAAAAAGTGCTGTAAATCACTAATGATTAGATAGATGCAAATTAAAACAACTCTGAGGCGAGATGCAAATTAAAACAACTCTGAGGTACCACCTGACACCTATCAGATTGGCTAAAATGACAAAAAAAGAAGATAATAAATGTTGGAGAAGCTGTGGGAAAATTGGAACACTAATTCATTATTGGTGGAGCTGTGAACTGATCCAACCATTCTGGAGAGCAATTTGGAATTATGCCCAAAGGGCGATAAAGCTGTGCATACCCTTTGACCCAGCAATACCACTTTTGGGTCTTTTTCCCAAAGAGATCATGGAAGGGGGAAAGGGACCCACATGTACAAAAATATAGCTGCTCTTTATGTGGTAGCAAGGAATTGGAAGTTTAGGGGGTGCCCATCAATTGGGGAATGGCTGGACAAGTTGTGGCATATGAATACAATGGAATACTATTGTGCTATAAGAAATGATGAGCAGGAGGAGTTCAGAGAAACCTGGAGGGTCTTACGTGAGCTGATGATCAGTGAGATGAGCAGAACCAGAAGAACATTGTACACAGTATCATCAACATTGAGTGTTGACCTACTGTGATGGACTATATTCTTCTCACCAATGCAATGGTACAGAAGAGTTCCAGGGAACTCATGATAGAAGAGGATCTCCAAATCCAAGAAAAAAAAAAAACTGTGGAATATAGATGCTGAATGAACCATACTATTTCTTTTGTTTAGGTTGCTAATGGTTTTTTTTTTTTTTCTATTCTGAGGTTTTGCATTACTGCTCTGATTTTTTTCTCTTATAACAGGATTAATGCAGAAATAGGATTAATGTTATTATGTGTATATATATATATGTATATTTATATAGATATATAGATATAACCTATATCAGATTACCTGCTGTCTAGGGGAGGGGGGAGGGAGGGGAGGGAGAAAAATCTGAAATTGTAAAGCTTGTATAAACAAAAGTTGAGAACTATCTTTACATGTAACGGAAAAAAATAAAATACCTTATATGTAAATACAAAAAACAAAAAACAAACCAAAAAACAACAACTCTGAGGTACCACCTGACACCTATCAGATTGGCTAAAATGACAGAGAAGGAAAATAATAAATGTTGGAGAAGCTGGGAAAAATTGGAACACTAATGCATTGTTGTTGGAGCTC
Organism: Dromiciops gliroides; assembly: GCF_019393635.1. Lineage (NCBI taxonomy): Eukaryota > Metazoa > Chordata > Mammalia > Microbiotheria > Microbiotheriidae > Dromiciops > Dromiciops gliroides. Next base: position 227,127,361 of record NC_057863.1, on the reverse strand, counting down.
TGAACTGATCCTACCATTCTGGAGAGCAATTTGGAATTATGCCCAAAGGGTTGTGAAGCTGCGCATTCCCTTTGACCCAGCAAAACCACTTTTGGGTCTTTTTCCCAAAGAGATCATGGAAAGGGGAGAAGGACCCACATGCACAAAGATATTTATAGCTGCTCTTTATGTTGTGGCAAGGAATTGGAAGTTGAGGGGATGCCCATCAATTGGGGAATGGCTGGACAAGTTGTGGTATATGAATGTAATGGAATACTATTGTGCTGTAAGAAACGATGAACAGGAGGAGTTCAGAGAAACCTGGAGGGTCTTGTGTGGGCTGATGATGAGGGAGATGAGCAGAACCAGAAGAACATTGTACACAGTATCATCAACATTGTGTGTTGACCTACTGTGATGGACTATATTCTTCTCACCAATGCAATGGTACAGAAGGGTTCCAGGGAACTCATGATGGAGGAAGATCTCTAAATTCAGGAAAAAAAAAAGAACTGTGGAGTATAGATGCTGAATGAACCATACTATTTCTTTTGGTTTTGGTGCTGTTGTTTTTCTATTTTGAGGTTTTTCCTCATTGCTCTGATTTTTCTCTTATAACACGACCAATGCAGAAATATGTTTAATGTTATATATATACATAACCTATATCAGATTACCTGCTGTTGGGGGGAGGGGGGAGGGAGGGGAGGGAGGGAAAAAAAGCTGAAATTGGAAAGCTTGTATAAACAAAAGTTGAGAACTACCTTTACATGTAACGGAAAAAAAAATAAAATAGAAAAACAAAACAAAAAAAACCACGCCAACCTGAAAGCCTTGACCTCAGAGGAGGTGCTCTCTGAATTCTGACTTCAGCACTTTCTGCTCATGGACCACCCTCAAGTCCAGAAAACCAATAGATTTGAAGGATGCTAGCCAATTAGCTAGGAGCCGAGTTTGTTCCTGGGGCAGAGTTTGTTTCTGGACCTTGGAGGGGAATGGGGGGAGGGGGATGTTCCCTGCAGAGGTCACCTGAGGCCAATGAACAGAGTCCATTCAATGGCTCTAAGAGAGGGCCCATGGTTAGGGACTTCTTCCTATCTGACCCTGCTGCAGTTGGGGAAACTGATCCTACTTAGGGCCAAAATGGCGCCAATCCCAGGCAGGCAGGCCCCATGTCTGCTTCTCTGGGGCTCCAGGTGTGGGTCAGGAAGCCAGTTCTTGGGGCAGGGCACGTGGGGTCCCCTCTGCCAGGGTCAAGGCCCTGGGGGGGAGGGTGGTGGGGGTGGGGCACCCCGATGTGCCTGCACACCTGTAGTCTCCTGGGCCTTCAGCACCAACTTCAGGCCTCGCCTGTGTCCAGCCAGGAGAACAGGGCCAGGCCTGCACTTTGGGCTAGAGGTTCTCAGGCCTGCAGCAGGAGCAGCAGGAGCAGGTGAGCCAAGAGTCCTTACTCCCACTTCAGTGGGCCCCGCCCTCCAGGAAACCTTCCCACTAATTGGCCAGTGGCCCCGGATGCCCCGCCCCCCAAGGTCACATGACAACGGGGCTCTGGACCTTGCTTCCATCCTTCCTGGCCTCCAGCCCCTTCTGGTGTCTGCCCCCCTGCTCTGACTCACACTTTTGTTCCGGGGCAGCTGGGCCAGGGCAGGCCAGGTCATCCCATAGCCTTCTGAGCTCTGTCCTGAGAGCCATAGCAGCTTGCTCCTGCCCAGCAGCCCGAGGGGCAGCAAGAGCACCCACTGTCGGCCTCAGTGAGGAGAAGGGGCATCCAGGTGGTTGCAGGAGCTGTGTGTCTGAGGTCCCCCTGTCCCTGAACCTGAAAGGACTTGGGGCTACATGGGATGTGGGGGAGGGGGAGGGGACCAAGCCCAGACCAGGTACAGATGGAGGAAAAGGTTTGGAGAGTGAAGGGGGTCTTGTTGGGTCATGTGGTGATAACTTCATGTCCCGAAGATGGAGAGATAGAGGCAGCACAAAGCTTTGGCTGCTTTCCATGTGATCAATGACACTTGCTCAAAATTCAGGTTTAAAGGTGACTTATTTATCATTTAGTGATTAGTGAGCTAGCCTGGTGTCCAGACTCCTTTGTGAAGAGGAGGTGCAGCTAGGTGGGACGGTGGATAAAGCACCAGCCCCGGATTCAGGAGGACCTGAGTTCAAATCCGGCCTCAGACACTTGACACTTACTAGCTGTGTGACCCTGTGCAAGTCACTTAACCCTACTTGCCCTGAAAAAAAACAAAAAAACAAACACACAAATGTACTACAGAAATGACAGCTGTTAGCATCCATACATAAGTCTTCCTTTCTCCTCTTCTCCACCAAAGTTCATATATCAATTCACCCTCCAGCCTCCATGCTCCATCTCAAAAATTGACCAAAGAAAGGGAGAAAACATTGATTCAAAGCATTTTAGAAGCACTAGATTACTATATCTGTAATACAATAATCTCTTGATCCCGGTTTTGTTCCCTTTACTTTGAAACAAATACTTGTAGCTCTCAGTGTATAATAACTTGGAAGTTTTGCTTTTCTGAATCCTTAAGTAAATTTCTAGGGCAGTCGGGGAGGAATGATGTTTGCACCTTTTGAGTTACATACAGGTGTGTGAGTATAATTGAAAAGTGGTTAAAATGTCCCAATGATTCTCCTCCCCTCCCTTTTTTATGTGAAAACAACAAAATTGGGGGTCAGCTAGGTGGTGCAGTAGATAGAGCACCAGCCTTGGATTCAGGAGTACCTGAGTTCAAATCCAGCCTCAGACACTTGACACTTGCTGGCTGTGTGACCCTGGGCAAGTCACTTAACCCCCACTGCCCCGCAAAAAACAAAAAAACAATTGGTCACTCTTCACAAGGCAGAACCTCTCCTGACTTGATTATCTGGTCTCCTCAAAAAAAAAAAAAAAGTGACCCTACATCTACTTAGTAGGTACTGGATTGTCCTCTGAGGATAATATACTACTAGAAGGGAAACAGAAGCTGTTTATTCAGAAAGGTAAAGCCATTGCTGGATTTTCCTCTCTCTAGTACTAGGCCCCTCCCCTCCAACCACCCCCACCCTGACCCCACCCCAGCTTTGCAAGTTCCTCTCTGGACTTCCCCCTGTGATAAACTATGGTGAAACAACATGGGAGGGCAGGGAGGAGGGAAAGGGAGACTGTTGTAGAACCTGTAAATTGTACTTTTCCTGAGTATTTACAAAACTTTTAGTAAAGACAAAGTAGCTAGGAATCCCTAGGAAATTTCTGAAAAATTACTTATTGCATGTAACAAGATATCCTGCCTTTGTAATGAACAAAAGTAACTTGCTTCCAAAATACAATCTGATTATTAGTTACTGATGGTATACAGATGGTTTATCTGCTTTGTGGATTATCTGTTGTAGAACATTCTTTCCATGATGGTTTTCCTTTGCTACCAGGATTTTTCATCATTCCCTTCTATTTCCTAGACAATGTATGTTGGCTCAACAAGTGTCAACTGATTTTAACATGGAAACAAGCAAAACAAAAGTGAGAAGAGAAACTTGCTTTCAAAAAACCCAACTAGGGGCAGCTAGGTGGCGCAGTGGTTGGAGCACTGGCCTTGGATTCGAAAGGACCTGAGCTCAAATCTCACCTCAGACACTTACTAGCTGTGTGACCCTGGGCAAGTCACTTAACCCCAATTGCCTCACCACCACCCCCCAAATTTAAATGAATAAACAAATAAACAAAAAGTCCAAATACACAGTCCATTTTGAAATCAAATATTAAAGATTTAGGGAAATCATCTAGGGTTATTATTGATACTCACTGTTGCCTTCCACTTATTTTCACTGTCTCCTTTCTACAATTCCTTTTCCACAGATAGCTGACAAATTAATTTTCCTTATGCATAGATCTGTTCATGTGACATGTCCACTAAAAAATAGTTCAGTAGCTCACAATTGCTTGTCAAATAATGGTGAACCTGATATTCAAGACCTTCCACATTCTGATACCAACAAAACTCCAAATTGAATTAAACAAATTTTATTCAACAAATATTCACTAAATACATATATAATGTTTTTTACAGAAATCCTAATTTGATGGCTTATTATGGCATGGAAATGACCTAGATTTTGGAAGCTTAAACCAGTAAAGATGAAATCAGACTTATTCCAATGTTGGAATAATCCTTGTGACAATAGGTGTCTGCTTCCCAAGAAATGGCCTAATTCCAGTAAACTCATTACTCAGAGACCATGAATAATTTGACCATGGTGATCTATGAAACAGAATTGTCCTCAGTTCTGTGTGAGGTATTATGGAGCACAGTTTTTAAAATGTCTAAAGACACTACCTTTTGATTCTACAAATCTGAAATACCTGTCCAACAAAACTGATTAACTACTGGAAGAACACTCATATTAACATGTTTACTACAGATGACTCCAGAATATATAAGGTATATACATTATGTATGCATACATACATGTGTATAAAAGCAAACTGTTTACATATAAATATTTTAATAAGTATACATATAAATACATATGCATGTGTGTGTTCCATATAGATATATAATTCAAATTCATATGAGCAGTGAGAGGCACCAGCAACTGGTGATAACGGGATAAGCCTTATGTAGAATGTAGCACTTAAAATGAACTTCAGAGGAATGCAAGGATTCTAAGAAAGCAAAGGAAAAGAGAGAATGTATTCCACAAATGGGCATAACTGGGGAAAAGACATGGGGAGAGGAGATGAAATGTTGTGCAGAAGAAATGGCTAGTAGGTCAAACGGGCTAGACCATATAATGTATGGATGGTAGTATGCCTAAAAAAGCAGTCTGGGGTTGTCTTGTGAAGGGCTCTAAAAGTCAATTCAAATGGGAGTTTGTACTTTATCCTAGAGTCAATAGCCATTAGAGCTTCTTGATCAGGGGAGTGCCATGGTAGGAATACCACTCTGGTAGCCCTGTGAAGGAAGAATTAAAGTGGGGAGAAACTTTAGGCCAAAAGACCACTTAGGAGACTAGTGCAACAGTATAGGCAAGAGCAGATGGGGGTATGAAATAGGATGGTAATGGTGTGAGTAGAAAAGAACAGACAGATGTAAGAGCTATTTTAGAGGAAAAATCAAGAAAACCTGGCAAGTGATTAGATATGGTGAATGAGGGAGAGGGAAGAGGAGAGAATGACTTTGTTGGAAATGTAGGTGATTGGAAGGATGGTAGCATCCTTAGCAGAAGCAGGGAAATTCAGAGGAAGGAGGGCTGGGGGAACAAAAATGTAATGAGTTTCATTCTGGCAGGGTGAGTTGAAATGCCTACCGCACTGTCAGTTGTAAAAGTCCAACAGAGAAGTGGTGATGTGGAAAAAGGTCTAAAGAAAAGCTGAATATGTAGACCTAAGAGTCTTCTGCTTAGAGATGATAGATGGTTGAACCTATAGAAGCTGATGAGAGAAAAGGCCCAAGTCAGATCCTTGGGTAAGAGCCACATTGGGTGAACAGTACATAGAGATGATCTAGCAACAAATACTAAGAAAGACTGGCCTGACATATAGGAGAACTTGGAGATAGTGGTGTCCTGAAAACTCAAGGAGGAGAGAGTATACAAGAAGAAAGGTTGCTCAGTGGTGTCAAATACTGTAGAGATGACAAAAAGAATAAAGACTAAGAAAAGGACATGAGATATGGTAACTGAGACTTTTTCATCAATATACTTGGAGTAAGGAATTTGGCTTAGGTGAGGAGGTGGGTTGAGAGGAAAAGGGAAGGTATAGACAATGAATGTAGATGACATTTTCTAGGCTCATAGGACACTATATTGTAAGATCATCAACCTAGAGTTGGGAGTTGAAGAAAGGAAAGAGTAAGATAGCTTAAGGGAATTTAAGGGTCAAGTGAAATATTTCAAAGAATTGGGGGAGGCATAGGCATGATTGTTGTGGCAAATTGCTGACTGCTCTGAACAATGGTCAATGTCCAAACTATGTTGGGAGAAAGGACAAAGAAGACAAGGTACTATGTGTACTTACAGTAACTCCAGACCTAGTTAAACAAAGTGTTTGTTCAGAAAAAATGGAAACCAAGTAAAAATGAAGACATTGACTAATCATTGCCATTTTCTAGAATTATAAAATCTCAAAGTTTGGAAGGTGCCTCAGTGGTTTCAGTAATCCAACTTGGACATGATCAATAACCTTTCTTACAATATCTCAAGCAAATAGTCATTACAACTTTTACTCAAAAGTGAGTAGGTAACCCATCATCTCTTGAGATAGTATATTCCATTTTTAGATGTGTCTAAGAAAAGTATTTCCTTGCATCAAGTTAAAGTCTTACTCTTTGCATTGTCTAGCCATTGCTCTTAGCTCTATCATGTAGAGCCAAGAGCATAGCCTTCTTTTGTGTTACAATATTTCAAATACTTAAAGATAGTACTCATGGCCACATTCATTCTTCTCCAAGCTTAACATCCACAACATCTTTTACAGATCCTTTTTTTTTTTGACAGGGTCTTAAAGATCCTTGCCCCCATAATCCCTCTCCTCTGGCCACTCTTCTTTATAAGCTCTCTAGGTTGTCAAAGCCCCTCTGAAAGTGGATCCAGCTTTGGATGAGATATTCTGAGTGTGGCAAGATCAGATGGAATGGAATGGAACTATAAGCTCCTGTATGATCCTTCTCTTAAAGTAGTCTAAGATTAGATAAACTTTTTTGGGTACTGTTTGTCACTATTGATTCACTGAATTGCATTATTTGAATTAATTCAATTAAAACCCCCAATCTCTTACAAATATTTATGCCTCCCCATTTTCTTTACTTATGAAATTGATTTTTTTGAACCCAACTGTAGATGTGAGCCCATGTTCTAACCATCTTTTGGGATCCTTATGTTGTTATTCAGTGTATTAGCTATTTTACCCAATTTTGTGTCATCCGTAAATTTGATTAAAAAAATCAATCTGTGCCTTCATCCAAGTCACTGATAAAAATGCCAAACAGAATAGGGCCAATGGCAGATCCCTGAGTGCTACTAGAGGCCTCTAAGTTAGCATTCACTTCTTAATGACTGCTTTGGGGGCAGGGCTGCAGGCCTGATTTAACTGAGGTATAAGAGTTGCCCCACAAAAACAGAAGACAAAAAAGCACAAAAGTTGCCTTAGCCAACTCTTGCACTACCTCTTTGTCAAGCAGAGAAATGTGATAGCTGAAGACAATCTAAATTTCTGAGAAACCCCTGGGGTCAGGGTCCTGTTTTTGGACACTGTTTGTGTGACCTTGTGCAAAATACTTATTAACCTCCTGGGTCTCAATTTCCTGATCTGTAAAATAAGGTGTTTGGGCCTCAGTTTCTTCATCTGTAAAATAAAGGGGTTGGACTAGTTGTAATTTTAGCTCTAAATTTATAATGGGCTTACCTGCAAATTCCCATCCTCCCCAAATATACCTTGAAGTTAATTCTTATATATATGTTTCTGTACATGCTGTATACTCCATTAGATTGTGATTCTCTTTGAGGTATTCATTCATTTTTATCTTTGTATATGCATTACCTAGCATGGTACCTGCCACATGGTAGGTGCTTAATAAATGTTTGTTGATTGATAAGATTCATTTTCATAGTGGTTGTTTTATGGAGGTTAGACTAGAATCTTATTCTTTGTGATGATACAGTGTGGAATATATTTAAAAACTCACATCAGGATTACAAGCATTAAATCCCTAATAATGGGCCAGGCACTGAATTGGAGAGTAAGAAAGACAAGTGTTTTCTTACATAAACATTTACTTTTAAAAACTACTCAAATTTACCTAGGGGGCATAGTTGGTAGATAGAATACCAGTGCTGCAGTCAGGAAGATCTGTGTTCAAATCTGGCCTCAGACACATATTAATTGTGTGACCCTGAGGGCAAACTTGTTTGTAGGCTCAAAAGAGATAATAATTGAAAAACATGTTGTCCAATGCTTCCCACAGAGAAAGCAACATAGAAATCTTTATTGTTGTCATCGTCATCATCCTCACCATCGATTTATTTTCCCTCTTTTGTTAGCCAGAAACATTTACTCTTTAGAATTCAGTGCCATTCAGTTCTGGTCTTTTCAGTAGGAAAGTTTGAAAGCCCCCTATTTCATTGACTATCCATCCTTTCCCCTTATGCATTATGCTCCATTTTGCTGGGTAGTTGATTCTTGGTTGTAATCCAAGCTCCTTTGCCTTCCAGAAAATCCTATTCCAAGTTTATTCTGTTGAAGCTGAAAGGTCCTGTGCAATCCTGACTATAGCTCCTTGATATTTTTCTGGCTGCTTAGAATGCCATTCCATTCTGAATGCCAGTATTAGGTGTGCTGAGCACTCCATGGCCCTTGACTTAATGGATTTTACTAGCTGAAGTTCAGTAGCTTGCCCTTGACCCATACTCTGTAATGAGCCAATGCATGTAATGTATGATCATTGCATAAGAAGGATGCACACAAGGTGGTATGTGAGGTTTCAGGTGGCAAGAGCCATTTACCAATGGAGGAGGAGGAGGAAAGATTGGAAGGACTTCCTGATGAAGATAACTTTTGAGTCACTGGACTTCAAAGGGTACAGGTGGAGGACATTTCAGACTTAGAGAACATCCTGGATTGCTCAAGGTTTGGGGCTGGTATTGGGTGAGATGGAAGTACAATGTGAGTAGTCCACTTTGATTGGAGTTTAGACTAGTATGAAATAGGCCTGCAAAGGTAGTTTGGTGTGTTGTTGAAGATGATTTTCTTTGAGGTGCATGGTGTCTCAAAAGTAATAAATTTCATTGGTTAGAGGTAGTAGAAGGAGAGAAGGAATATTTGGAAAAATCCTAACCTATCCTTTTTGGCACTTGATACAATCAGCCACACCCTCTTCTGTGAACTGCTCTGTCCTAGGTTGATAGTATTTATGGCTGGGAATAAGGAGAATTTCCTGTATTTAAGATCTTAAGACCTGTTTTTCTTGGCCACTTCCAGCATCTTGAAGGAGGTTACTAACTGTTTGGAGTCACTAGAGGAAACGGACAACAGGACGAGAAGCTGAAAGTTCATAACTATGGTTATTTTGTGTTACACCAGTATAATCAGATTCCTTACATGGCTGGTCTTCTCTTCCAAGGTGGGGGCATTAAAAAAATCTTTTTTAAGAAGATTAGATGGGATTCAAAAACTGGAAAATGAATGCATTGTTGCTGGAGCTGTGAACTGATCCGACCATTCTGGAGAGCAATTTGGAACTATGCACAAAGGGCTATAAAGCTGTGCATACCCTTTGACCCAGCAATACCACTACTAGGTCTTTTCCCCAAAGAGATCATAAAAAAGGGAAAAGGACCAACATGTACAAAAGTATTTATAGTTGCTCTTTTTGTGGTGGCAAGGAATTGGAAATTGAGGTGCTGCCCATCAACTGGGGAATGGCTGAACAAGTTGTGGTATATGAATGTAATGGAATAGTATTGTGCTGTAAGAAACAATGAGCAGGTGAATTTCAGAGAACCTTGGAAGGAATTACATGAACTGATGGTGAGTGAAGTGAGCAGAACCAGGAGAACATTGTACACAGTATGACCAACATTGTGTGTTGATCAGCTGTGATGGAATTGACTTTTCTCAGCAATACAGTGGTCCAAGATAGTTCCAAAGGAGTCATGATGGAAAATGCTCTCCAAATCCAGAAGAAAAAAAAGAACTATGGAATCTGGATGAAGATTGAATCATAATATCTCTATTTTTTTTCTTTTTTGAGGTTTTTCATTTTGGCTCTGAGTCTTCTTGCATAGCATGACTAATGCAGAAATACATTTAATGTGATTGTACATATATAACCTATAACAGATTGCTAGCTCTCTTGGGGAGGGGCAAGGGAGTAAAGGGAGGGAGAAAAATTGAAACTAGAAATCTTATAAAAAGAAATGTTGAAAACTCTACACATAACTGGAAAATAAACTACTTTTGTGGAAAAAAAAGAAGTTTCCTTTCAGGTGCTAGAGTCAACTCTTATTGTTTTGACACAAGGGTGACTTTTGGATGTCCCACTGAATGAGAGTTCTCGTTCAATATTCCTAAATTGGTGAGTCACTAGAATGAAATATTATTCATTTGTAAGAGGATTTCCTCAAATTGTGTCCACTTCAAAACTTGCTCGAGGTTTTGCTGACATTCATAAGCATTTCACTAATGTGTCATTAAATCACAACTGTACTGCAATGACATTGATCATTGCAGTTTGGGCTTAAGGCTCTACAACTGCATGGATAGAATGTGTTTCCTTACCTGAGAGGTCTATCAGTAGAATTCCATCTCAAACCATAGCTTGGTTTTATTTGTTTGTTTTGACAGAGTATAGCCTTGGAGTATTCACCCCCCTGGTTTCCTGTGAAGTCTGCTGGTTCAGAAACATTTTTTTTTTTTTTTGCGGGACAATGGGGGTTAAGTGACTTGCCCAAGGACACACAGCTAGTAAGTGTCTGAGGCCGGATTTGAACTCAGGTACTCCTGAATCCAGGGCCGGTGCTTTATCCACTGTGCTACCCAGCTGCCCCCTAGAAACATTTTTCTACTCCCAAAGACCTGCAACATGATCATTCAGATGGGGCCAAATGACATCAATTTCACTCCCTAAATATAATTTGGTAGCTAAGAAGGAGTGTAAATAGCAGTGATTTTCTGTTCTGGACAGAAATACTGAGAGTCTCCCCATCCCAGACAGATACTTTTGCGATGATAAATGAGGCCATCTTTTTGTCTTAATTCTTACCTGGCCTTTAGTTACTGGATGGGCATTGCCTCAGACAAACTGAGACTTGGGAAAGGTTGTAATTTAGAAAGGCCAAGGTCATCAACTGCATCCAGGGCCATTGCCAGTCATGACTTTTGTCTTGCCACTGGACTCCAATGATTCTGAGGGGATCTGATGAAGATTTGGTGCAGCTCTGCCTCACTTATACTCAATTCTTGAGTAAGTACTGATATCATCCTGATGAAGTCTTTGTTCCTCTTCAAGAAAAAATAATGAAGAATATAACAATTAGTTTTCCCTTATCCTGTCCACCACCATCATTTCTGAAAGGTGTGATGTAGTACCTCAGAATTTTTTAAATTTCAATTTCAATAATGAGTAGGGATTTAGATGTTTTCCCCCATAGGAACCAGATAGCTTTCATATCTTCTCCTGAAAATTGTCTGTTTCCATCCTTTGATCATTTATCATTTGGGGAATGTCTCCCATTTTTATAAATTTGAAAATGTTTCCTATGTACTTGAGAAATTATAAGAGAAGGTTAATGGAAAGTTTACTGATACTACTTCATTGTCTAACATGTGTTTCAGCAAAATATAGTTTCCCTTGTTTCTTATAATGACATCTGTTTTTGCTTTAACTTTGTCTAAGATAATGATTACTACCCCTGTTGTTTTTACTTGAGCTGAAGCATAATAGATTCTGCTCCAATCCTTTATTTTAACTCAGTGTGTATCTTTCTCTTTCAAGTGATTCTCTTATAAAGAACATATATGGGGGCATCTAGGTAGCACAGTGGATAAAGCACTTGCCCTAGATTCAGGGGGACCTGAGTCCAAATCCAGGCTCAGACACATGATACTTGCTAGCTGTGTGACCCTGGGCAAGTCACTTAACCCTCATTGCCCTGCAAAAACAAAACAAAGCAAAACAAACAAGAACATTCAAACAAACAAAAAAAACAACCATATTGTTGGATTTGGTCTTCTAATCCATTCTGCTATCTACTTCTATTTTATGGGTGAACTCATTCCATTCATATTCATTGGTCAATACATAAATAGATGCACAAGTCAATAGGTCTTTTAGAAAGAAGAAAACCTTATGAATTATACATGTCCCTTCCTCCATTGTAACAGTGCCCATTGCCTTTTAAAATCTACCTGCTTAGGCCCATATTTCTCAGATTAATAGAAAGATTATTTACAAGAGATTTAATTCAAGAGGTGCTAGACTTCTGTAGTTTCTAAAGTCAATCTATTCAAAATGTGTCTAGGCCCTTTACAACAATGCTAATTTTAGTAAAGTTATTGGCTAACTTGGAAGCTGACTCTTGAGGATGATTGGCTGTGGATCTCTCATTAGCACTTTGCTTTATTATTTTGCTATTTATATTATCTTTCTTTTGTCATTTTTATCTTTATTTATGATAGGAGTAGTTATTGACAGTGTATCATCTTCAGTAAATATTATTTTATTTGATCATGTAGGGGCCAAATTTTTATTGGGGAGTGTTAGCTAGGCAGCTTGCCACAATATTGGGCCAAGGAAGGAGACCAACAACCTTCCTCAAAAACAGAACCAGGTTTATTAAGAAGAATGAACTTAAAAATACAAGCAAGATCAGTACAATTAAGGGAAAGGGAAAAAAATGAGGGAAGAGAAGTGATACAACCTGAATAACACCACCATCCAGGGATCAGCTGAGAATACATGGCTGCATCCTGTCGCTTTCCAGCTTCACACTAGAATGGGGAAACTTGTCCCTGCACCTTCCCAGCAGACCCCAAGCTGACTACACAGAGCCCCAAGCCAATTGGCTGGCAGCCCTGACTGACAGTCACATGACTGCCCTCACTGGGCTTCCAGTCATTAGAATTTTGCCAGGCCCATGCAGTCATTGGCAAGTGGTGATGAGGTAAGGTGCCAGTGCCATGGCGACAGCTACAACCAGTGGGTGGAGCACCGTGCCATTGTGGAGGCACAGCACCTGAGCCCCAGGCCAGTGTGCATGATGGTTTTTTTTAAATTTTAGCCAAAAGATGGGGTCATAAAACTTCAAATAACAATTAATTGTTTACAATCATTAACTGAGTATGCCAACAAAAATTTTTAAAAGGAAATATTGCTCAAATCCAGAAAAAGAAGGAGATAGACACAGAGATGCAGAGATAAAGTGAGACAGAGCCAAGGGTGGTGAAGTGGATAGGGCACTGGATACAGAATCAGGAAGACCTGGATTCCAGTTCTACATTACCAATTGTATGAACTTTGGCTGGTCTAGTAATCCATCTGTGCCTCAATTCCCTCATCTGTAAAATTATGCAGCAGGACAGACTCAATGGCCTTGCTTTCTAGTTTGCAGTCTATATCCAATTCTAGGATCTCATAAATAGCATGCCATAGTACCTTAAAAACTTCCTGATTTCACTAAAACAGATATACACTTCACTGATCACTTCATCCCTTAGGAAATGGTGTTGAGTTTCAGTGAACCAAAAAACGTTTTCCCTTTTGTACAGTTTTTCTAAACGTAGCTTGGCTGTTGCTTATACAGAAGATAGAGTCAATTATCGAGTTAGTAACCAAAGGCCTTGGTATGGCTTCATAGGACTCAGGTGCACCTTCAAGCCATGAATTACATCACATCTGGTGAAAACTGACTCATGACCTTAAAATAATGGTGAATCCTTGCAATCATGGTGCAGACATTCCAGCAATATAGAAATCTATTTCCTACAGTTGTAGTGAGGAAGAAATTAGCTAACATTTATAAGGAACCGTACCAATCTTTAAATGGAAGATAAAGGACGATCGCTCCAAAAAACATCCAAATAAGGTCATAGGAAAATTCCTAGAGCAGGAGAACTCACAGAAGAATGTGCTGAAATCATCTTCTAACCAAGAATGGCTTAGAAGGTCAGAAGGAGGGAGCTGCTGTGCTGATACAGGAGTCGGGCCCAACCCCACAGTCAGCCTGACACAGATCCAGTCCTAGGAAGGCCTCACCAGAGAAGGAGACCCCCAGAGCCTCTAAATCAGCTGCAGCGCCAGTGTCATCTGGAACTAAGCTCACAGTCTAGTGAGAGGGCTGAGCCCTGGGCAGGGAAGAGACTACAGGGGTCTATACTGGTGCTAAGGCAGAACTTGGATTTTACACCCCTACTGAGAACCAGGTGGTAGGCTCAAGTAGAAGTGGCCCAGGTTGCAGAGGGGCACAGGCTCATTGGAGCTAACAACCGCAACACACAAAGCTGGTTGATTGGCAAGTTGGTCTGGGGTCATCTAGGACCAGGAAACAGGCCTGGTGAGGGAAGAACCTGATTCTCCTTAAATCATACCACCTGGGACTTCTTAAGCTTGGGATACTTCAGCCTGGAAACAGTGCCCCACTTTAAGGAGCTAAAAGTCTAGTAAAAGAAAGGCAAGATGAGCAGACAGAGAAAGGTGAAGACCATAGAAAGTTTCTTCAGTAACAAGGAAGACCAAGGGGCACCCTCAGAGGAAGATGTCAACATCAGGGCCCCTATATCTAAAGCTTCCAAGAAAAATACAAATTGGTCTCAGGCCATAGACATGCTCAAAAAGGACTTTGAAGATAAAATTAGAGAGGTAGAGGAAAAAATGGAAAGAGAAATGAGGGTGATGCAAGAAAGACATCAGAAAAAAGTCAACAGCTTGAAAAGTCAAATGGAAAACTAGGTACAAAAGCTCTCTGATGAAAATAATTGCCTAAGAAATAGGATTGAACAAATGGAAGCCAGTGACTTTATGAGAAATCAAGACACAATAAAGCAAATCCAAATGAATAAAAAAAATAGAGGGCAATGTGAAATATCTTCTGGGAAAAATTGATGACCTGGAAAATAGGTCCAGGAGAGATAATTTGAAAATTATTGGTCTACCTGAAAACCATGATCAAGGAAAGAGCTTAGACACCATCTTCTAAGATATTCTCAGAGAAAATTGCCCTGAAATTCTAGAAGAAGAAGCTAAGAAAGAAATTGAAAGAATCCACCAATCACCTCCAGAAAGAGATCCCAAAAAGAAAACTCCTATTATAGCCAAATTCCAGAGCACTTAGGTCAAGGAGAAAATATTGCAAGCTGCCAAAAAGAAAGAATTCAAGTACTGTGGAGCCCCAGTCAGGATAGCCCAAGATCTAGCAGCTTCTACATTAAAGGACTGGAGGCCATGGAATATGATATTCCAAAGGGCAAAGGAAATGGGATTACAACCAAGAATCACCTACCCAGCAAAACTCAGCATTATCTTTCAGCAGAAAAAATGGGACTTTAATGAAAAAGAAGACTATTAGATATTTGTGATGAAAAGACCTGAACTGAATGGCAAATTTGACTTTCAAATACAAGACCCTAGAGAACCATAAAAAAAATTGGAGCTGGGGGACATACCTGGGTCATACAGTGGGTGACTGTCTTGTGTCTGAGGCCAGGTTTTGGCTGGGATCCCCCTGGGTCCAGGGGTGATGATTTGTCGACTGTGTCACTTAGGTAGATGATAACATCTTTAGGGTTAAATTGAGGGGTGAAGGGAATTCATTGGGGGAGGGGGAAGGGCAGAAGAAAATCCTACATGAAAGTAACAGGAAAAGGCTTATGGAGTGGGAGAAGAGATGGGAGAGGAGCAGGGCAGTAAATGAATTTTACACTCATCAGAAAAGGCTCATAGATCTTAAACTCATCCAAGATGCCTCAAGGAGTGACTAATAGACACACCCAACTGGGTGGGGTAATCTATTTAATCTGGGCAGTAAATGAGCCTAACACTCATCAAAATTGGCTCAAGGACTTGAATCTCATTAGAATTGGCTCCAGGAGGGAATAATGTAGACACTCAATTGGGTGGAGTAATCTCTATAACCCTGCAGGAAAATAGGAGGGGAAGGCTATAAAGAGAGAGGGGCAAAAGAAGGAAGGGCAGAGTGGGGGAGGGCACAGACAGAAGCAAATCCCTTTTGAAGAGTGATAGGATGAAAGAAGATGGATAATAGAATAAATATCATGGGGAAGGGAATAGGATGGAAGGGAAACGGTTAACAATAGTAACCATGAAAAAGAGAAAAGGGAGAAAAATTGTACAAAAAATATTTATATTTTTGGTGGAGGCTAAGAATTGAGAATCAAGGGAATGTCCATCAATTGAGGAATGATGAAAAAAGCTGTGTTATATGATTGTAGTGGAATGGACTTGTGCTACAGGAAATGACAAACAGGATGATCCCCGAAAAACCCTGAAAGACTAATGAACATCTATGTATGGTGAAGTGAGCAGAAATTAAATATCTGTATGTATTATATATGTCTATACACACACACACATATATACATACATATACTTATGCATATATAGATATACAGATATAGACATTTCTCTATTTTTAAAATAATAGAGGACCTTAGGAACGAGATGTAGAACATTTATTCCCACCTCACCTCAGAATATGTACACTCTCCATGCTTTGGACACAAATAACGAAACTTGGGCAGGGTTTGTTCCTGGGCCTTGGAGGAGAAAGGGGGGATGGGGATGTCCCTGCACCTGCAGAGGTCACCTGAGGCCAATGAACAGAGTCCATTCAATTGCCCTGAGAGAGGACACATGACCAGGGACTTCTTCCTATCTGACCCTGCTGCAGTTGGGGAATTGATCCTACACAGTTAACCTGGGGGTGGGGGGCAGGTGTGGCCCCTCCCAAATTTGTCACCTAAAAACTGCAATATTAAACTTTACCACAAATAATTTTTACCACAGTTTCCTTAATTTCCAAGAAACCATCAGTGTAGGAGAAAGAAGGTCTTTAATCATGGCAGAGGGGCTATAGCTTGTGGTATTATCACAAAGCTCAGAAGTTAGGAATACCCAAAGATGGTAACCCAAGGACAGGGTTTTTATGAGGTAACAGAACAGAAGGGAACCAAAAGATTGCTCCAGAGTCTCCTAAAACGACTTCATGTACATGAACCTTTAACAAAAGAAACAAGAGAATTTCTCCTGAGTTAAGTATAAACACTACTTACTCTAAATAGAAAGCAATTAATGTAAGTGGAACCTTTTTACATAATAACATAAAGTCCAGGGAGTAAGGCAGGGATCATTTTGCTTGGGAGAAGGTCCATAAATAGATCAAGAGTCTAAAATTGACAAAAAATTGGTTACCCCAGGCAATTCATCTGCCTAGGTGGGGAATCATTTCTCAGTAAATTTTATAATTATCACCTAAAAAGACCATTAATAGTTAGGACAACATTTAAAAAGTAGATGATTGCTATGGAAGTGTGTTATCCTGGCAATGAATACTAAGGGAAAGAAAAGGGTGAAAACAGCAAAAATGTTTTCATAAGAACACCAGCTAGTAAAACAAATTCCACTTGAAGATCCTATTGTGAAAAAAAAAATTTATTCAAACAACTATCAACTACAAGTTCTTAAACATTCTAATCCATCAATCAAGAGTCAAAAACAAACTGTTATCCACATCCTTGGTCTTATTGGCTCACCAGCCTTCCTTGATGATCATACCTGGAATCAGATTCAGAATAATAACAGTTAACCATCCCATAGTGTCTTAAATAGCAAGTTCCAGTAATCATACTTCATGTGAATTCCCTTCTCAAGGATCACATATCCTAGATAGCAAGCATTAACTCTCCTTGTACTTATGTTAAATAGATTTCATCCCTAAGTTAACTCTAAACAAAATGAATTTGCTTTATGATGAAGCCAGTTCATAAGTTACTGAGTTACTATTATTCCCTAACATATCTTATACTTATGACAAGTTGAGGCACTAATTTAAGTATTGCTTAATACAATACATTTGGATCCAAACAGCAAGATCTTTCTCACAGTTTAGTACAGTAATTGAGATGCTTTAGTATTAATGTAGTAACCAAATAATTCAATATAGCAAGAATGGGGGCAGCTAGGTGGTACAATGGATAAAGCACCAGCCCTGGTTTCAGGAGGACTTGACACTTACTAGCTGTGTGACCCTGGGCAAGTCACTTAAACCTCATTGCCTCCCCAAAACACCAAACCAAAAAAAGAAACAAACCCCGAAAAAAAAGTTTTTTCCAAATATTAACAACCTTCCACTTTGTCTACCCTAATAATAGAAATCTACTATGAGAGTTGTGACCAGGATACAGGAAACCTAAGAATGAAACTCAAAGAGAATATTCAGGGTCCTTGGAAAGCTTTCCCCTCAATTAATAAAGCCTCACAAATCCCAGTAGCTTTGAACATAATTGTTATCAATATCAAATTGTCGTTGCAACAAATAAGCTTACAAATAAGATAGGAGGCCTTCTAAAATTGCACAAGGGCTAACTGAACATGTACCCAATATATATCCTGAAAATACCTTTCTTTTGACAAACAGCTCAAAATTTATCCTGATGTTAAAAGAAATATTCACTAAACCTTGATGAGATAAAATACATTTAAAATGACAGATATCTCCCTCTTATTCAATCCTTAAGGCCAAAAGAAGAATGTTTAAAATTGGAATTTGTCAAGATTAAGTTGGTGGAAAGTTAACTTTAACCTAAAAGAGTCCTCCTTGTGACCATCCTTGCTCTCATCCATGTTTTTCTGTGTGTGTGAGGCAATTAGGGTTAAGTCACTTGCCCAGGGTCACACAGCAGTAAGTGTCTGAGGCTGGATTTGAACTCAGGTCTTCCTGATTCCAGGGCTGGTGCTCTAACCACTGCACCACCTAGCTGCCCCCATCCATATGTTTCTGCAGTGGGGAGGAATTTCAGGTTTTTCTAAACCAAAAAGGAAATACCCAATTAATTTAGTCTCATTTTAATAACAGATTTTAACAGGACTTTAGAAATTCTCTCACAATCTTGTGTGTGTGTGCGTGTATGTGAGGGCTTTATTACATTCTTGCAAGAATGAGCACACAATATAAAGGCTTGGCACATGCTTTGCTGCAGCAAATCTCTCTTTTTATTCCTCAATCTAAAGCAAAGTCCCTCCTATTTTCTCCTCATTGACTGAGGACTAAGAGATGCACATTCTTCCCAGAATGTCTCTACAAATTTCACTTAACATGTTCACCTTCCTGTTACAAACATGGCATGTTTGGAAATGGCAGCAGTCTCTACCTTTGGGGCATTGGCAGTTAATATGTATCAACTAATTAAGCAAGCACAGGACAAACAAGCCTTAACCTTTGGCACACTCAACTAACTAAGCTACTGGCCTTGGGGGCCCTTCCTGCAATTCTGCTTCCTTACCCAGACTCCCTCCCTGTCTCATTTTTCTAAGACAACAGCATTTTTCTGGTGTAACACTATTGCATTTCTCTCAAGGGAAACTGATTCCAGTTCTCTTTGGAAAGCATTTTGCACACCTTTGAAATCACCCAATTGGGGACAACAGGTCTCTTTGGTTTGTTCCTATTTCAGCTGGTAGATAGGAACATTTCCTTCAGAAAAGTCATTAGCACTTAAGAAATGCAAAGGAAGTAAAATTGTGATAAATTGCATTTAGGTGGAAAGCTTTGTACTCCATTGCCTTTTATAGTTAGGAAATGGGGGAAAGAGGAGGATCTCAGCCCTCTTAGCATGCTGTGGCCTAGAAATCCCTATGTACTATCCCATAACACTCAAAGGGATGAATATTTCTAGAGGAGTAAAGTAAAACCATTGTCTAAATAGTATGGCATTTGTGTTTGTTTTTCATTTTTGTTTGTTTGCTTGCTTGTTTGTTTTTAGTCTGCCTAGGGCACAAGGCCTGATTGCTAAGAAATACCATTCAGACCATGGAGTTGCATCAAACCCTGCATCTGGTGGTCCTCAGAAGCCATCCTTCTGACTCACTTCCATCCTAAGTATGCGAATATATATTTCATTGGGAATTTCTTAGCAAAGACCCTTGGCCTGTTCCTCTCTAAGAGAGTCCCAATAAAATCACCAATGCAATGCAGAAACAAAACCTAAATTCTTGGCAAATGAACCATGAGGCTGAAGGCATCAGACCCTTTGTAACATACTCCCCCAAATTCTCTAACCTCCCAGTTCTCTTCAACTTACTCATTCCCATGATCCACTTCTCTATCCCACCTCATGCACACGTATGATCATCCCCCACTAATGTACCAGTTCTATGTTCATGAATTCTAAGAGTCCCTTCTCTGATCCCTGTCTATAGGCCTTCCTTCTCCCCCTACTCTGCCTTCCAATACCAGGCTTTGTGAGGACATCCAGTCCTTCACTAGGCGCTCTTCTCTCTTCCCTTTCTTGACCTTGGTGAGGCAGTTCCACTCTGCTCTATCTTCTCAAGTCCTTTTCCTTATATTGCAACCTCTCCTATTGCTCCCTGCCCAGGCTGAGCCTTGTTTTCTGCACATATTCTGCTGCATAATGGTGGAGAAGAATCACTTGGTTGGTCTGACTGGGTCAGTCAGATTTCCTAGGCTGTTTTGTTGCTACCTGACCTCAACTAGACCTTCACTACTGCTTGCTCATAGTTTTGCTCTTCTCCAATTCATTCACTTTCCCATTTAACACAGTGTCTCTTCCAAAACTTTTCATCTCATCTCAAGCCTCCCATGACCCTTCCTCCACCCACAGAGTGGAGATTATTGCTGCTGCTTTTACTGAAATAATGGGAGGCTGTTCACTTAGAGCTCCTTTTTCTCCTTCCTCCTCACCTAATAACACTCCAGTGCCTTTTCCCACTAACTCCACAGTCACCTGTCTCTGGTGCAGAGTGTGGCCCTTCTTACCAAAGCAAACCCCTCTTCCTGCAGGAGTGATTTTCATCCATCCCATCTCTTCCAGCAGGTTTTGCCTTCTTCCATACCCCTCTCTCACTTATCTTCAATCTCTCCTTGCCTATATGTATGTGCATGTCTCCTCCTTCCTCAAACAACCCTCACTTGATCAATATTTCCCTTCTAACTAGCCCCACATCTGTCCAGCTTTTTGTAGCTCAACTTCTTGAGAAGGCTACCTACAAGAGGCACTTCTATTTCTCCTCACTTTCTCAAGTCTACAATCTAACTTATGACACCTCATCATTCAACTGAAACTACCCTGTATAAAGAAACCAGTGAGATCTCTTAATTAGCATATGCAGAGTCTTTTTCACAATCCTTATCCCTTTGGACCTTTCTCCAACAGCCTTTGACATTGTTGATCTCCATCTGGTCTTTGACAGTTTCTTCTCTCTAAATTTTCTGTTCTCTCCTAATTGGGCTGCTACTTTTGTGACCTTTTCCTTCCCTGTCTCCTTTGCTTGCTTCATCATCCAAGCAACACCTGCCTACCTTGGGTGTGTCCCACAGCACACAGAGTATGGTTTTGAAGACTCTTTACCCTGTATACCATTTTGCTTAGTAAAGTCGTCGGCTGCCACGGATTCCATTCTTTCAGATCGACTTCTCCAGTGTTTACTTCTCTGCTGACTTCCAGTCTTACATCTGACATATCCCAGGGACATCATCAACTCAACATGTCCAAAACTGAGCTCTCATGATTCCCCTTCACACTGCCCCATTCTATTCCTTCTATTACTCTCAAGGGAACCCCTATCCTCCCAGTCCCCTAGACATATTGCCCTGGTGTCTGATGTCCTTGATGCCTCTCAATCACTTACATCTCAAGAGATCCATTCTGGTGTCAAAGCCTTTCAATTTCCCCTTTGCAACAATCTCTTGACTATGCCCTCTTCTCTCCTCTGATACTATTGCCATTCTCCTGTAGGAGCCTGGACTATTGCAGTACTCTGCGGGTTGCTCTGCTTGTGCCAAGTCTCTCTCTGCTCAACCCTTAGTCATTTTCCTAAAGCACAGATATGAACATGCCCCTTCTCTGCTCCCTACTCCTACTCTAGTGGTTCCCTGTCATCTTTAGGATCACATACTAAATCCTGTGATTTTTGTTCAAGAAGCCCTTCAAAAGCTAGTTCTTTCCTACTTTGCTGTTCTTCTTATACCTTACTACTCACTGAAACATACTCTTTGATGTAGAGATATAGGCCTCCCTCTTCCTCCATATCTCTTGCCTAGGGCCATTTTCTCTGACTTTCTCCCCCAAGCCTAGAATGTTCTTCTGCCTCATCTTGACCTCCTGGCTTGCTTTCAGTCACAGCTAAAATCCTACCTTGTACAGGAAAGGTTTCCCAATCCCCAAAATCTAGTGACTTGCCTTTCCATTATTCTAAATTTATCCTTGAGAGAAGCTTATTTTTCCTAGTTATTTGTGTGTTGTGTCCCCAGTAAGACTGTGAGCTTCTTGAGGGCAGGGACTCTCTTTTGTATGCCCAATACTTTGCAGTTGTAGGTGGTTCAATAAGTCTATTGAATAACTGCTTATTATAGAGTGACTAATTTGCATGAGAAAACATACATGCTTAAATCTTCCTAAAATCAAGATGAGAAAAATTTACTTTCCTACCATTGAAATGGCTGTCTTCTCCTCTTTTTCTTTGTTTTAAAGAAAGAAGTTTTCTTTCTTTAAGTTTTCTTTCTTTCTTCTTTCCTAGTTCAAAGGAAAAACAGAGAAGAATAAATAAAATATTTCCTACCATGATGCATGGTTAATGAATGTTAAACCCATTAGTTAAAAACCCACAAATTTAAGAACATTTGAGCTGATGGAGTTGAGAAAACAATAGAGATGTGTTAGGGAATGTGCAAGTTTTATTATCACCATAGCTCATCAAGTAAAATGTGGAAGAGTGTGTGTCTTGATATGTTAACATGTCCTATATTTGAAATTGGTAGCCTCCTGCTACTCCTCTTATTTGTGGGTACAATTTGTCTATAAATTTGTTCCACTCAGAGATTGGATGTGGATTATGGATGGAGGGAGGTATTTCTCCCATCAGCCAAACCCAGGAGATAGTTGAGTGCCTGTGAATGCAAAGAAATGCTAAAAATGACATTAACATACTGTGAATAATGAGAAAAATACCTTTGTACATACAGGGAATGCACAGGAAACACCTGAAATTCAAGAGGAAAAATAGGTTTATTTTCTTTCATGTACTTTCTATTATAATCCATATATAATATAATCAACTTAATTATAGGCATTATATGTGCAAGCCTGCCTAGTGTTAAGTAAGGAAAACAAGCTTTAGAAGCTGCGTATCTATGTGAATGTGTCATGTATAGGTAGATTTTTAGGTGTATATGTGCTTTTCCTAATACCCTTTTTTCCCACTCCTAGATAAAGTAGGTATTGGCATTCAATTTTACTAGATTTGGAGTTCCAAATTTTTTTCCCTTCCTCCCTCCCCTCTTCCTAAAATGATGAACAATTTGGTATAGGTTATAAACGTGCAATCATAGAAAACATATTTCATATGAATCACAGTTGCAGAAGAAGAAACAGACCCAAAGGGGAAAAAAAACCATGAACAAAAACTAAGTGAAAATAGTATGATTCAATCTGCATTTAGCTTCTATCCATTCTTTAACTGGATGTGTACAGTATTTTCCAACCTGAGTCCTTTGTGATTATCTTGGGTTGTTGTATTGCTGAGAAGAGATAAGGCATTCATATTTGATCATCCCACTCCATGTTGCTGTTACTGTATACAAAATTTTCCTGGTTTTTTGTTCATTTCACTTTTTGTCAGTCCATACAAGTCTTTTTAGTATTTTTCTGAAATCTACCTGCTCATCATTTTATATAGCAAAAGAATATGATTTTGATGACATTGAATTTAAAAGTTTGTGTACAGATAAAAGCAAAGCAGCCAAAATTAAGAGGCAGAAAGCTGGGAAACAATTTTTATAGGCAGTCCTTCTGAAAAAGGCCTCATTTCTAAAATATATTGGGAACTAAATCAAATTTATAAGAATCCAAGACATTCCCCAATTGAGAAATAGTTAAAAGGATATGAACAGGCAGTTTTCTGATGAAGAAATCAAAGCTATCTATTGCCATATGAAAAAATGCTCTAAATCACTATTGATTAGAGAAATGCAAATTAAAACAACTCTGAGTTAGCACCTGACACCTATCAGATTGGCTAATAAGACAAAAAAGCAAAATAATAAACGTTGAAGAAGCTGTGGAAAAGTTGGAACACTAATGCATTGTTGGGGAAGTTATGAACTGATCCAACCATTCTGGAGAGCAATTTGTAATTATGCCCAAAGGGCTATAACGCTGTGCATACCCTTTGGCCCAGCAATACCACCATTAGGTCTTTTTCCCAAAGAGAGCATGAAAAATGGGAAAGGACCCACATGTACAAAAGTACTTAGAGCTGCTCTTTTTGTGGTGGCAAGGAATTGGAAATTGAAGATTTGCCCATCAATTGGGGAATGGCTGAACAAGTTGTGGTTAAGGAATGTAATGGAATACTATTGTGCTGTAAGAAACAATGAGCATGCAGATTCCAGAGAAACCTGGAGGGACTTGCATGAAATGATGATTGAGATGAGCAGAACCAGGAGAACATTGTACACAGTATCAACATCATTATGAGCTTATCAACTGTGATACACTTGATTCTTTACAGCAATACAATGATACAAGATAGTTCCAAAGGATCATCATGGAAAATGCTCTCCAAATCAAAAAAAAAAAAAAAAAAGAACTGTGGAATATGGATCCAGATTGCACCATACCATTTCTTTTGTTTTTGGTGCTGTTGTTTTTCTTTTTCTTTTTTGAGGTTTTTCCTTTTTACTCTGATTCCTCATTCACAGTAAGACTAATGCAGAAACATGTTGAATGTGCTTGTACATATACAACCTATATCAGATTACTTGCTGTATGGGGGATGGGGAAGGGAGAGGAGGTGGGGAGAAAAATCTGAAACTAGAAATATTATAAAAACAAATGTTAAAAAAAGAAATTTATACATTTTCCTCACTACAGAGGCAATTGTAATAAGTTTTTTGTTTCTCCTTCATTATTGAAGAGGACCATGACCATCAGGAGGTGATGTCATGAATTGCAGTGAAATGGATGTTAAGTGAGGGAGGGCTGTGCAAGGTCACCTTCAGAGTCATCTGGGTCCAGTGCTCAGATATTTATCAGGAAGCCTGGAGATGGACCTGTATCTTTTTGTTTGTTTGTTTGTTTGTTTTTTAGTGAGGCAGTTGGGGTTAAGTGACTTGCCCAGGGTCACACAGCTAGTAAGTGTTAAGTGTCTGAGGCCGGATTTGAACTCAGTTACTCCTGACTCCAGGGCCAGTGCTTTGAAGCATTTGTGGTTAAGTGACTTGCCTAAGGTCACACAGCTAATAAGTGTCTAAGCTGAGATTTGAACTCAGGTCCTCCCAACTTTGGGGCCAGTGGTCTATCAGCTGTACCATCTAGCTGTTTTAAAGAGTAATAGGGCCAAATGGAATGTTACCTTATGCCAGCAGCACCACCATCACCATCATCATAATCTGACAGATTATATTTTTCATCTTCTGATTCATTAATGTTTAGACTGTAATTTGACAGAAAATCTTCATCTACATTTTTGTCTTCTTCATCTGTAAGCATAATAGAGTCTGTAAACCACATCCCTCCTTCCTCTATAAATACAAAGAATTCAAATGTGTACCCACAGACCATTAAAATCGACAATCAAAAAGCTAGGCAATTCTGTCAGGCCGCATGTTTCTGATGATTTGCCAGGCTGATGAATCAAGTGGGAAAGTTCCATCTGGATTTTCCTTCCACTGATAGAGACACAAGATTTTGTAAGCCTTAATCACCATCCCTTACTAGCTGGACCCTGCCAAAATTTATGGCTGTCAGTGATAAAGAAACCGCTAAGATAAAATGGTGTAAATTCTAAAACCTTTCTATGTGATCAATTTATAACTCAGGTTGCATTTTCCCTACTGAATAATAATTAATTCAATAATCATATACAAAATATCTACACTGAAAGGCATGCTGTGTAAGTGAAATTGAAAAAAGATACAGCATTTACCCCCAAGGAGCTATTATTCTACCTGTTTAATGCTTTAAATACCAGTTTTGTTCTGTGTGATATGCAAAAATCTTTTGTTGTTGAGTTCTTTCCATTGTGTCTCATTCTTCATGACCCTATTTGGAGTTCTCTTGGCTAAGATCCTGGAGTAATTTGCCATTTCCTTCTTCAGCTCATTTTTCAGGTGAGGAACCATGGCAAATCGGGTTAAGTGACTTGCCCACTGTCACACAGCTAGTAAGTGCCTGAAGTTGGGATAGAACTCACAGAAATGAGTGTTCCTAACTCCAGACCCAGCACACCATTCACTGCACCACCTAGCTGCCCCAACAAAAGTATATTCATTCCATATTGCAGCTGAAGAGGAATACTCAGTACGTACCATTGCACACCAAATTATTGTGAATAACAAAAGGTGACAATGGGAGCTGTAGTGCTGGTAGTTTTGACCAGTGGGGGTTTGGTGGTTGGATGGAGGTACATAGGAAAAGACAGCTCCATGGCACAGTGGATAGTGTGCTGACCCTGAAGTCCAGAAGACTCATCTTTGTGAACTAAGATCTAGCCTCAGATGCTTCAGAGTTGTGTGTTATTAGGCAAGTCACCTAACCCTGTTTGCCTTGGGTCATCATCAGTAGGATGATGTCAGGGGCTAAAATCCTAGCTATACTGTCTAAAATATCTAATGAGTGGTCACCAATAAATTATAAGCTTTAGCAAGAGTATTTAAGTGTTTTAAGTATTTATTAAAGAGCATTAGTATCTAATGATCAGAGAGAAAAGCCAAAAATCTAATTATTTCTAAGAGAACCCATCATCTGACCT
Source organism: Dromiciops gliroides (assembly GCF_019393635.1). Classification (NCBI taxonomy): domain Eukaryota; kingdom Metazoa; phylum Chordata; class Mammalia; order Microbiotheria; family Microbiotheriidae; genus Dromiciops; species Dromiciops gliroides. The sequence continues at coordinate 227,100,893 of NC_057863.1, read as the reverse complement.
GCCTTGGCGAGATCAGGAACCAAAGGGACCTAACCTTTCCTTTTTCCTCCCAGAAGCCTCCTGTGAAACTGGGAACATCCCATCCCCACACAAATACAGCTCCAACCTCATTGGCTGGTAGCTTTGATTGACAGAACCCATGAGCAAATATCACTTCCTGATGCCAAGCAAAAGCCACATGGCTTGCCCTCAGATGACTTCTCCTCATGGCGGGGCTTTAGGTGGCGTCACTCCAATGGTTACAATGAGCTGGAGAAAGAAATGGAAAACACTCCAGTATCTCAGCCAAAAAACACCCAGATGGGGTCAGGACAGTGAGACAGGACTTAAACAACTGAATAACTATATGAGACAGACTGGAACAACAGTTCTTGTGAGAACTTGAGGGAAGAGCTCTATTAGCATGGGACAAAGGGGGCTACTGAATGTTCCTGTGCATGAACTGGGTCCTATTAAATTGCCTAAGTCAGACACTAAGTATGGTTTCAGGTTATTCATTTAGAAGGGAATTCTTCAATGTATGTCATTTTGAAAAAAAAATATTTGCTAGATTAGGTTGTTTTTATAGGTAAGAATCTATTTCACTAATGTAGGGTTCAATCTTATACAAATATAAGAAGAAATCAGAACATTTAAAAACAAAGTGGGTAAAACTCACTCACCACTACAGTCAGTAGAATGGTCTTCTATATTTGTGATGATCTTGATTTTGGGACATAGCCTTGAAGAAGTAAAATTTTTCAAGAATATTTTTCCTTATAAAATATCAAATGTATGAATATAGAATTTGTCAAAGGTACTTCACAATCATGCTGCCATTAGAAGGTGAATCCAGTTGATGGAGGGAGAGTCTATCCATAATGGTATAACAACAATTTTAATTTTCATAGTCTATTGTTAGTTAAACTTCCCTCTCTAGGTGTCTCTTGTTCTTTCAAATAGCACATTGTTTTCTTTCTTTTTTGGGGGGGGCAATGGGGGTTATGTGACTTGCCTAGGGTCACACAGCTAGTAAGTGTCAAGTGTCTGAGGCCAGATTTGAACTCAGGTACTCCTGAATCCAGGGCTGGTGCTTTATCCACTGTGCCACCTAGCTGCCCCCACACCACCTAGCTGCCCCTCAGCACATTACTTTCTGGATGTTGAGGTAATTAATTAGGATTTTTAGAATTCTAAGGAAGTTTACAAGGTAGGGAAAGCCCATAGAGTACTACTTAGCAAAATAACAACAACAACAAAAAACCCTTTGCATGGAAACCAATGCAAAGGTTTGTTTACACTCTTAGGCCCCACTCTCATACAGTGACAAGAGCATTAGAATTCTGGGGGAATAGTCTTCAAGAGCTGGAAGGGAGGTCAGAAAAAAAGTGGCCATCCAGCCTGACATCCTGATGATAGTCATGAAGAAACTAAAGTCATTAGAAGTTAAGTGATTCACTCCCAAGTGACCAAGGGAGCAGAAAGGCTGACCTTCTGAGTCAGGATGGTTAGAGTAGATTCCCACTTCCCCAGTAGCTGTTCAAATTTTAAGTGCTACTTGTTTCATATTACTTGGAAAATATATTTAAAAGTTATATTTTTCTGGAGATTATTTTTTCATTAGAACTTCTTCCATTTTCTAAAGGTACCTAATCAGTGTTTCTTCTTCACCACAAAGGTAATACTTTTTTAAAAAATTAATTAATTAATTAATTTTAGTTTTCAACATTTGTTTAGATAAGATTTCCAATTTCAAATTTTTCTCCCTCCCTCCCTTCCCTCACCCATCCCCTAGGCAGCAGGTAATCTGATATAGGCTATCTATCTATCTGTCTATCTATCTGTCTATCTATCTATCTATCTATCTATCTATCTATCTATCTATCTATCTATCTATTTACACACACATATATGTGTGTGTATATATGTATATACACATATGTATGCATACATACATGTGTGTGTATATGTGTATATACACACACATATGTATGTATACATATATAATAACATTGAACATATTTTTGCATTAGTCATGTTATAAGAGAAGAATCAGAGCAAAAAGGAAAAACTTAAAAAGGAAAAACAACAGCACCAAAAACAAAAGAAATAATATGGTCCAATCAGCATCCATATTCCACAGTTCCTCACAAAGGTAATTCTAATAAAGTTACAGGCAAAAGTGGAAGCTCACCATCCAAGGCGGTACTTGGCTTCTTCCTCTTTGGTATATATGCCGAAACTTTGTGGTATATCCTGTTCACCTACATGTGTAAGAGGGGACATAAACAAGAAAAACAAAGAGTTCAAACATGGTCACATGCAAAGCACCTGAAAGTTTAATGAAAATTTCAAACAATTCTCAATGGTCCCAGATTTCTGATGTGTTGCCAATGAGATGAATCAGTGGAGAATTCTCCAACTGTTACGTCCTTACACTGATACAGACAGATTTTTAAACTAACTCAAATATTTTTATAAGGAAAGAAAATCAATTAGAAGTGTTTTGTCAATTTTTCAAGGTTTGAAATCTAAAACTTTTGAAGTCCTATCGTGGTAACCTTTAGTCAAAATGTATTAAATCATATACATCATCAGACATAGTAAAGAATCAAACATGAACTGGGAAATAGCCTTTTTCAAGTGATTCCTATTTATCTTGGGTAGTCTTATAATTAAGAGCATTTCATGCCAAATCTAATCATTCTTAATAGTGAATTGGAACAGAAGTAGAGTAGACTTGGAAATCAGTACATATGAAAAGTTACCAACAGAACCTGCTACAGCAGTAGTTTTAGCCACTGTCGGGATAAATGATAGTGCTACAGCCACAAATGGGCACTGCTGATAATGTGAGTAGAGTAGCCTTTAGATGTTTCAGTGAATGGATATTTCTTAACAAATGTTCACTGAGATGGAAACATTGTCATGAGGTGCGATGTGTTTCCATGGGGAGTTCCTGAAAACTTCTGACAGTCTGTCAACTTCAAACGTTTCTCTAAATTTTGTGAATATTTGTAAGTTTCATTGAATTTTAGTTGAATCCTCAAAGCAAAGTCTAAAAACATAAAAACATTTTGAAAAACTCACAGGAGTCATTATCGTGGTAGAGCTCAGTCGCTTCTGGAATCACTAGGGTAATCTCATCATTGGTGCAACTAGAATATAAAAGTAATAATTTTCAATTTCATTTCAATTTTAAAAACTGTATCCAGGCCATAATGTTATAAGTAAAAAGGATTATTTTCATAATTATTCTCTTTTAGCTCCAGAAGGGACTTTGCAAAGGAATCCAGAGGACTGTGGGAGAATCCGTCTATATCTCTCCAAAAATTATTTGCAATCTCTGAACGTATATCACACGTTTCTTAAAAAATATTCATTTTATTTTAAACTTGAGTATGAGAATGAGCATTTTGATAACAAATTCGAATAGAAAAAAAGGATTGCACTGAAAATTGTAGATCTTTTAGGTACAACTTGCTATTCCTTTCAAATATACAACAAAGTTATCATGTAACTTTCTTTTTTTCCCCCTCTCCCACCGTCTTTACACCAAACCTAATGATGGCTACCATTATACATGTGTGTACATGCTTGTGCATGTACACACATATACATATAAATCTAGAAATATGTTTGTAAGTGTCTGTATGTGCACCTGCATGTGTGCATATATGTATATGCGTATATGCATATATATGCCACTTCTTTTTCTATATATTCTTTTCCATTCTATAGTTAGAGTCAATCTGATAGGTATAAAACAATATTTCCAGGTTGTTTCAATTTGCATTTCTCAAATCAATAATGATCTAGAATATTTTTTTACATGACTATAAATTGTTTTGATTTCTTCTTTGGAAATCTGTCTTTTCATATAGCCTTTGACCACTTATGACTTGGTGAATGACTCAACTTCTTATATATTTGACAATGTTCTTTATATTTTTGAGATGTGACCCCTTTATCAGAGGAACCATCTATAAAAACTTTGCTCCTGTCATGATCTTTCCTTCTGATCTTGGTTATATTTGTTTTACTTACATGCATAATATTTAGTTGAATGTAATCAGAAATGTCCATTTTACATTTCACCATGTGCTCTATATTTTCTTCATAAATGATTCACTCATCTGTACGTCTGATATGTAATATGGTCCATGATATTCAAAATGTCTTATACTACATGTTCCTTAACATATCAGTAGGCATTCTGTCCTTACCTTAGTAAATGGTGTAAGTTAACAGCCTATGTCCAGTTTCTGTCAGACTGCTTTCCACCTTTCCCAACAACTTTTAACCAAATACCAAATTCTTATCCTCCAAAATTAAGTCTTTATACTTGGGAAACATCAGGTTACTATTTTCACTTGTTGATGTAAATTATATGTCTCCTGTGTTCCACAGATCTGTCTTTTTTTCTTCTTAGCCAGTGACAGAGTTTTTATACCATTAATGCCTTATAATATAGCTTAAGATTTGATACTAAAAAAAAAAGATTTCATACTGCTAGACCTCCTTCCTTTACATTTTTCCATTAGTTCCTTTGATATTCTTGACTTTTTGTTCTTCCAGATGAATTTTGTTATTTGTTTCTAACTCAGCAAAATAATTCTTTGGTAAATCAGGGGATGGCAATGAATATATAGATCAATTCAGCAAAATTGTCATTTCTATTACATTGTCCTGCCTACACATGAACAATTAATATTTCTGCATTTCTTTAAAGCTGATTTGAGGTGGAGCTAAGATGGGGGAGAAAAGACAGTGACTTGACTGTGCTCTGTGCAAAACCCTTCCAAACACCTTTAAAACTGTGGCAGAAGCCACAAAGTGACAGGGTGAAAGAATTTTCCTGCCAAAGCAACTGAGAAGGTCTGCAGGGAAAGTCTCTCATAGCTGGATGAGATTGGAGTGCATTCCAGCAGAGGCAGCACCAGTACACACTGGGCCCTAGCAAACTAGGACCAGGCCTGGGAAGCCACTGAATCAGCAGCAGCAGCAGCTACTTCTGGAACTCTCAGCCCAGATGGAATGGGGTGGACCAAGTGATCAGGAGGAGAACATTGGGGTGTCTTTGCTGGCACTGGGGGCAGGACTCTGTTGCTTTGCCCATACTCAGATAAGCAACATACTCAGATCTGGGTCACAGTCCTGGGTGGAAGTCCCAGGGCAAGCAGGGGCACTGGCAGACCAGAGCTCCTGGTCACAGTGGAGCATGGACCCTTGTCACAGTTCCAGGGCAGAAACAAATACTTGTGGTCACTCACAAACCAGAGCAGAGGCCAGGAGATTATTAGACACATCTCTCCTTAGATCATATCATTTTGGAAGAAGTGAAAACTTTCAGAATCCTAGAGGTGCCCCTGAAAACTGTGCACAAAAACCCTAAAGTTTGGAACAGCGCACCCTCCAAACTGGGAACACAGCACCCTTTAAGAAAGAGTTAAAGTCATGAAATAAGATGTTAAAATGATTGAACAGTAGAAAAAAATTCTCACCCTAGGAATTAACTGTGGTGACAAGGAAGATCAAAACACACACTCAGAACAAGATAGCAAAGTCAAAGTTCCTACATCCAAAGCCTTCAAGAAAAATATGATTTGGTTTCAGGCCATAGAAGGGCTCAGAAAGGACTTTGAAAATCAAGAAAGAGAGGTAGAGGAAAAATTGGGAAGAGAAATGAGAGTGATAGAAATAAATCATGAAAAAAGGGTCAACAGCTTGGTAAAGGAGACACACAAAAATACAGAAGAAAAGAACACCTTAAAAGACAAGGGCAGGAGCAGCTAGGTGGCACAGTGGATAAAGCACCGGCCCTGGATTCAGGAGCACCTGAGTTCAAATCTGGCCTCAGACACTTGACACTTACTAGCTGTGTGACCCTGGGCAAGTCACTTAACCCTCATTGCCCTGAAAATAACAGACAAGGGCAAATGGGAAAAAGGAGTAGAAAAACCCAAAGAGGAGAAGAATGCCTTGAAAAGAAGCACTTCCCTAGTGGAAAAAGAAGCACAAAAATTCACTGAATAGAAAAGTATCCTTCAAAAGTAGAATTAGCCAAATGGAAAAGGGGGTACAATGGCTCAATGAAGAAAATAATTGCCTAAAAATTGGAACTGAGAAAATGGAAGCTGATGTCGTTATGAGAAATCAAGAAACAAACAAAACCAAAAGAATAAAAAAGAGAAGGAAATGTGAAATACATTATTGGGGAAACAACTAACCTGAGAAATAGAGCCAGGAGAGGTAATTTAAAGTTATGGAGCTATGTGAAAGCCATGATCAAAAAAGCACCAAGACTACATCTTTTAAGAAATTACTAAAGAGAATTGCCCTGATATTCCAGAAGCAGAGGGTAAAATAGAAATGCAATTGACCCACCAATGAGCTCCTGAAAGAGATCCCAAAATGAAAACCCCTAGGAATATTATAGCCAAATTCCAGAGCCTCCAGGTGAAGAAGAAAATATTGCAAACTGTCTGAAAGAAAAAATTCAGTTGTCATGGAGACACAGTCAGGATAACACAAGATTTAGCAGCTTCTACATTAAAGGCTCAGAGCGCCTTGAAAATGGTAAACGAAAAAGACAAATCAAAAGTATAAATAGTGGGGGAATAGATTGGAGACAAATGCAGACACCAATCATAAGTGTGAAAAGGATGGAGGGAAATACAGTTTTTACATATAAATGTGAAAAAAATTTTGAAGCAACTTTCTCTAAACAAGGCCTCATTTCTCAAACAGGTTCAGAAGTGAAAGCAATTTATAGCAATAAGAGTCATTCCCAATTAATAAATATTTGTTATTACTATTTTTATAGTACCAACTTCTTGTTTTATTTCCTTTGAAGGAATTAAATGTGTTTCCTTCAATGTGGAAAAATAGTACAGTTTGATCTCATTTTTGTTGAATTTGGCTTCCTGTGAGTTCCAAGAGCTGGGATTCTATAAATCTTTCTCCATATATTCTAATTTCTTAGGATACCCTTTCCTAAATAGGTGGTTAGTAGTATTGCCCAGGAATACCCAGTAGTTCCAGATAACTCTTATCTGTTCAGTTTCTCTCTGAGTCAGGTGCTGGTTCAGGAGCTTAGTTCAACTCCAACCATCTCCTAAGTCTTCCATGGCAACACCTGATTTGCCCAGTCAGAAATATGGCTAGTGAACACTCCCTTGGAATTCAAAGGATTTTGGAAATAACCCTCTCCTGATTCCCTGGAGTGTCTGACAACAGTTTAAGCCCTGTAACTGATCAAAATGTAAATAGATACCCATTGAGTCAAGTGACTTAAAAATGGATTGCTGGGCAAGTTTTGTGTTATTGTCACCTTAACTGCATTACCTAGTCAGTTTTAAAAGCTAATTGCCCATTGTGTTTTTGAGATTTCCTTCAGAATGATTTTCAAGTGATTTTTTTCAGAAGTTTTTTTTTTTTTTTGCGTGAGAAATATATAAGCTTTTTTTTTTTTTCGGGGCAGTGGGGGTTAAGTGACTTGCCCAGGGTCACACAGCTAGTAAGTGTCAAGTGTCTGAGGCCAGATTTGAACTCAGGTACTCCTGAATCCAGGGCCGGTGCTTTAAACACTGCGCCACCTAGCGGCCCCAAATATATAAGCTTTTTGAAATGACTGTATTCCTGTTGTGCAGTAAGAAATGATAAGCAGATGGATTTCAGAAAAACGTGGGAAGACTTACATGAATTAATGCTGAGTGAAATGAGCAGAACCCAGAGAACATGGTACACAGTATCAACAACATTTTGTGATGATCAACTGTGATAGATTTAACTCTTCTCAGCAATACAGTGATCCAAGACAGTATCAAAAGACTTCTCGTGGAAAATGCTCTCCACATTCAGAAAAAGAACTATGGAGTCTGAATGCAGACTGAAACATACTATTTTCACTTTTGTTGTTGCTCTTTTGTTTTTGTTCTTGTTTCTTCTTTCTTGTGTTGTTTTCCTGTTGTTCTGATTAACGGGGAAATATGTTTAACATGACAGTACTGTACAACCTAGATCAAACTGCTTGCTGGCCTTGGGGTGGGGTAGAGAAGGTGGAAGGAAAATTTGGAATTCAAAACATATCTTTACATGTAATTGAAAATATTTAAAAATTTTTAAAGAAACTTCTAAAATAGTGCCTGGACTATGGCACCTACTATGGTCATTTTAACTATTTTTATTGTTATTATAATTATGCTAGCCAAGTTAAAAGTTCCATAAAAAAATTAAAATTACTGTATTCCAAATGAAATGTAATGAAGGTATAGGCTAACATAGACCTTACCATATTAGATGGTCTCCTTGACCGTTCTGCACATCAATTTCATGTTTTTCTTTTTTTCCTTCTATCTCAGGTTTATCTACAGTAATAGAAAGTTCAGATGTGAAGTTTGACATCATTTGCAATACTTCGAAATATCAGGCACTTTCCTGAGACTAGAGGTTTCTAAAGATATGTGGATTCTTTGAATGAGGGGAGTAATTGCCATACCTCAAAGCACTGATGCAGCCCTCTTTTCTTTTCTTTCTTGTTTTTTTTTTGTTTGTTTTTTTACCAAAAGAAAACAACAGAAAAGATTGCTTACCACATATCACAAATAGAAAGTCAATTAGAGGTAATTTTGAAAGGATTAAAATATTGAAACAAAATTTTCATTGTCATTACTTGGTAACCCATAGCCAATATGACTGATACCCTCCACTTACATAAGGCATTCTAAAGAACTGAAAATGAATAAGGACATATGCTTTATTCTCAAGGGTTATCCACTTAGGTCAGCTAGGTAGGATAGAGGATAGAACTCAGGTTCTGTAGGTGGGAAAACATGAGTTCCAATGTGGCCTTATACACTTACTTGCTAGCTGTGTGATTCTGGGCAAGTCACTTAAACCTGTTTGCCTCAGTTTCCTCACCTCTGAAATGAGGAGAGAAAGAAATAGCAAACCTCTCCAAGCAAGGTGGCCAAAAAAAACCCCTAACAGATTCAGAAAGTGTTGGTCAGGACTAAGAAATGACTGAACAATCTTCCATTTGCCTTGTAGAGCGTTAAAACTTATATTTTGAGAAGAACATTGTACACAGTATCATCAACATTGAGTGTTGACCTACTGTGATGGACTATATTCTTCTCACCAATGCAATGGTACAGAAGAGTTCCAGGGAACTCATGATAGAAGAGGATCTCCAAATCCAAGAAAAAAAAAGAAAGAAAGAAAGAAAGAACTGTGGAGTATAGATGCTGATTGAACCATATTATTTCTTTTGTTTTGGGTGCTGTTGTTTTTTTTTTCTATTTTGAGGTTTTGCATCACTGCTCTGATTCTTTCTCTTATAACAGGATTAATGCAGAAATAGGATTAATGTTATTATGTGTACATATATGTGTGTGTATATATATATATATATGTATAGAGATATATAGATATAACCTATATCAGATTACCTGCTGTCTAGGGGAGGGGGAGGGAGGGAGAAAAATCTGAAATTGTAAAGCATGTATAAACAAAAGTTGAGAACTATCTTTACATGTAACTGAAAAAATAAAATATCTCATAAAAAAAAGAAAAAAGAAAAAAGAAAAAAAAGAAAAAAAGAAAAAAAAGAAAAAAGAAAAATAAAAACTTATATTTTGTTTTCTTTTGTTTTTTTCTGGATAATCTTCTAACATCTGCTTGATCCATACTGTAGCAGAGCATGAGTATTCAGAGTAACCCTTGACATCATTCACTATGGAAATGGAAAGCCAAAACTAGAAACTTTGAGTAGTTTTTCTCACCAGTTTGGATAAAGCCTTGTGCAACAAGAAGTTTCACTTCAGCAGCTAGAATAAGCTCTTAAGGTGTTGGGACAAGGATGGCCTTTGGAAGTCCCAGTGAATGAGGGTTTTTCTTAAATATTCCTAAATTGGAGAGTCACTGGAATGAAATATTATTCATTTGTGAGGGGACTTCCTCAAATTCTGTCAACTTCAAAACTTTCTCAAGATTTTCCTGACATTTGTAAGAATTTCACTATCATATCTCATTGAATCACAACTAATCTACAAATATGAATATAATTTTAATCAACCCCTCAGTGTCCTTAACATGGCAGATACCAGCCATTTCCACATTTTTTCTGGAGTAGAAAGGAAAACAGTTCGATGTAAATACAATGATTACAATTTTGAATATGCCATGATGCTATTTCTGTCACTTCTTGAAGGGCCCTCACAGAGCAATCCAGTTCATTGTTTGAAAGTCAGTCTATATCACTAAATAGTTTAAATTTCTGAACCCATGTAATATATTTACCTCCTTGTATAGTCATTCCTTCCCTCTGCACCATTCAATTAGTGTGTGAATATTGACAAATCTCATTGGAACTTTTAGAATTGCAAAGAAATTAGCAAGGCAGAGAGGGCTAATGAATTATTATTTACCATAACCATGAGAACCAAGGAAAAGCATTTTTTCTACTGGATCATGAAAAGTTTGACTTTTTTGACATAGATTGGGACAAGGCAAGAGAAGAGATGACAAAGAAAAGAGCCTTCTATACTGACAGCTCCATCATACTCATGAGAAAACTGATGCACACAGAATTTATACAATTGACTCAGTCACCCAAAGAGTTGAAAAAGTTTGCCCCTCTGAGTCTGGAAGTGCATGATGAGTTCCTGCCTCTACCATGGTTCTGCTCTTGGCTGTTTTGGCCCATGTGGATTGGGTTGTGGGTGGGTGGGTGGTAATAAAAAGTCTAATTCTGAATCCCAAAGAATTCAGAGGAATAAGAAATGTCAGACAGACTGTTCTCTAAGGCAGTAGGTTTCAGAAGAGTTCATTAGATGAATCGGTAGAGAAGTGTTCTGGGTTGGGAGAGTCATAGACTGATGGCATGTTACCTTTGGCCAAAAGAATACCACCCCAACCACGACATAGAAAAAGAAGTACACTTAAGTATCTACAGTGTGGATTCAGTTGCAGGCCATTCCCAAAATAAGGAGGCTAATGACTACATATTTCTATGCAATCATTGGGTTACCTAGGATACATGAGGATAAACCATTTACATGCTCATGAATTCTCATGCGCAGGGATTCTAAGGAAACAGAGATGAGGAACACAGCCTTTGTCCAATGAACAGCTTACATTTTATGTGAACCATTTATTAAATAACAGTTTGTCTGGCTAATCTGCTGTGGTCTACTTAATTGATACAGTAACTCAACATCAGTATATAATGATAGTAACAGAAGGAAAATCAAAAACATCCATTTAAAGTCCTTAAAATCTTTTATTCGAAGGAGGCTTGAGATGTCATCAGGGAAACTTGACTCTGGTCTGGATTCTGGCTGTCTCTGGATTCTGGTTATCTCTGGAACTGCTGGATTTTCATTAATTTTTAGCACAGCATTGTCCAAAAATGTTCAAATTAAACAATGAAAATTCATCAAACTATACAAAACAAGTTTAAACTTGATATATATACAGCATATTGGAGTTCACCCTTTGGAGGATACTTATATCCATACGCAATACAAAATTGAGACAGTTATGACATTACTAACACTTTTTACCAGTAGATGTCTGGATCAAGGCCAAATTTAGTTATGTGTCCATGATGACACCTGAATATATTATGTGAACGTTACCATACCACATCTTGTGGTGCATAGACATCTAATAATTGTGCTAGGCCTAAGATGGATCAGTTCTGACCATGGCACCAGATTGAGTGAAGAAGCCAAGTTACGTTAAACCAGGTGCATGCATTAGGGCTAACATGACACCAGAACATTTTTGGAGTGAGAGAGGAAGAAATGACTATGTCCAGAACCTGTGCTCTACATAGCTGCTCTCACAAGCAAACCATGGACTTCCTGAATGTATTTGGCTGTTCTCTCAGCCTCTCTCAGGGTATCTTACATGTACCTGTCTCTCCTACCTGGCTCACCAAAAACTGTGGGGACCAATTTTTAATTGGGGAGTGCTAGCTAAGCGGCTCACCACAATATTGGGGTAAGGAAGGAGACAGGCAACCTCCCTCAAAACAGAACAAGATTTATTTTAAAAAGAACGACCTTAAAAAAAAACCACAAACAGGATCAGTAGGATCAAGGGAAAGGAAATAAAATGGGGAAAGGGAAATTATAATACCTGAAAAAATACCACCGCCCAGGAATCAGCTGAAAATACACAGCAGAACACCCAGAAGACTGTGATTAGGAATGATGTGTTTCCATGGGGAGTTCCTGACAATTTCTGACAGTTTGTCAACTTCAAAACTTTCTCTAAGCTGTGTGAATATTTGTAAGGGTTCAATTGAAATTTAATTATACCCTAAAACTGCTTGAATGACTACATATCATGAAATCTAAAAATATGAAAACATTTTGAAAAACTCACGTGAGTCATTATCATAGTCGATCTCAGTGGTTTCTTTATTCCCTGGGATAATCCCTTCATTGGTGCCACTAGAATATAAAGGTAATACTTTTCAACTTATTTGCAATTTAAAGACTGTGAGTAGGTCATAAATTATGAGTCAAAAGCATTATTTTAATAATTATTCTCTTACACATCCAGGAAGGATGTTGCAAAGGAATCCATTTGATTATGGGAAAATCAGTCCATATCACTCCAAAAATTATTTGTAAAATCTGAAGCTTTCTCAGATGTTTCTTTTGTTTTCCAAATGAATTTTCTTTTGAAGTTAAGAAATGAAGCAAGCATTTTGATAACAAAGTGGAATAGAAAACCAGGATTGCACCTAAACTTGTAGATCCATTCTGTTCAAATTGCTATTCTTTTCAAATAACCATGTAACTTTCTTTTTTTTCCCCCCTCACTGACCCTCCTTGCCCCAAACCTAAAGATGGCTACCATTGGACACAAAAACGTGCACATGTTTATGCACATTCTTTCTTTTTCATCTTCCTTCATAGGAACCTTGGGGTTAATCTGGGTATTTGTAATGACTCGGTCGCTCAAAGTTGTTCTTCAAATTATACTGCTGTTACCGTATACAATGTTCTCTTGGTTCTGCTCATTTCACTCTTCATTCTGCCATGCAGGGCTCTCCATGCTTTTCTAAAATCATTGAGCTCCTCATCTCTTTAGCAGAGGAATATTCTTTTATGTGCATGTAGCACAATTTTGTTTGTAGCCATTCCTCAATTGAAGAGCATAACCACAATTGGCAGATCTTTGCTACCACGAAGATAACATATGTTAGAACACCAAGGTTCTTTTGCTTTTTCCCTAATCACCTTGGGAAACAGACCCAAGAGTGGTCTGGGTTGATCAAAGGCTGCAGGCAGTTTAGGAACTGTTTGGGCATAATTTAAAATCACTGTCCAAAATGGTTGGATTAGCACACAGCTTCACCAGCAATGAATTAAAGTCCCAATTTTTCCACATCCCTTCCCACATTGGTCACTCTCCCTTTTAATCATTATGGTCACTGTTATAGGTGGTAAAACTATATCTCAAGGTTGCTTTAATTTGCATGTCTCTAATCAATAATGATTTAGGGCAAATTTTCATATAACGATAGACTGTGTTGAATGCTTTCTGGAAAAACTGCTTGTTCATATCATTGGACCATTTTTCAGTTGGGGAATGATGCACTTTTTTATCAATTTGACAAAGTTCTTTAGATATTTGAGATATGGGACCTTTAACTGAGGAGCTCTGTATAAAAATTTGGCCCCAGTTTACTTTTTTCCTTCTGATCTTGGCTGAGCTTATCCCCCAAACTGAAGTCTTATCGCTTGTCAAACATTAGGTTATTCCTATTTTCATTTGCTGCCATAAATTGTATATTTGCCCTGCTTCATGGATCTATCTTTGTTTTCCTCAGACAGGATCAAATAATTTTTAGAATTACTGCCTTATAACATAATTCATGCTTTGAGGCTGTTAGACCTTATTCCTTTGCATTTTTTCATTAGTTGCTTTGATATTTTGGACTTTTTGTTTTTTTGGGTGAATTTTATTATGACTTTTGTAGCTCATTAACGTAGTTTTTGGTGGTTTGGGATGTCATTGAATGTATAGATTAATTGTAGCAAAATTATTATTTTTATGATAGCACCCTCCCTTCCCAGGAACAATTATTATTTCTTTATTTATTTGAATCTGATTCAAGAATTACTATGGTGACAAGGAAGATCAAAACAGACTCTCAGAACAAGATAGCAAAGTCAAAGGTCCTTTATCCAAAGCCTCCAAGAACAATATGAATTGGCCTCAGGCCGTGGAAGGGCTCAGCAAGGACTTTGAGTAAGAAAGAGTGAGGAGAAAATGGGAAGAAAATGAGAGTGATACAAGAAAACCATGAAGAAAAAAAAAACCAAGGAGAAGAAGAATACTTTGAAAAAAAGCATTGGCCTAACGGAAAAGGAGGCACAAAATTTCACTGAATAGAAAAAATACCTTCAAAGGTAGGGTTAGCCAAATGGAAAATGAGGTACAAAAGCACAATGAAGCAAATAATTCCTTAAAAATTAGAACTGAGTCAATGCAAGCTAATGACTTCATGAGAAATCAATATATTATAAAATAAAATTAAAAGACTGAAAAAAATTGAAGACAATAAGAAATATCTCATGGGAAAAACAAATGACCAAGGAAATCGATCCAAGAGAGGTCATTTTAAAATTATTGGACTGCTTGAATGCCATGATCATAAAAGGGAGCCTAGACTTCATCTTTCAAGAAGTTACTGGGGCAGAGCTAGGTGGGGAAGTGGATAGAGCATCAGCCCTGGATTCAGGAGGACCTGAGTTCAAAACTGGCCTCAGACACTTGACACTTACTAGCCTTGTGACTCTAGGCAAGTCACTTAATCCCAATTGCCTCACCAAAAAAAAAAAAAAAAAGAAAGAAATTATCAAGAAACCTTCCCTGATCTTCTAGACCCAGAGGGTAAAAGCAGAAATTGACAGAATCTACCAGTCACCTCCTGAGAGAGATCCCCAAATGAAAACTGCCAGGAATATTATATCCAAATTCCAGAGGTCCCAGGACAAGAAGGAAATTCTGAAAGCAGCCAGAAACAATTCCAGTCTCTTGGGGCCACAGTCAGGATAACCCAAGATTTAGCAGCTTCTGCATTAAACTCTCAGAGGCCTTGCAATATGATATGCTAGAGGGCAAAGGAGCTAGGATTACAACCCAAAATAACCTGCCCAGGTAAATCTGTGTATAAGCCTTCAGTGGGGAAAATGGATATTCAATGAAATAGAGGACTTTCAAGGACTCTTGATGTAAAGAACAGAACCAAAGAGGAAATTTGATTTTCAAATGAAAGATTCAAGAGAAGCCTAAAAAGGCAAACAGAAAAGAGAAATCATAAAGGTCTTAATAAGGTTGAACTGTTTACAGTTCTCCATGGGGAAGCTGATCCTTGTAAGTCCTAAGAATTTTCTCATTATTAGTGCAGTTAGAAGGAGGATACATAGACAGAGAGCACAGATGTAAATTGAATGTGATATTAAAGATATTAAAATACAATTAAGAGTTGAGAGAAGAATGCACTGGGAGATAGGGAAAGGGAAAGATAGAATGAGGCAAGTTACCTTAAATAAAAGAGGCAAGCAAAAGCATTTAGAGTGGAGGGGAAGATGGGGAAAGTTCTGGGTCAGTGAGTGAACCTTACTCTCATCAACATTGCTTCAAAGAGAGAATAACACACTCAATTGGGTATAGAAATCCATCTTACCCTAAAGGAAAGCAGGAGGGGAAGGGGATAAGAGATGGGGCACAAGAGTGTGGAGGGGAGGGGAGACTGGGGGAGGTATCAGGAATAACACCATGTAGGATAATTCACTACCATTTAAAGAGTGCCTTGTGCTGAAAAAGTCTTCCATATCTCAAGTGTGGAATCCGTGGGAGGTTCATCAAATCATTAACCTTAGTGGGGTAAGAAAAGATGTAACAGACCTAAAAAAGGGACAATTGAGAAATGGTTCCTTGAGAACCTGTGAACAGAACCATGGTTAATTCTATCTCAAGTACAGAAATATGCAAATGAAGCTGTTGTTCTAACATAGTGCTTCATGTGTTTGTGTTGATACCTATATATGTATATAGGTATAAGTATATCTACATATAGATATAGACATATATAGAGAGGTATATATGTGCATATATAATTTTCTCTTTTCCCAGTTCTGAAACTGAAATAAGGCAATCTCAGAGAGGGTTTACTTTCTTTGAAAGAATACAGAAGTATTTCCTGAATATGGACATATAGCAAGTACAATTTGATATTACTTTAGTTGAGTATGGTAACTTGTGGGTCACTCCAGATTTAATAATACGAAGTCTTCTACAGTTTGAATTTTGCAAGTGTCTATTTCTCCAAAGCACACAGTTGATGGTGTTTTGTAGTAAGACCTTACAGGTTCTGTTGTATTGTCTCTGGTCAGTTCGTTCTTGAATTTGGTGCTGAATCAGGAGCAGAATTAAACCCTAATCCTCTCATAAGCCTTTCTTACCAGGTGACATCATAACCCACTAACTCAAGCCACTGCCAGGGCTTTCAGATATTCTGAAGAAATGTAACAGACTATGGAAACAGTTCCATATTGAACAATCATGTACTAAGGAGTGACCGATCATGATAATACATCAATAAATGCAGAGTGTAGTAGGCTTTTCAATAAAAGTAATGTGCAGATGATCTATTTCCCCACCATCTTTGCATCAGTAGCCATTCAAATTTTAAATGCTAGATGTTTCATACTACTTAGAATGAATATTTAAAAGTTATATTTTCTGGAGATTATTTTTTCATTAGAACTTCTTCCATTTTCTAAAGGTACCTAATCATTGTTTCTTCTTCACCACAAAGGTAATCCTTATTAAAAAATTAATTAATTAAATATAGTTTTCAACATTTGTTTAGATAATATATATATGTGTGTGTGTATGTATGTATATATGTGTATATATACACACACATATCTATATATATAATAAAATTGAAAATATTTCTGCATTAGTCATGCAAAAAGCAAAAACCTCAAAAAAGAAAAACAGCAACAAAAACAAAAGAAATAATATGGTCCAATCAGCATCCATATTCCACAGTTCCTCACAAAGGTAATTCTAATAAACATATAGGCAAAAGTGGAAGCTCACCATCCAAGGAGGCACATGGGTTCTTCCTCCTTTTTATATATCCCCAAAGTTTGTGGAATATCCTGTTCACCTACATGTGTAAGAGGGGACATAAACAAGAAAAACAAAGAGTTCAAACATGGTGACATACAAAGCACCTGAAAGTTTAATACACATTTCAGTCAGTTCTCAAAGGCCCCAGCTTTCTGATGTGTTGCCAATGAGATGAATGAGTGGAAAGTTTCCACAAGTGAGTAATAAGTCATTTGAAATCGGCCAAAATTTAAAACTCTCTTTTATCCTCTGTTTGTCCGTCAGGCATTTCCATCATTGAATGAACATTCATTCAGTCAACATGTAGAAAACATTAACTCTGCTCCCAGGAGGGATCAATAAGCAAAGATCAAGGAGGCATGGCCTCAAAGAGCTAGCATTCTGCTTGCTTCATCTTATCAATAAGTTCCTCCAAGTAATCCAGAAAAGTCTCCTCAATCCATTTTGTAGTTTCGCAGAAATACTCAGTGTGTCATTGGGAACCAAGTAGCTTTGTTAAAGGAAGTATGAAAATTGGAGCTTAGCTGTGGCTAGGTTTGGGGAATTGGTGATAAAATGGGAGTATGTAGGAAAGGACTGTGTAGCAACAACTCTTGTGGCAACAACCCTTGAGCAAAAGATTCTACTGGTATGGAGCAAAGGTGGCCATTGAATGTTCCAATGAATGGATTGGTCCGGTGGAACATCCCTGAGTCACAGACAAAGTATAGCTAGGTATTATAGTTATATATTATTGTTGCTAGATTAGGCTACTATTGCTAAGAATCGATTTCACTCATAGGGTTGAATCTCAACATTGCTCCAATGATGCATATATGATAAAATCATGAAATATAAAAGTAAAGTGAAAAAACTTACCACCTCTTTCACTGTGCACTGGAACTTCCCTTGAATAAAAAAATGGTGAAATATAAATCCTCATTATAAAATAGCAAAATGATGCAATTTTGGTATGCCACAAAACTGTCCACATTGGTAAGGACCTTGGAAGATGAATCAATTTGGTTGTGGAAAAGTCAGACCACCTCTTTAAAAGAATAGTTTAACTTTCAGAACCAGTCACTTCATGTAGCCTGTCATTGGAGCTTTTATGATGGATGAAAGTATAGAATTTGTGGGTTTCAGCAAGATTAATTGGGACTTTCAGAAATTCAGAGAAGTTAAGAAATGGAAAGATAGCCCATAAAGTATTATTGCTGTTCAAAAGAAACCCCCAGACAAACATGAAATACAATGTTTGTTCTTAGTTCAAATCAAGTGCAATTCTCATATGACAGAACTATTCTTTTTTTAAGAAACTGAAAAATTGTGTCTGACCAACTCAATTTGAGCAATAAGAAAACTTCAATAATTATGTGACTAAGTCCCAAGTCAAATAGAGAATAAAGTCCAAACCCTACTTTGGAGAGAGGAGGGTTATGAATAACAATAGTCTGGACCTTGTAACTGATTAATATGTAGAGAGATCCCCATTATTTCAGACTTCTAAAAGTGGAATAGCAAATAACAGGGATAGTCTATAGCATTGTCCTCTGTGCACCAACATTCTTCTTAATTTTACTCTATTCATCCCTAATTTGTAATGAAGATATAAGATAAAGTACAAGCTCACCTTGCAGTGTAATGATGTGCACCTTCTTGACTCACAATTTGCTCTTTCCGTACCACCTGATTTAGGAGGATACCCTCCAGGGTAAGAGAACACTCAGGTACATCTATAATGAGAAAGAGTTTAGGGCTGGCTCTGTGGGACAGTGGATAGAGTACCATCCCTGGATTCAGGAGGACCTGAGTTCGAATCAGACCTCAGACACTTAACATTTACTAGCTCTGTGATTCAGGGCAAGTCACTTAAACCCAATTGCCTCACCAAAAGAAAAAAGAAAGAAAAGGAAAAAAAAAAAAGAAAAAGAAAGAGTTTGAAGAGGAACTGCAAAATCATTTAGAGCACTAAGAAATGTCAGGCTATTTCCTAAGCAATAACTTTCTAAAGAGTTGTTGTATGGACAAATTAGTGCAAGAAAGTCCTATGATGGGAGTTCCTTCCTCTGATACAATGCCATGTTTTTGCCAATAGGAATGCAATACCAACAAAAATTGTTTGTCAATGATTATGAATGGGAAGTCAAGGAGAGGCAAAGCCAAGATGGCTGGCTGAGTAGAAAAAGGAGCCTAGGCAAATTCTCCCAATTTTATAACAATACCTCAAATCAAATTGTGGAGTGGCAGATTCAATAGAATATTGAGGTGTTGCATTTTGACAATCCAAAGAACATAGTAGATAGATAGGAGTGGTCTGAGCTGGCCTCAAGTGCACCCATTGGTAGCACCAGTGGTAGGCCATAGAGGGAGCTGTGAAAACAGCAGAAGCTTTGGGATCTCTCAGCTAGAGGCAGTAAGGGAGTCAGGCAACTGGTTGCAAAGAGAATTCAGGAGACCATAACAACACTGAAATTTAAAAGGGGAAGGAACTAGAGCAACTTAGAGGTTTCTAGACCCAAAACTTTAAAAAAAAAGAATTTTAATTTTTAAAAATTTGGAATAAAAGAAAGTCAATTAAAGGTCTTTTGTCCATTATACGAGGGTTGAAATGTACAACTTCTGAAGGTCCTGTCAAGGCAACCCATAGTCAAAATCAATTCAATCATCTACATCATCAGGCATAGTAAAGAAACAAATATGAATTGGGATACCAACATTCACAAGCTACTCCTGTATTCCTTGTGTAGTGTTATAATTAACAGAATTTTATGACAACTCTAGTAGGTCTTCTTAATCAGTAGTGAACTGGAATATAAATATTCAGAGTTGTCTTGGATATCATTAGATGTGGAAATGGAAGTTTGAAAAAAGGAGCTGCAACAAGGATGGTGCTGAAGCACATCTAACTTCAGCCATTAGGAATGGGCACTGCTGATATGAGACTAGAGTAGTCTTGAAATGTAAATGTTTCAGTGAATGGATATTTCTTGACCAATATTCATTAAGGTGGAAACACTGTGATTAGGGATGATGTCTTTCCATGGGGAGTTCCTGACAATTTCTGACAGTTTGTCAACTTCAAAACTTTCTCTAAGCTGTGTGAATATTTGTAAGGGTTTAATTGAAATTTAATTGAACCCTAAAACTGCTTGAATGACTACATATCATGAAGTCTAAAAAGATGAAAACATTTTGAAAAACTCACGTGAGTCATTACCATGTTCGATCTCAGTGGTTCCTTTATTCCCTGGGATAATCCCATCATTGGTGCCACTAGAATATAAACGTAATACTTTTCAACTTAATTGCAATTTAAAGACTATGAGTAGGTCATAAATTATGAGTCAAAAGCTTTATTTTCATAATTATTCTCTTTCACCTCCAGGAGGGATGTTGCAAAGGAATCCATTTGATTATGGGAAAATCAGTCTATATCACTCCAAAAATTATTTTTAAATCTGAAGCTTTCTCAGATGTCTCTTTTGTTTTCCAAATTAATTTTATTTTGAAGTTAAGAAATGAAGCAAGGGTTTTTTTTTAAATTAATGAAGTATTTTTTTTCTGTTACATGTAAAGATAGTTCTCAATCTTTGTTTATACAAGCTTTACAATTTCAGATTTTTCTCTCTCCCTTCCCTCCCTCCCCACTCCCCTAGACAGCAGGTAATCTGATATAGGTTTTATATATATATATATATATATATATATATACACATAATAACATTAATCCTATTTCTGCATTAGTCATGTTATAAGAGAAAAAAATCAGAGCAATGATGGAAAACCTCAAAATAGAAAAAAAAACAACAGCATCAAAAACAAAAGAAATAGTATGGTTCATTTAGCATCTATACTCCACAGTTATTTTTTTTTTCCCTGGATTTGGAGATCCTCATCCATCATTAGTTCCCTGGAACTCTTCTGTACCATTGCATTGGTGAGAAGAATATAGTCCATCATAGTAGGTCAACACTCAATGTTGATGTTACTGTGTACAATGTTCTTCTAGTTCTGCTCATCTCACTCATCATCAGCCCACACAAGACCCTCCAGGTTTCTGTGACCTCCTCCTGCTCATCATTTCTTATAGCACAATAGTATTCCATTGTATTCATATACCACAACTTGTCCAGCCATTCCCCAGTTGATGGGCACTTCCTCAACTTCCAATTCTTTGCCACCATATAAAGAGCAGCTATAAATATTTTTGTACATGTGGGTCCCTTTCCCTCTTCCATGATCTCTTTGGGAAAAAGACCCAAAAGTGGTATTGCTGGGTCAAAGGGTATGCACAGCTTTATCGCCCTTTGGGCATAATTCCAAATTGCTCTCCAGAATGGTTGGATCAGTTCACAGCTCCACCAACAATGGATTAGTGTTCCAATTTTCCCACAGCTTCTCCAACATTTATTATTTTCCTTCTTTGTCATTTTAGCCAATCTGATAGGTGTCAGGTGGTACCTCAGAGTTGTTTTAATTTGCATCTCTCTAATCATTAGAGATTTAGAGCATTTTTTCATATGGGAATAGATAGCTTTGGTTTCTTCATCAGAAAACTGCCTGTTCATATCCTTTGGCCATTTCTCAATTGGGGAATAACTTGGGTTCTTATAAATTTGATTTAGTTCCCTATATATTTTAGAGATGAGGCCTTTATCAGAAGTACTGGCTTCAAAAATTGTTTCCCAGCTTTCTGCCTCCCTTCTAATTTTGGATGCATTGCTTCTGTTTGTACAAAAATTTTTTAATTTAATGTAATCAAAATCATCCACTTTGCATTTTAAAATATACTCTATCTCTTGTTTGGTCAAAAACTGTTTTCCTTTCCAAAGATCTGATAGGTAGACTATTCCTTTCTCTCCTAATTTACCTATGGTATCACCTCTTATGTCTAAATCGTGTATCCATTTTGACCTTTTTTTAGTATGAGGTGTCAGATGTTGGTCTATGCCTAATTTCTGCCATACTATCTTCCAGTTTTCCCAGCAGTTTTTGTCAAATACTGAGTTCCTATCCCAGTAGCTGGAGTCTTTGGGTTTATCAAACACTACATTACTAGTGTCATTTACTACTGCATTTCCTGAGCCTAGCCTATTCCATTGATCCTCTACTCTATTTCTTAGCCAGTACCAGATAGTTTTGATGACTGCCGCTTTATAGTAGAGCTCCATGTTTGGTACCACTAACCCACCTTCCTGTGAATTTTTTTTTCATTATTTCCCTGGATATTCTTGATTTTTTGTTTTTCCAGATGAATTTTGTTATTATTCTTTCTAGCTCTATAAAATAATTTTTAGATAGTCTGATTGGTATGGCACTGAATAAGTAAATTAATTTAGGCAGTATTGTCATTTTTACTATATTAGCTCTGCCTATCCATGAGCAATTGATATCTTTCCAATTATTTAGATCTGATTTGATTTGTGTGAAGAGTGTTTGGTAGTTGTGTTCATAGAGTTCCTGGGTTTGTCTTGGCAAGTAGACTCCCAAGTATTTTATATTATCTACTGTTACTTTAAATGGAATTTCTCTTTCTATTTCTTGCTGCTGGACTTTGTTGGTAATGTATAGAAATGCTGATGATTTATGTGGATTTATTTTATATCCTGCTACTTTGCTAAAGTTGTTAACTGTTTCAAGTAATTTTTGAGTTGATTCTCGAGGATTCCTTAAGTATACCATCATATCATCTGCAAAGAGTGATAGTTTTGTTTCCTCCTTGCCTATTCTAATTCCTTTAATTCCTTTCTCTTCTCTGATTGCTAAAGCTAACATTTCTAGTACAATATTAAATAATAGGGGTGATAATGGACATCCTTGTTTCACCCCTGATCTTATTGGGAAGGCCACTAATTTATCTAAATTGCATATAATGCTTGCTGATGGCTTTAGGTAGATACTGTTTATTATTTTAAGGAAAGCTCCCACTATTCCTAAACTCTCCAGTGTTTTTATTAGGAATGGGTGTTGTATTTTGTCAAAAGCTTTCTCTGCATCTATTGAGATAACCATATGATTTTGGTTGGTTTTCTTATAGATGTGGTTGATTATGTTAATAGTTTTCCTAATGTTGAATCAGCCCTGTATTCCTGGTATAAATCCCACCTGGTCATAGTGTATTATCCTGGTGATCACTTGCTGTAATCTCCTTGCTAATATCTTATTTAAGATTTTAGCATCAATATTCATTAGGGAAATTGGTCTATAATTTTCTTTCTCTGTTTTTGCTTTGCCTGGTTTTGGTATCACCACCATATTTGTGTCAAAAAATAAATTTCATAGAACTCCTTCTTCACCTATTGTCCCAAATAATTTGTATAATATTGGAATTAATTGTTCTTTAAATGTGTGGTAAAATTCACCCGTAAACCCATCTGGCCCTGGGGATTTTTTCTTAGGGAGTTCATTAATGGCTTGTTCAATTTCTTTTTCTAATATGGGTTTATTTAAGGATTTTATTTCTTCTTCAGTTAACCTGGGCAGTTTGTATTTTTGTAAATATTCATCCATTTCATTTAGATTGTCAAATTTATTGGCATACAGTTGGGCAAAATAATTCCTAATTATTGATTTAATTTCCACTTCATTGGTGGTAACATCCCCTTTTTCGTTTTTGATACTGTTAATTTGGTTTTCTTCTTTATTTTTTTAATCAAATTAACCAATATTTTATCTATTTTATTGGTTTTTTCATAAAACCAGCTCTTATTTTTATTGATTAATTCTATGGGTTTTTTTGCTTTCAATCTTATTAATTTCTCCTTTGATTTTCAGGATCTCTAATTTAGTATCTAATTGGGGATTTCTAATTTGTTCTTTTTTTTAGGTTTTTAAGTTGCACACCCAATTCATTAATCTCCTCTTTCTCTTTTTTATTCATGTAAGCATTTAGAGCCAAAAATTTTCCCCTAAGCACTACTTTGGCTGCATCCCATAGATTTTGGTATGTTGTCTCATTATTGTCATTTTCTTGAATATAGTTATTGATTGTTTCTATGATTTCTTGTTTGGCCCATTCATTCTTTTTTGTTTGTTTGTTTTTTTGTTTGTTTGCGGGGCAATGGGGGTTAAGTGACTTGCCCAGGGTCACAGAGCTAGTAAGTGTCAAGTGTCTGAGGCCGGATTTGAACTCAGGTACTCCTGAATCCAGGGCCGGTGCTTTATCCACTGTGCTATCTAGCCGCCCCCCATTCATTCTTTAGAATGAAATTATTTAGTTTCCAATTGATTTTCATTCTACTTTTCCCTGGCTCTTTCTTATATGTAATTTTTATTGCATCATGATCTCAAAAGGATGTATTTACTATTTCTGCCTTTCTACATTTAACTATGATGTTTTTGTGCCCTAATACATGGTCAATTTTTGAAAATGTGCCTTGTACTACTGAGAAAAAGGTATATTCCTTTCTATCCCCATTCAATTTTCTCCAGACATCTATCATGTCTAACTTTTCTAGTAATCTATTCACCTCTTTCACTTCTTTCTTATTTATTTTTTGGCTAGATTTATCTAATTCTGAGAGGGGGAGATTCAGATCCCCCACTAGTATAGTATTACTGTCTACTTCCTCTTGTAACTCATATAACTTCTCCTTTAAGAACTTGGATGCTATACCACTTGGCGCATACATATTCAATATTGATATTACTTCATTATCTATAGTACCTTTAAGCAAGATGTAATTTCCTTCCTTATCTCTTTTAATGAGATCTATTTTTGTCTGCACTTTGTCTGAGATAAGGATTGCTACCCCTGCTTTTTTTACTTTAGCTGAAACATAATATATTCTACTCCAGCCTTTTACCTTTACTCTGTGTGTATCTCTCTGCTTCAAATGTGTTTCTTGTAAACAGCATATTGTAGGACTCTGGTTTTTAATCCACTCTGCAATTTGCTTCCGTTTTATAGCAGAGTTCATCCCATTCACATTCACAGTTATTATTACTGACTGTCTATTCCCCTCCATTCTATTTACCCCCTTTGTACTTTCCCCCACTTGTTTCACCCTATTCCTCCTCATCGACATTTTACTTCTTACCCCTGCCTCCCCCAATCTGCCCTCCCTTTTTATCACCCCCCTCTTTTCTTTACCCTTTTCTCCCTTGCTTTTGTCCTCCCTTCTATCAGTCCCCCCCTTTCCCTTCCCCTTTTGATTCCCTAAAGAATGAGTTAAGTTTCTTTATCCCAATGAACGTATATGTTATTCCCTCTTTGAATCAGTTCTAATGAGAATAGGGTTGAAACAATGTTCCCCCCTCCTTTCTTTCCCTCTATTGTAATAGTTTTTTTTTTCACCTCTTCACATGATATAATTCATCCCCTTCCACCTCCCCTTTCCTCTCCTCCCCATAGACTCCCTTTTTACCCCCTTAAAATTTTTTTTTGTATCATCATATCAAAGACAATTTATATTTATACCCTCTGTGTAAAGTCCTTCTCTCTGCCCAAATACATTTACAGTTCTTAAGAGTTATGAGTATTATCTTCCCATGTAGGGATATAAACAGTTTAACCTAATAGGGTAACCTTTTTTTTTTTTCTCCCCCTCTGTTTACCTTTTTAAACTTCTCTTGAGTCTTCTATGTTGAGATTAAATTTTCTATTCAGTTCTGGTCTTTTCACCAGGAAAGATTGAAAGTCCCCAATGTCATTAAGTGTCCATCTTTTCCCCTGAAAGAAAATGCACATTTTTGCTGAGTAATAGAATCTTGACTGAAATCCAAGCTCCTCTGCCTTCCGGAATATCATATTCCAAGCCTTGCGGTCCTTTAATGTTGAAGCTGCCAGGTCCTGAGCAATCCTGACTGTGGCTCCATGATATTTAAATTGATTCTTTCTGACTGCTTAGAGTATTTTCTCCTTCACCTGATAATTCTGGAATTTGGCTACAATATTCCTTGGAGTTTTCCTTTTGGGGTCACTTTCAGGAGGTGATCGGTGGATTCTTTCAATGATGATTTTATCCTCTGATTCTATGATATCAAGGCAGTTCTACTTAATAATTTCCTGAAATATGGTGTCTAGATTCTTTTTCTGGTCATGGCCTTCAGGCAGTCCAGTGATTCTCAGATTGTCTCTCCTCGATCTGTTTTCCAGATCAGTTGTCTTTCCAATGAGGTATTTCATATTTTCTTCTATTTTTTCATTCTTTTGATTCTGCTTGACTGATTCCTGGTATCTCATGGATTCCTCATCTTCCAACTGTCCAATATTAATTTTTAAAGCATTGTTTTCTTCAGTAAGATTATGCACCTTTTTTTCCATTTGGCCAAGTGAATTTTTTTAAGGCACTGTTTTCTTCAATGAGATTATGCACCTTTTTTTCCATTTGGCCAGTCAATCTTTGTGCTTCCTTTTCCAAGCTGCTGATTCTTTTTTCATAGTTTTCTTGTTTTGCTTTCATTTCTCTCCCCATTTTTTCTTCTACCTCTCTCAATTGATTTTTAAAATCCATTTTGAGCTTGTCCAGGAAGGCTTTTTGTTCCTGAGACCAATTCACCTTCCCTTGTGAGGCTTCACATGTAGGCAATTTGAGGGTATTGTCCTCATCTGAGTTTGCATTGGCTTCTTCCCTGTTGATACTGAAGCTCTCAATGGAGAGGGCTCTTTTTTGCTTCTTACTCATTATTGCAGTTTATTTATTTATTTTTTAAGTTGAGGTCTGCTCTCTGGGCACCAGAGTCCCTCTTTTGGGCTTCTTGTGCAGGGGTATAGGTGCTGTGTGACCGGCTTTTTACTCTGAGGCCTTTATGGTGTGTGGAGATCCCCCACCATGCACTTCCTGTCTGGGTGCGCTCGGGCAGCCAGGCGCCCGCTCCTGGAGTCCATTCCCGCCTGAACCGTTCATCGCCCTCCCAGCCGGTGCAGGTAGGTTTTTCCACTGTCCTTCTTGGCCACCAGATTTTTGAACCAGGTTCCAGGGGCCTCAGTTGTTTGGCTGTGGCCCACAGCTCCTGCTGACTTGCCCTGACCCCCTCAGCGCTGGGTTGCTGCCCTGTGCTGGGCCTCCCTTTTGCCTGAGTCAGACTGACCTTTTCCTGAAGTCTTCTAAATTATCTCTGGTTGGAGGACTGTGTCTCTCTGTCGCTTTGCAGGTTCTGTAGTTTCAGAATCCGTCCAGAGGCTTGATTTAATGTTCTTTTTTGAGGGAACAGAAGGAGAGCTCAGGCAGTTTGCTGCTTCCTCTCTGCCATCTTGGCTCCGCCCCTGAAGCAAGGATTTTGATAACAAAGTGGAATAGAAAACCAGGATTGCACCTAAACTTGTAGATCCATTATATTCAAATTGCTATTCCTTTCAAATAACCATGGAACTTTCTTTTTTTTCCCCCTCACTGACCCTCCTTGCCCCAAACCTAAAGATGGCTACCATTGGATACAAATACGCGCACATGTTTATGCACATTCTTTTTCATCTTCCTTCATAGGAATTCTATCTCAAGTACAGAAATAAGGAAATGAAGCTGTTGTTCTAACATAATGCTTCATAGTATAGATACCTATATATGTATATGTATTTATATATATATATGGAGGTATATATGTGCATATATCATTTTTTCTTTTTCCAGTTTTGTTTTGGTTTTTTTTTGTTTTGTTTTTGCTGGGCAATGGGGGTTAAGTGACTTGCCCAGGGTCACACAGCTAGTAAGTGTCAAGTGTCTGAGGCCGGATTTGAACTCAGGTACTCCTGAATCCAGGGCCGGTACTTTACCACTGCGCCATCTAGCTGCCCCCTTTCCCCAGTTTTGAAACTGAAATAAGGAAATCTCAGAGAGGGTTTACTTTCTTTGAAAGAACACAGAAGTATTTCCTGAATATGGACATATAGCAAGTAAATATGGACATATAGCAAGTAAAATTTGACAGTACTTTAGTTGAGTGTGGTAACTTGTGGGTCACTCCAGATTTAACACTATGAATAGTTCTTCCACAGTTTGAATTTCACAAGTGTCTCTTTCTCCAAAGCACACAGTTGATGGTGTTTTATAGTAAGACCTTACAAGTTGTGTTGTATTGTCTCTGGTCAGTTCGTTCTTGAATTTGGTGCTGAATAAAGAGCAGAATTAAACCTTAATACTCTCACAAGCCTTTCTTACCAGGGGACATCATAACCCACTAACTCAAGCCACTGCCAGGGCTTTCAGATATTGTCAAGAAATGTAACAGACTACGGAAACAGTTCCATATTGAACAATCATGTACTAAGGAGTGACCGATCATGATGATATATCAATAAATGCAGAGTGTAGTAGGCTTTTCAATAAAAGTAATGTGCAGATGTTCTATTTCCCCACCATCTTTGCAGCAGTAGCCATTCAAATTTTAAATGCTACTTGTTTCATTATTACTTGGAAAGAATATTTAAAAGTTACATTTTCTGGAGATTATTTTTTCATTAGTACTTCTTCCATTTTCTAAAGGTACCTAATCAGTGTTTCTTCTTCTCCACAAAGGTAATTTTTCTTTAAAACTAATTAATTAATTAATTTTGGTTTTCAACATTTGTTTAGATAAGATTTCCAATTTCAAATTCTTCTCCCTTCCATCCTCCCCTCCCCTAGAGAGCAGGTAATCTGATATAAGTTATATATATATATATATATATATATATATATATATATGTGTGTATGTGTGTGTGTGCATGTGTGTGTGTGTGTTTGTGTATGTATATATGTGTATATATATACACACACATATATATACATGCCCATATACATATATATATATATATATATATGTATATATATATATATAAATTGAACATATTTCTTTAGTCATGTTATAAGAGAAGAATCAGAGCAACAAGGAAAAACCTCAAAAAAGAAAAACAACAGCACCAAAAATAAAAGAAATAATAATGTCCAATCAGCATCTATATTCCACAGTTCTTCACAAAGGTAATTCTAATAAACTTATAGGCAAAAGTGGAAGCTCACCATCCAAGGAGGTACGTGGCTTCTTCATCCTTTTTATATATCTCAAAAGTTTGTGGTATATCCTGTTCACCTACATGTGTAAGAGGGGACATAAACAAGAAAAACAAAGAGTTCAGACATGGTCACACACAAAGCACCTGAAAGGTTAATGCATATTTCAGTCAGTTCTCAAAGGCCCTAGCTTTCTGATGTGTTGCCAATGAGATGAATGAGTGGAAAGTTTCCACAAGTGAGTAATAAGTCACTTAAAATCGGCCAAAATTTAAAACTCTCTTTTGTCCTCTGCTTGTCCATCAGGCATTTCGATCATTGAATGAACATTCATTCAGTCAACATGTAGAAAACATTAACTCTGCTCCCAGGTGTGCTCAATAAGCAAAGATCAAGGAGGCATGGCCTCAAATAGCTAACATTCTGCTTGCTTCATCTTATCCAATAAGTTCCTTCAAGTAATCCAGAAAAGTCTCCTCAATCCATTTTGTAGTTTCACAGAAGTACTCAATGTGTCATTGGGAACCAAGTAGCTATATTACAGGAAGTATGAAAATGGGAGCTCAGCTGTGGCTAGGTTTGGGGAATTGGTGATGAAATTGCAGTATGTAGGAAAGGACTGTGTAGCAACAACTCTTGTGACAACAACCCTTGAGCAAAAGATTCTACTGGTATGGAGTAAAGGTGGCCATTGAATGTTCCAATGAATGGATTGGTCCAGTGGAACATCCCTGAGTCACAGACAAAGTATAGCTAGGTATTATAGCTATGTATTATTGTTGCTAGATTAGGCTACTATTGCTAAGAATCGATTTCACTCATAGGGTTGAACCTCAACATTGCTCCAATGATGCATATATGACAAAAACATGAAACATAAAAATAAAGTGAAAAAACTTACCACCTCTTTCACTGTGCACTGGAACTTCCCTTGAATAAAAAAATGGTGAAATATAAATCCTCATTATAAAATAGCAAAATGATGCAATTTTGGTATGCCACAAAACTGTCCACATTGGTAAGGACCTTGGAAGATGAATCAATTTGGTTGTGGAAAAGTCAGACCACCTCTTTAAAAGAATAGTTTAACTTTCAGAACCAGTCACTTCATGTAGCCTGTCATTGGAGCTTTTATGATGGATGAAAGTATAGAATTTGTGGGTTTCAGCAAGATTAATTGGAACTTTCAGAAATTCAAAGAAGTTAAAAAATGGAAAGATAGCCCATAAAGTATTACTGCTGTTCAAAAGAAACCCCCAGACAAACATGAAATACAATGTTTGTTCTTAGTTCGAATCAAGTACAATTCTCATATGACAGAACTATTCTTTTTTTAAGAAACTGAAAAATTGTGTCTGACCAACTCACTTTGAGCAATAAGAAAACTTCATTAATTATGTGACTAAGTCCCAAGTCAAATGGAGAATAAAGTCCTAGCCCTACTTTGGAGAGAGGAGGGTTATGAATAACAATAGTCTGGACCTTGTAACTGATTAATATGTAGAGAGATCCCCATTATTTCAGACTTCTAAAAGTGGAATAGCAAATAAGAGGGATAATCTATACCATTGTCCTCTGTGCAGCAACATGCTTCTTAATTGTAATGAAGACATAGGGTAAAGTACAAGCTCACCTTGCAGTGTAATGATGTGCATCTTCTTGACTCACAATTTGCTCTTTCCTTACCACCTGATTTAGGAGGTTACCCTCCATGGTAAGAGAAGACTCAGGTACGTCTATAATGAGAAAGAGTTTAGGGGTGGCTAGGTGGCACAGTAGATAGAGTACCAGCCCTGTATTCAGGAGGATCTGAGTTCAAATTTGACCTCAGACACTTAATATTTACTAGCTCTGTCACTCACGGCAAGTCACTTAACCCCAATTGATTCAACAAAATAAAAAAGAAAGAAAAGAAAAAAAAAGAAAAAGAAAGAGTTTAAAGAGGAACTGCAAAATCATTTAGAGCACTAAGAAATATCAGGCGATTTCCTAAAGCAATAACTTTCTAAAGAGTTGTTTTATGGACAAATTAGTGCAAGAAAGTCTTATGATGGGAGTTCCTTGCTCTGATACAATGCCATGTTTTTGCCAATAGGAATGCAATACCAACAAAAATTGTTTGTCAATGATTATGAATAGGAAGTCGAGGAGAGGCAAAGCCAAGATGACTGGCTGAGTAGAAAGAGGAGCCTAGGCATATTCTCCCAATTTTATAACAACACCTCAAATCAAATTGTGGAGTGGCAGATTCAATAGAATATTGAGGTGTTGCATTTTGACAATCCAAAGAACATAGTAGATAGATAGGAGTGGTCTGAGCTGGCCTCAAGTGCACCCATTGGTAGCACCAGTGGTAGGCCTTAGAGGGAGCTGTGAAAACAGCAGAAGCTTTGGGATCTCTCAGCTAGAGGCAGTAAGGGAGTCAGGCAACTGGTTGCAAAGAGAATTCAGGAGACCATAACAACACTGAAATTTAAAAGGGGAAGGAACTAGAGCAACTTAGAGGTTTCTAGACCCAAAACTTTAAAAAAAAAAAGAATCTTAATTTTTAAAAATTTGGAATAAAAGAAAGTCAATTAAAGGTCTTTTGTCCATTATACGAGGGTTGAAATGTACAACTTCTGAAGGTCCTGTCAAGGCAACCCATAGTCAAAATGAATTCAATCATCTACATCATCAGGCATATTAAAGAATCAAATATGAATTGGGATACCAACATTCACAAGCTACTCCTGTTTTCCTTGTGTAGTGTTATAATTAACAGAATTTTATGACAACTCTAGTAGGTCTTCTTAATCAGTAGTGAACTGGAATATAAATATTCAGAGTTGTCTTGGATATCATTAGATGTGGAAATGGAAGTTTGAAAAAAGGAGCTGCAACAAGGATGGTGCTGAAGCACATCTAACTTCAGCCATTAGGAATGGGCACTGCTGATATGAGACTAGAGTAGTCTTGAAATGTAAATGTTTCAGTGAATGGATATTTCTTGACCAATATTCATTAAGGTGGAAACACTGTGATTAGGGATGATGTCTTTCCATGGGGAGTTCCTGACAATTTCTGACAGTTTGTCAACTTCAAAACTTTCTCTAAGCTGTGTGAATATTTGTAAGGGTTTAATTGAAATTTAATTGAACCCTAAAACTGCTTGAATGACTACATATCATGAAGTCTAAAAAGATGAAAACATTTTGAAAAACTCACATGAGTCATTACCATGTTCGATCTCAGTGGTTCCTTTATTCCCTGGGATAATCCCATCATTGGTGCCACTAGAATATAAAGGTAATAATTTTCAACTTAACTGCAATTTAAAGATTGTGAGTAGGTTATAAATTATGAGTCAAAAGCATGATTTTCATAATTATTCTCTTTCACCTCCAGTAGGGATGTTGCAAAGGAAGGCATTTGATTATCGGGAAAATTGTTCTTTATCACTCCAGAAATTATCTATAAAATCAGAAGCTTTCTCAGATGTCTCTTTGTTTTCCAAATTAATTTTATTTTGAAGTTAAGAAATGAAGCAAGCATTTTGATAACAAAGTGGAATAGAAAACCAAGATTGCACCTAAACTTGTAGATCCATTATGTTCAAATTTCTATTCCTTTCAAATAACCATGGAACTTTCTTTTTTTTCCCCCTCACTGACCCTCCTTGCCCCAAACCTAAAGATGGCTACCATTGGATACAAATACGTGCACATGTTTATGCACATTCTTTCTTTTTCATCTTCCTTCATAGGAACCTTGGGGTTAATCTGGGTATTTGTAATGACTTGGTTGCTCAAAGTTGTTCTTAAAATTATACTGCTGTTACTGTATACAATGTTCTCTTGGTTCTGCTCATTTCACTCTTCATTCTGCCATGCAGGGCTCTCCATGCTTTTCTAAAATCATTGAGCTCCTCATTTCTTTAGTAGAGGAATATTCTTTTATGTGCATGTAGCACAATGTTGTTTGTAGGCATTCCTCAATTGAAGAGCATAACCACAATTGGCAGATCTTTGCTACCATGAAGATAACATATGGTAGAATACCAAGGTTCTTTTTCTTTTTCTCTAATCACCTTGGCAAACAGACCTAAGAGTGATCAAAAGACCTAAGGGTTGATCAAAGGTTGTAGGGAGTTTAGCAACTCTTTGGGCATAATTTAAAATCACTGTCCAAAATGGTTGGATTAGCACACAGCTTCACCAGCAATGAATTAAGGTTCCAATTTTTTCACATCCTGTCCCACATTGGTCACTCTCCCTTTTTATCATTATGGTCACTGTTATAGGTGGTAAAACTGTATCTCAAGGTTGCTTTAATTTGAATTTCTCTAATCAATAATGATTTAAGGCAAATTTTTCATATAACTATAGACTGTGTTGAATTCTTTCTGGGAAAACTGCTTCTTCATATCCTTGGACCATTTATCAATTGGGGAAGGATGCACCTTCTTATCAATTTGATAAAGTTCTTTAGATATTTGAGATATGGGACCTTTAACTGGGGAACTGTGTATAAAAATTTGGCCCCAGTTTTCTTTTTTCCTTCTGATCTTGGCTGATTTTATCCCCCAAACTGAAGTCTTATCACTTCTCAACATTAAGTTATTCCTATTTTCCTTTGCTGTCATAAACTGTATGTTTGCCCTGCTTCATGGATCTCTCTTTGTTTTACTCAGACAGGATCAAATAATTTTTAGAATTACTGCCTTATAATATAATTCATGCTTTGATGCTGTCAGACCTTTTTCCTTTAAATTTTTCCATTAGTTGCTTTGATATTTTGGAATTTTTGGTTTGTCAGGTGAATTTTACTATGACTTTTGTAGCTCATTAAGGTAGTTTTTGGTAGTTTGGGATGTCATTGAATATATAGATTAATTTTAGCAAAATTTTTATTTTTAGGATAGCACCCTGTCTTCCCAGGAACAATGATTATTTCTTCATTTATTTATATCTGATTCAAGAATTACTATGGTGACAAGGAAGATCAAAACACAGGCTCAGAACCACATAGCAAAGTCAAAGTACCTTAATCCAAATCCTCCAAGAATAATATGAATTGGCCTTAGGCCGAGGAAGGGCTCAGCAAGGACTTTGAGTAAGAAAGAGAGAAGATAAAATGGGAAGAGAAATTAGAGTGATACAAGAAAACCACGAAGAAAAAAAACCCAAGGATAGGAATGCTTTGAAAAAATCATTGGCCAAATGGAAAAGGAGGCAGAAAATTTCACTGAATAGAAAAAATACCTTCAAAGGTAGGGTTAGCCAAATGGAAAATGAGGTACAAAAGCTCAATGAAGCAAATAATTCCTTAAAAATTAGAAATGAGTCAATGCAAGCTAATGACTTAATGAGAAATCAACATACCATAAAATAAAATCAAAAGACTGAAAAAAATTGAAGACAATATGAAATATCTCATGGGAAAAACAAATGACCAAGGAAATCGATCCAAGAGAGGTCTTTTTACAATTATTGGACTGCCTGAAAGCCATGATCATAAAAAGGAGCTTAGACTTCATCTTTCAAGAACTTACTGGGGCAGCTAGGCAGGGAAGTGGATAGAGCACCAGCCCTGGATTCAGGAGGACCTGAGTTCAGATCTGGCCTCAGACACTTGGCACTTACTAGCTGTGTGACCCTAGGCAAGTTACTTAATCCC
The DNA here is from genome assembly GCF_019393635.1 of Dromiciops gliroides. Taxonomy (NCBI): domain Eukaryota; kingdom Metazoa; phylum Chordata; class Mammalia; order Microbiotheria; family Microbiotheriidae; genus Dromiciops; species Dromiciops gliroides. Next base: position 227,066,172 of record NC_057863.1, on the reverse strand, counting down.
AAATATCCTCACCACAAAAAGAAAGAAAGAAAGAAATTATCAAGGAAACCTCCCCTGATCTTCTAGACCCATAGGGTAAAAGTAGAAATTGACAGAATCTACCAGTCACCTCCTGAGAGAGATCCCCAAATGAAAACTGCCAGGAATATTATAGCCAAATTCCAAGGGGCAGGTAGGTGGCACAGTGGATAGAGCACTGGCCCTGGAGTCAGGAGTAGCCAAGTTCAAATCCGGCCTCAGACACTTAACACTTACTAGCTGTGTGACACTGGGCAAGTCACTTAACACCAATTGCCTCACTAAAAATAAACAAAAAACAAAAAACAAAAAATAAATTCCAGAAGTCCCAGGACAAGAAGGAAATTTTGCAAGCAGCCAGAAAAAATTCCAGTCTCTTGGAGCCACAGTCAGGATAACACAAGAATTAGCAGCTTCTGCATTAAACTCTCAGAGGCCTTGCAATATGGTATGCTGGAGGGCAAACGAGCTAGGATTACAACCCAAGATCACCTGCCCAGGAAAACTGTGTATAAGCCTTCAGTGGGGAAAATGGATATTCAATGAAATAGAGGACTTTCAAGGATTGTAAAGACCAGAACTGAAGAGGAAATTTGACTTTCAAATGAGAGACTCAAGAGAAGCCTAAAAAGGCAAACAGAAAAGAGAAATCATAAAGGTCTTAATAAGGTTGAACTGTTTACAGTTCTACATGGGGAAGCTGATCCTTGTAAGTCCTAAGAATGTTCTCATTATTAGGGCATTTAGAAGGAGAATATATAGACAGAAAGCACTCATGTAAATTGAATGTGATATTAAAGATATCAAAAATACAATTAAGAGATGAAAGAAGAATGCACTGGGACATAGGGAAAGGGAAAGATAGAATGAGGCAAGTTACCTTAAATAAAAGAGGCAAGCAAAAGCATTTAGAGTGGAGGGGAAGATGGCGAAAGTTCTGGGGGCAGTGAGTGAACCTTACTCTCATCAAGATTGCCTCAAAGAGAGAATAACATACACTCAATTGGGTATAGAAATCCATCTTACCCTAAAGGAAAGCAGGAGGGGAAGGGGATAAACATGGGGCAGGAGTGTGGAGGGGAGGGGAGACTGGGGAGGTATCAGGAATAACACCATGTAGGATAATTTGCTACCATTTAAAGAGTGCCTTGTGCTGAAAAAGTCTTCCATATCTCAAGTGTGGAATCCGTGGGAGGTTCATCAAATCATTAACCTTAGTGGGGTAAAAAAAGGTGTAACAGACCTAAAAAAGGGACAATTGAGAAATGGTTCCTTGAGGACCAGTGAACAGAACCATGGTTAATTCTAGCTCAAGTATAGAAATAAGAAATGAAGCTTTTGTTCTAACATAGTGCTTTATAGTGTAAATACCTACGTATATATTCAGAGAGAGAGAGAGAGAGAGAGAGAGAGGTAAATATGTGCATATATAGTTTTTTCTTTTCCCAGTTTTGAAACTGAAATATGGCAGTCTCAGGGAGGGTTTACTTTCTTTGCAGGAACACAGAAGTATTTCTTGAATATGGACATATAGCAAGTACAATTTGATAGTACTTTAGTTGAGTGTGGTAACTTGTGGGTTGCTCCAGATTTAACAATATGAATAGTCTTCCACAGTTTGAATTTCACAAGTGTCTCTTTCTCCAAAGCACACAGTTGATGGTGTTTTGTAGTAAGACCTTACAGGTTCTGTTGTATTGTCTCTGGTCAGTTCATTCTTGAATTTGGTGCCAAATCAGGAGCAGAATTAAACCCTAATGCTCTCCCAAGCCTTTTTTACCAGGTGACATCATAACCCACTAACTCAAGCCACTGCCAAGGCTTTCAGATATTCTCAAGAAATGTAACAGCCTACGGAAACAGTTCCATATTGAACAATCATGTTCTAAGGAGTGACCAATCATGTTAATACATCAATAAATGCAGAGTGTAGTAGGCTTTTCAATAAAAGTAATGTGCAGATGATCTATTTCCCCACCATCTTTGCAGCAGTAGCCATTCAAATTTTAAATGCTACTTGTTCCATATTACTTGGAAAGAATATTTAAAAGTTATATTTTCTGGAGATTTTTTCATTAGAACTTCTTCCATTTTCTAAAGGTACCTAATCAGTGTTTCTTCTTTTCCACAAAGGTAATTTTTTTTAAAATTAATTAATTAATTTTAGTTTTCAACATTTGTTTAGATAAGATTTCCAATTTCAAATTCTTCTCCCTTCCATCCCCTCCTCCCCTAGACAGAAGGTAATCTGATATAGGTTATAGATAGATATGTATGTATATATGTCTATATATATATGCATACATATATAAGCATATATACATAATAAAATTAAACAGATTTCTGCATTAGTCATGTTATAAGAGAAGAATCAGAGCAACAAGGAAAAACCTCAAAAACAAAAAACAATAGCACCAAAAATAAAAGAAATAATAATGTCCAATCAGCATCTATATTCCACATTTCCTCACAAAGGTAATTCTAATAAAGTTATAGGCAAAAGTGGAAGCTCACCATCCAAGGAGGTACGTGGCTTCTTCCTCATTTTTATATATTCCTAAAGTTTGTGGTATATCTTGTTCACCTACATGTGTAAGAGGGGACATAAACAAGAAAAACAAAGAGTTCAAACATGGTGACACACAAAGCACCTGAAAGGTTAATATACATTTCATTCAGTTCTCAAAGGCTGCAGCTTCCTGAAGTGTTGCCAATGAGATGAATGAGTGGAAAGTTTCCACAAGTGAGTAATAAGTCATTTGAAATCGGCCAAAATTTAAAACTCTCTTTTGTCTTCTGCTTGTCCATCAGGCATTTCCATCAATGAATGAACATTCATTCAGTCAACATGTAGAAAACATTAACTCTGCTCCCAGGTGTGCTCAATAAGCAAAGATCAAGGAGGCATGGCCTCAAATAGCTAACATTCTGCTTGCTTCATCTTATCCAATAAGTTCCTTCAAGTAATCCAGAAAAGTCTCCTCAATCCATTTTGTAGTTTCACAAAAGTACTCAGTGTGTCATTGGGAACCAAGTAGCTATGTTAAAGGAAGTATGAAAATGGGAGCTCAGCTGTGGCTAGGTTTGGGGAATTGGTGATAAAATGGGAGTATGTGGGAAAGGACTGTGTAGCAACAACTCTTGTGACAACAACCCTTGAGCAAAAGATTCTACTGGTATGGAGCAAAGGTGGCCATTGAATGTTCCAATGAATGGATTGGTCCAGTGGAACATCCCTGAGTCACAGACAAAGTATAGCTAGGTATTATAGCTATGTATTATTGTTGCTAGATTAGGCTACTATTGCTAAGAATCGATTTCACTCATAGGGTTGAACCTCAACATTGTTCCAATGATGCATATATGATAAAAACATGAAACATAAAAATAAAGTGAAAAAACTTACCACCTCTTTCACTGTGCACTGGAACTTCCCTTGAATAAAAAAATGGTGAAATATAAATCCTCATTATAAAATAGCAAAATGATACAATTTTGGTATGCCACAAAACTGTCCACATTGGTAAGGACCTTGGAAGATGAATCAATTTGGTTGTGGAAAAGTCAGACCACCTCTTTAAAAGAATAGTTTAACTTTCAGAACCAGTCACTTCATGTAGCCTGTCATTGGAGCTTTTATGATGGATGAAAGTATAGAATTTGTGGGTTTCAGCAAGATTAATTGGGACTTTCAGAAATTCAAAGAAGTTAAAAAATGGAAAGATAGCCCATAAAGTATTATTGCTGTTCAAAAGAAACCCCCAGACAAACATGAAATACAATGTTTGTTCTTAGTTCGAATCAAGTACAATTCTCATATGACAGAACTATTCTTTTTTTAAGAAACTGAAAAATTGCGTCTGACCAACTCACTTTGAGCAATAAGAAAACTTCATTAATTATGTGACTAAGTCCCAAGTCAAATGGAGAATAAAGTCCTAGCCCTACTTTGGAGAGAGGAGGGTTATGAATAACAATAGTCTGGACCTTGTAACTGATTAATATGTAGAGAGATCCCCATTATTTCAGACTTCTAAAAGTGGAATAGCAAATAAGAGGGATAGTCTATACCATTGTCCTCTGTGCAGCAACATGCTTCTTAATTGTAATGAAGACATAGGGTAAAGTACAAGCTCACCTTGCATTGCAATGATGTGCATCTTCTTGACTCACAATTTGCTCTTTCCTTACCACCTGATTTAGGAGGTTACCCTCCATGGTAAGAGAAGACTCAGGTACGTCTATAATGAGAAAGAGTTTAGGGGTGGCTAGGTGGCACAGTAGATAGAGTACCAGCCCTGGATACAGGAGGATCTGAGTTCAAATTTGACCTCAGACACTTAATATTTACTAGCTCTGTCACTCACGGCAAGTCACTTAACCCCAATTGATTCAACAAAATAAAAAAGAAAGAAAAGAAAAAAAAAGAAAAAGAAAGAGTTTAAAGAGGAACTGCAAAATCATTTAGAGCACTAAGAAATATCAGGCGATTTCCTAAAGCAATAACTTTCTAAAGAGTTGTTTTATGGACAAATTAGTGCAAGAAAGCCTTATGATGGGAGTTCCTTGCTCTGATACAATGCCATGTTTTTGCCAATAGGAATGCAATACCAACAAAAATTGTTTGTCAATGATTATGAATAGGAAGTCGAGGAGAGGCAAAGCCAAGATGACTGGCTGAGTAGAAAGAGGAGCCTAGGCATATTCTCCCAATTTTATAACAACACCTCAAATCAAATTGTGGAGTGGCAGATTCAATAGAATATTGAGGTGTTGCATTTTGACAATCCAAAGAACATAGTAGATAGATAGGAGTGGTCTGAGCTGGCCTCAAGTGCACCCATTGGTAGCACCAGTGGTAGGCCTTAGAGGGAGCTGTGAAAACAGCAGAAGCTTTGGGATCTCCCAGCTAGAGGCAGTAAGGGAGTCAGGCAACTGGTTGCAAAGAGAATTCAGGAGACCATAACAACACTGAAATTTAAAAGGGGAAGGAACTAGAGCAACTTAGAGGTTTCTAGACCCAAAACTTTAAAAAAAAAAAAGAATTTTAATTTTAAAAAATTTGGAATAAATGAAAGTCAATTAAAGGTCTTTTGTCTTTTATATGAGGGTTGAAATGTACAACTTCTGAAGGTCCTGTCAAGACAACCCATAGTCAAAATGAATTCAATCATCTACATCATCAGGCATAGTAAAGAAACAAATATGAATTGGGATACCAACATTCACAAGCTACTCCTGTTTTCCTTGTGTAGTGTTATAATTAACAGAATTTTATGACAACTCTAGTAGGTCTTCTTAATCAGTAGTGAACTGGAATATAAATATTCAGAGTTGTCTTGGAAATCATTAGATGTGGAAATGGAAGTTTGAAAAAAGGAGCTGCACCAAGGATGGTGCTGAAGCACATCTAACTTCAGCCATTAGGAATGGGCACTGCTGATATGAGACTAGAGTAGTCTTGAAATGTAAATGTTTCAGTGAATGGATATTTCTTGACCAATATTCATTAAGGTGGAAACACTGTGATTAGGGATGATGTCTTTCCATGGGGAGTTCCTGACAATTTCTAACAGTTTGTCAACTTCAAAACTTTCTCTAAGCTGTGTGAATATTTGTAAGGGTTTAATTGAAATTTAATTGAACCCTAAAACTGCTTGAATGACTACATATCATGAAGTCTAAAAAGATGAAAACATTTTGAAAAACTCACGTGAGTCATTACCATGTTCGATCTCAGTGGTTCCTTTATTCCCTGGGATAATCCCCTCATTGGTACCACTAGAATATAAAGGTAATACTGTTCAACTTAATTGCAATTTAACGATTGTGAATAGGTCATAAATTATGAGTCAAAAGCATGATTTTCATAATTATTCTCTTTCACCTCCAGTAGGGATGTTGCAAAGGAATCCATTTGATTATGGGAAAATCAGTCCATATCACTCCAGAAATTATTTGTAAAATCTGAAGCTTTCTCAGATGTCTCTTTTTTTTTCCAAATTAATTTTATTTTGAGGTTAAGAAATGAAGCAAGCATTTTGATAACAAAGTGGAATAGAAAACCAGGATTGCACCTAAACTTGTAGATCCATTATGTTCAAATTGCTACTCCTTTCAAATAACCATGTAACTTTCTTTTTTTTCCCCTCACTGACCCTCCTTGCCCCAAACCTAAAGATGGCTACCATTGGACACAAAAACGTGCACATGTTTATTCACATTCTTTCTTTTTCATCTTCCTTCATAGGAACCTTGGGGTTAATCTGGGTATTGTAATGACTCGGTCGCTCAAAGTTGTTCTTAAAATTATACTGCTATTACTGTATACAATGTTCTCTTGGTTCTGCTCATTTCACTCTTCATTCTGCCATGCAGGGCTCTCCATGCTTTTCTGAAATAATTGAGCTCCTCATTTCCTTAGCAGAGGAATATTCTTTTATGTGCATGTAGCACAATTTTGTTTGTAGCCATTCCTCAATTGAAGAGCATAACCACAATTGGCAGATCTTTGCTACCATGAAGATAACATATGGTAGAATACCAAGGTTCTTTTTCTTTTTCTCTAATCACCTTGGCAAACAGACCTAAGAGTGGTTTGGGTTGATCAAAGGTTGTAGGGAGTTTAGCAACTCTTTGGGCATAATTTAAAATCACTGTCCAAAATGGTTGGATTAGCACACAGCTTCACCAGCAATGAATTAAGGTTCCAATTTTTTCACATCCTGTCCCACATTGGTCACTCTCCCTTTTTATCATTATGGTCACTGTTATAGGTGGTAAAACTGTATCTCAAGGTTGCTTTAATTTGAATTTCTCTAATCAATAATGATTTAAGGCAAATTTTTCATATAACTATAGACTGTGTTGAATTCTTTCTGGGAAAACTGCTTCTTCATATCCTTGGACCATTTATCAATTGGGGAAGGATGCACCTTCTTATCAATTTGATAAAGTTCTTTAGATATTTGAGATATGGGACCTTTAACTGAGGAACTGTGTATAAAAATTTGGCCCCAGTTTTCTTTTTTCCTTCTGAACTTGGCTGAGCTTATCCCCAAACTGAAGTCTTATCACTTGTCAACATTAGGTTATTCCTATTTTCCATTGCTGCCATAAATTGTATGTTTGCCCTGCTTCATGGATCTCTCTTTGTTTTACTCAGACAGGATCAAATAATTTTTAGAATTATTGCCTTATAATTCATGCTTTGATGCTGTCAGACCTTTTTCCTTGACATTTTTCAGTTAGTTGCTTTGATATTTTGGAATTTTTGGTTTGTCAGGTGAATTTTACTATGACTTTTGTAGCTCATTAAGGTAGTTTTTGGTAGTTTGGGATGTCATTGAATATATAGATTAATTTTAGCAAAATTTTTATTTTTATGATAGCACCCTGTCTTCCCAGGAACAATGATTATTTCTTCATTTATTTATATCTGATTCAAGAATTACTATGGTGACAAGGAAGATCAAAACACACACTCAGAACCACATAGCAAAGTCAAAGTACCTTAATCCAAATCCTCCAAGAACAATATGAATTGGCCTCAGGCTGAGGAAGGGCTCAGAAAGGACTTTGGGTAAGAAAGAGAGAGGATAAAATGGGAAGAAAATGAAAGTGATACAAGAAAACCATGAAGAAAAAAAGCCAAGGAGAAGAAGAATGCTTTGAAAAGCATTGGCCAAATGGAAAAGGAGGCACAAAAATTCACTGAATAGAAAAAATACCTTCAAAGGTAGGGTTAGCCAAATGGAAAATGAGGTACAAAAGCTCAATGAAGCAAATAATTCCTTAAAAATTAGAAATGAATCAATGCAAGCTAATGACTTAATGAGAAATCAATATACCATAAAATAAAATCAAAAGACTGAAAAAAATTGAAGACAATATGAAATGTCTCATGGGAAAAACAAATGACCAAGGTAATCGATCCAAGAGAGGTCATTTTACAATTATTGGCCTGCCTGAAAGCCTTAATCATAAAAGGGAGCCTGGACTTCATCATTCAAGAAGTTACTGGGGTAGTTAGGTGGGGAAGTGGATAGAGCACCAGCCCTGGATTCAGGAGGACCTGAGTTCAAATCTGGCCTCAGACACTTCACACTTACTAGCTGTGTAACTGTAGGCAAGTCACTTAACTGCATATTGCCTCCCCCCCACCAAAAAAAAGAAACAACGAAATTATCAAGGAAACCTCTCCTGATCTTCTAGACCCATAGGGTAAAAGTAGAAATTGACAGAATATACCAGTCACCTCCTGAGATCTCCAAATGGAAACTGCCAGGAACATTATAGCCAAATTCCAAGGGGCAGGCTTGAGAATTTTGAGAAGAGTTTTCTCATTATTAGGGTAGTTAGAAGGAGCATATATAGACAGAAAGCACAGATGTAAATTGAATGTGATATTAAAGATATTAAAAATTCAATTAAGAGTTGAGAGAAGAATGCACTGGTAGATAGGGAAAGGGAAAGATAGAATGAGGTAAGTTACCTTAAATAAAAAAGGCAAGGAAAAGCATTTAGAGTGGAGGGGAAGATGGGGAAAGTTCTGGGGGCAGTGAGTGAACCTTACTCTCATCCAGATTGCCTCAACGATAGAATTGTGTGGTAAAAATTTTTTTGTGGTAAAGATTAATATTCCCGATTTTAGCTAACTGATTTGGGAGGGGCCATATCTGGCCCACCCCGAGGATAGGAAGGCAGCTTTTTGAAGGACCGCCCCTTTGTGGGGAGGGGAGATTGAACGCTCCTGGAAGGAGGGTGGGCTACTTCTGGTACGAAAGCTGGCACTCGGTCTTTCAATTGGCGCCCTTGAATTGGCGGCGCACGAGCAACTTTAGACTGACTGGTCAGGCTTGGGTGAGTTACTTACAGAAAACCGTAAATTCCTTTGAATTAGCTTAATTGGGAATGGTCTGGGATTGCATAAGTTAAAAATATCTATCTGTATTTCTATTTTCCTATTTACTTATCTTTGATATTTTATTAGTTTCACCTTTGTTGTTTAATTAATTCCCAAGTAATACAATCTGATCCTTTTGTGAACTAAAGCTTAGAGGCTCCTTTCTTATTGGACTGGGAGAAATATCTAAAAAAGGGCTCTTCAGAGGGAGGGTTAAACCTTAAAGGTCCCCCATATTTCTGGGACCCCAGTATTAAGGCGAGTCACCCAAATACCCCTCAGTATATCAAATTTTGGCCGTCACAATAGCATACACTCATTTGGCTATAGAAATCTATCTTACCCTAAAGGAAAGCAGGAGGGGAAGGGGATAAGAGATGGTGCAGGAGTGTGGAGGTGGGGGGGGTTGTGACTGGGGGAGGTATCAGTCAGAAGCAAAACACTTTTGAGGAGGGACAGGGTGAAAGGAGAGAGAAAGAATAGCATCAACAGAGGGGGGATAGGATGGAGGGAAATGCAGTTACCAATCACAAGTGTGAAAAAAATTTGAAGGAAATTTCCCTGAAAAGGGCCTCCTTTCTCAAAAAGAGGAAACAGAGTAAAATTTCTGGAAATCAGATCCATTTCCCAATGAATAAATGTTGAAAATATATGAAGTTTTCAGATGATGTCATCAAAGTTACCTACAGCCATATGAAAAAAAGGGCACTAAGACAGTATTGATGGGAGAAATGCAAACTAAACCAATTCTGAGTTACTAGCTCATCCATCTTGGATTGGCTAATAGGACAGAAAAGGAAAATGAGAGATGTTGGCAGGTATGTGGGAAAATTTAGACATTAATGCACTGTTGGTGGAGTTGCAAACTGTTTCAACCATTCTGTATGGCAATTTGGAACTATGTCCCAAGGGCTATAAAACTGCGCTATACCACTGCTAGGTCCAGCAATACCACTACTAGGTCTGTATCTAAAATGAGATAAAAACCAAAAAGGTAAGAGACCTATATGTCCAAAGATATCTATAGCAGCTCTTTTCTGTTGGCAAAGAATTGGAAATTGAGGGGATGCTCATGCATTGGGGAAGGGCTGAATAAAGTATGGGATGCGATTGTGATGGAATATCATAGTGGTATAAAAAATGATGAGCAGGATGCTCTCAGAAAAACCAGGATTTGCATAAACTGGTGCAAAATAAAATGTCTTGGGTACAAAATAACAGCACTGTAGTAAGATGATCACCAGTGAATGACTTAGCTCTATCCTCACATACTCAGTGATCCAAGACAGCTCTGAAGGATTGATGATGAAAAATGCTGTTCATTTCCAGAGAAAGAACTGATGCTGTCTCTATTGCTGTGTACAGTTTTAAACTTTATTTTACTTTAAAAAACTTTTTTAATTTTTAAAATTAATGATTTATGTGGGTTTACTTTATATCTTGCTGTTTTTGTGAAATGACTCATTATTTAAATGAATGTTTTAGTGGAGTCTTTCTTGTTGAACAAGTACCTCAGCATTTCTGCAAAAAGAGGTCATTTTATTACCTTATTCCCTAGTCTGATTCCTTCTCTTTCTTTTATTCTCTAACTGCAAATCTTAGGATTTCCAATATATATTGAATAATAATGTTGGTGAGAGGGGGCATCCTTGTCTCACATATGATCTTACCAGAAAGGCTTCTAGGTTATCCCCATTACAAATAATGATTGTTGATGGTTTTAGGTAAATACTTTTGATCAATTTAAGGAAAAGCCCATATCTACATTAACTTTCAAGTTCTTTAATAGAAATGAGTGTTGCACTAGATTGTTAATGCTGTGATTTTTGTTACTTTTATTATGGAAATAATCAATAATGTCAATAGTTTTCTTCTTGTTAAACCATCCCTGCATTTGTAGTATGAATCCTACTTGGTAAAAATGGATAACATTTGCAATATATTGTTGTAATCATTAGCTAATATTTTATGGAGGATTGTTGCATCCATACTCATTAATGAAATTGGTCTATAATTTTCTTTCTCGTTTTTACACTTCCTGCTTTAGGCATTAGTGCTATATTTGTTTCATAAAAGAAGTTTGGTAGGACTCCTTTATTTGCCTATTGTTCCAAAGAATTTATTTAATACTGAAATTAGTTGGTCTTTCAATGTATGATAGAGTTCACTTCTAAATCTGTCTGCTACCAGTGCTTTTATTCTTAGGACATTCATTTATGAACTGTTCAATTTCCCCTTCTGCTAATCTAGGCAGTTTGACTTTTTGTAAATATTTGTCCATTTCAGTGAAGTTGTTCAATTTATGAGCATACAGTTGAGTGAAATAACACCTTATATTGCTTTCATTTCATTATCTTTAATGGTATAGTCACCCTTTTCATTTTTGATTCTGGTAATTGAGTTTTCTCTTTCTAAAAAAATTCATATTAAGCTTTCTTTTTCATATAAAATTTCTTTCATAATAACAATTCCTTGTTTTATTTATTAATTCACTGATTTTCTTACCCTTAATTTTATTCATTTCCCATTTATTTTAAATTTGGTTTTGCCCATATTTTTAAAACTGCATACTCAATTCACTGCTTTGCACTTTCTCTATTTTCTTGATATAAGCACTTAGAAATATACAGTTTCCTTGGATTGCTGCTTTTGTTGTATCCCACAAGTTTGGATTTCTAGTTTCATTGTTTTAATTTCTTTTATGAAATTAGTGTTTGTTTTTGTGATTTGTTCTTTAAGCCCCAGATTACTTAAGATAAGGTTGTTTAATCTCCACTTATTTTCCCCCATATTTCCATGGGCCCTTTAAAAAATACATTTTCTGTTGCACTGTGGTTGGAAAAGGAATCTTTTACTATTTCCACTTTTCTGCTTTTGGGTAAAAAATTTTTGTGCCCAAATATATGGTCAATCTTTGGAAAGGTATCATATAGTCCTAAGGTAAAGGGGTATTCTTTTTCATTCCTATTCAATTCTCTCCAGATATCTAAGTTATCTAGTGTATCTAAAATTCTAGTCACTTCCTGAACTTTTTTATTTCTTTTTTTTATTAGATTTATCTGCTTCTGAGAGAAGATTCAAGTCCCTCACTATTATAGTACTACTATCTATTTCCAACCCTAATTCCTTAAAAAAATAGATGCCATAGCGTTTAGTGCACACAGGATTAGCATTGATTTTGCTTCCTTATCTATGGTACCTTTTATCATAATGTAGTTTCCTAAGTGACTTGCCCAGGGTCACACAGCTAGTAAGTGTTAAGTGTCTGAGGCGGGATTTGAACTCAGGTCCTAATGAATCCAAGGGCAGTGCTTTATTCACTGTGCCACCTAGCTGCCCCCCTGTTAATTTCTTTTAATTAAATCTATTTTATTGTTGATTTTGTCTGAGATCAACGTTGCTGCCTGCTTCTTTGTTTTTTTCCCAATGCATTCTTCTCTACCCCTTTTGTTTTAACTCTGTGTGTACCTGTCATTTTTAAATGTGTTTCTTATAAGCAGCATCTTGTTGGATTCTGATTCTTAATCCATTCTGCTACCCTTTTCCAATTTATACATGAGTTCACCACATTCACATTCAATGTTACAATTATTATTTGTGTATTTACCTCCATCATAATTTTTGCTCACTGTATTTTCTTGGCCTCTCTTTTTACCCTATCCTTCCTCTCATTTACTTCTACTCATTACCACTGTCTTCTTGTCAAGTCCCTTATCCCTTTATTGAATCCTCTCCTATTGGTCCCTGCCAAACCTGAACCTTGTCTTCTACACATACTCTACTATACAAAGGTGCAGAAAAATCACTCAGTTGTCCTGATTGGATCAGTCAGATTTCCCATACTGTGTTTTTATGGTATGTGAAAATGTCGTGTATTTGAATCTAGATGCCTCCTGCTACGTCTATACAATTTGTCTATAAATTCATTCTACTCATAGCTTGGATGTGGTTATGGCTAGAATGGGCTATTTTTCCACCAGCACAACCTATTAGATAGTCTAGTGGCTATGAGTGAGAATAAATGCTTCAAATGACAGTAACATACTATAAATAAAGATGAAAATACCTTTTAGCATCTGTTAAAAGTGGCATCACTCGTCTTTGTTTTCTAGATATCCATGAGAAAAATCTGAAATTCAAGGTAACAAAAAAGTTTATTTTATTTCATGCAATTTTATGTATACTGTTCCATGGATAATATAAGCAAATTATGTATAGACATTACATATACGAAGTGGAATAGCCTTAAGTAAGGAAAATTAGATTTTAAAAGTTATATGGTAACAGGATGTGTGGTGTGGGTTTGTGTGCATGTGTGTCAATGTGTGTATAAGTATGTTGACTGGTGTGAATATGTGTGAATTTCTGTGCATGTTGGTTTGAATGTCTATATTTGTGTAAGTGAGTGTATGAACTTGCATGGGTCTATGTGTGAATACATATATTTGTAGTTTTATAAATACGTTTTTATTTCTATTGGCATGTATAGAAATGTCTTCCTATATGTATGTATGTAACATGTGTATGGTTCTATATTTGCATGTATATTGAGTAGGTGTGTATGTTTGTAATATGTATAGATGAATGTGAATATTGTATGTGCCTGTGAATAGCAAAAATTTTTACCAAGTTCATAGAAGATTTATCCTCTATTCCAAAGGAAAATCTTAAATATTTGCCCAATTCTTTTTTTTTTCTCCATAGGCCCTTTCCGTGTGTCTTGTCAATGTTTTTCTGTGCATGACCAAAAGACCCTCCCCTGTAACTTGAAAAGCTAGTGGAATATGAGCTTTAGGACAGGAAAGGACCTTGGATATCATCTAGTCCTACCCTCTCTTTACTCCTGATAAGGAAAGGGAGGACTAGAGAGGTTAAACGAATTGATTAATGTTATAGTCATAGTGAGAAGTGTCTGAGATAGGAACTGGACCCAGATCCACTCTCAGATTTCTCATCTAATAGTCTTTCCTCTATTGAATGGATTATGTGAGAACAACACAGACACCTAAGAGTAATCGTCTGTGACTAAGAGGACTGTACAACAAAGAGCCAAATTGATATGGTTCTACAGGTACCAAAGAGTCAAAAGCAAGTAGGGAAAAATGGTTTTGATCAGTAGACTTTTGTTATCGATTCACAAAAATCTTACCGGAATATGGAACACATATTTCTTTTCTTCTTGTGGGTTATCGTTAACTCTAGAAGTAAGAATAATTGAGTGAGTGAAACACAAAAATATCCTAATGATATTTTCAAGAGATAGCTACCACCTAGATCTGGCATTCTCCTACAAGATAAGGTGGCTGAACCCTCGCACGTCCAATGTTCTTCTCAAGGCTAAATATCCATGAACTATGTCAAGACAATCTTTGTCCCCTCCCTCTCCAGTGAAAGCTGGATTTGAGCAATGCAAAGACTAATTGTTCAGCAAGAATTCAAATAGCCTAACCCCAAATCAATGGTGTCAGGATGATGCTCAGCCAAAGCAATCAAAAAATGCCAGCCAAGGTGGCAGCTAGGTGGCACAGTGGATAGAGCACCGGCCCTGGAGTCAGGAGCATCTGAGTTCAAATCCGGCCTCAGACACTTAACACTTACTAGCTGTGTGACCCTGGGCAAGTCACTTAACCCCAATTGCCTCACTTAAAAAAAAACAAAAAACAAAAAACAAAACAAAAAAATGCCTCCCAAGGAGGTGCATCACTTGTTCTCAGGCTATTCCTTATTCACCAGTTTGGGCTCTTGTAGGCCTAGACTCACTTGGGTAGATAATTAATCCCTAAAGGAAAACTCTTTGGATTCACAATCCCTATCTGGACTGCAGGGAAGTGAGGGCAACCAGAATACAATCAAAGTTGCACCAACCACCTTATGTAAAGTTTTTTATATGTCTAATAACTGGCATAGAAACCTGGTCCATTTTATGTATTAGGCTAATATTGGATAGAATGTGTGTCACTAGAAAATGGTATTGATACCATATATCATGAAATCTGCAACTAGGAAAATAATTTTAATAAACTCACAAGAAGAAAAATCCTTCATATGTAACCCCACATTTCAATTGTATAAATATTCAATAATAGTATTGGGGGAAAGGTCATGTTTTATAATTATTCTTTATCACCTTGGGAAGGTCCAGTGATGGTTAGAGAAGAAGACCATTTAACTCTAAAACTAATTTTCACTTTCTGAAACAATATATTAAATTTAATTAAATTAATATATTAAATTTCCACTAAAATTTACTTTGCCCTATGCTTAATATGCCAATGTGAGAAAATAATAATTAATAATGAATTTCTTGGGTGGACCCAGAGTTCAGTTTCAGTCCTTTCCCCCACCCCCATACTCCAGAATGTCTGGTTCTTGAGGAACTTCATAAAATCTTTTCTGGGACAAACCCAAGGGAACAAAAGAAATGGAGATAGACGTTTTTGTCTAGGTCTGTGAAAAACCACACTTAGTTAAAAGTAAAAAACAGACAAATAGTCTTCTTTGATTAAGAAAACTGTCAGGACAGCTAGGTGGCTCAGTGGATAGAGCACCAGCCCTGGAGTCAGGAGTACCTGAGTCCAAATCTGGCCTCAGACATTTAACACTTACTAGCTGTGTGACCCTGGGCAAGTAACTTAACCCCAATTGCCTCACACACACAAAAAAAAAAAAAGAAAGAAAACTGTCTCAGATTCTAAGCACTGTTCTAGGTTTTCAATATCATAAAGATAGTGAGATTTTAGTTGGATGGTATTCTGTTTCTATTCTGAAGGAATTCTTCCTGAAATGGTATTATGAGGAACAATTTATTATAAAGAACCAAAAAAAAAGAACTGGTCCAGGTAACAGCAGTACACATGGTATGTTAAAGTGGTTTCTACCTCTATAGTTGCTTTGAATTTATGATGTTTTGCTTACCATTTGAGTATTTTTTACCTGAATTGCTACCATGAACCACAACAGCTAGCTAACAGTACCCATAGAGGAAGTGGAGAACTGATTATCTCTAAGGAAACTGTGAAATTTTCCCCTTTTGTACCAAAAAGCTTGGGTGGTGTCTTCATGGGAATGAGATTATCTAGGGTCCTGAAAACCAAAATGATGTGTACAAACATTTTCCTGGTGGTACTAGGAAGCCAATTGGGCTGAGTGAGTAGGGGGCTAGACTAGACTTGAGGGGATCTGCACTTGAATAAGGTGACTTTGATTCAAGTGGAGTAGAGGAGGAGGGACAGATGGGTGGCAGGTAGACTATTCAGCAGGCAATTGTGGTAGTCCAGGGTCGAGGTGATGAAGGCCTGTACCTAGGTTGTGACAATGGAGAAGGGAAAAGAAACACCAGATAGAAAGTACCAATTTGGGGGTGGTAAAAATCCACAGCTATTTGGTTGGCACCTGATGGATAGGAGAGGTAAGGAAGAAGGAGATGTTGAAGAACACACCTCAGTTGTGAATGGGGGGAGTAGGAGGATGGTGGTACCCTCAAATAATATCAGGGAATTCAGGGTTAAGGTAGGGCTTAGGAGGGCAAGGATCTTGGTTTTGATTCCACAGTTCCTGAGTTGAATAAATCTAGGGAGTCAGTGGCTAATGAGTGAAATCAGCACCTACCTAAAATTCCAGACAGAGTACTGGAAGAAAACTTGGAGAAAATATCTTTCCCCAAACTAACACACGAAGCACTTGAAGCACCAACCGCCAACCGCCTTCACCCAGTGCTCTCCAATGGAGAACTAACTGAGCCTCCTTCTGTTACCTTGGAGATGAAGGGAAACATTTCCTTTGTGATGTAAGCAAGACTGGGCATTGGCTGTTGGGAGTACTGCTCACTGCAGAAAGCCTGGTTTAGGTGACCCATCACAATTGTCCAGCTTTAAGATGGGGAAAATTTCCTTGCTATCTCTCTTCATAGGCATGAGGCTTTTGCTTAATAATTTATTTTTCTCTCATTTGTTTCCCACTTTCCAGCCTGGAAGCATTGGTGCACTCAGGAGAGAAATTAAAAGGGTCACTCTAGGGTCACCCCTATGATATATCTTCTTCCAAGTGACCCTTGAATCGAAAATCCTCTCTGTTTCTTTCTGAGAAACAGAGGCTTTACATTAGAACATTGTTTCAAAGCAAAACACTAAATCTTTCTTGACGGCAAGGATGGGCTTATATGGGAAAACATGACAGTTTCTTATAAGTTTCTCTACATCCCAAATAAATTGGAGTGTCCTAATATGCTATGGCCAATTGCATGCCCCCATCCCTGGGAACTGATCCTACTTGGGGTGAAAATGGCTCCAATCCCAGGCGGGCCGACCCGTGCCTGTGCCTCTGGGGGTTCGAGGTGTGGGTCAGGAAGCCCAGTCTTAGGGCAAGGCACATGGGGTCTGCTCTGCCAGGGTCAAGGCCTCGGGGGGAAGGTGGGGGCGGTGGGGCTCCCTGATGCACCTGCTCATCTCCTAGGCCTTCAGCACAAAATGCAGGCCACGCATGTGCCCAACCAGGAGCACAGGGCCAGGCCCGGACTTTGGGCACCAGGTTCTCAGGCCCGCAGCAGGAGCAGCAGGAGCAGGTGGGCCAGGAGGCCTTACTCACACTTCAGCAGGCCCCGCCCTCCAGTAAGCCTTCCCACTCATTGGCCAGTGGCCCTGGATGCCCTGCCCCCAAAGGTCCTGTGACAATGGGGCTCTGGAGCACCCTCTCTCCAAGGCTCACCTGAGAGGTCCCTGTTCTCCAAGGCCCATCCCCTCTCACATACATATTCAGTTTGGAGGAGCCAGGCCAGGGCATGAGGCCAGGCCATCCCAGAGCCTTCTGGACTCAGCCTGGAGAGCTAAGGCAGCTTGTTCCTGCCCAGCAACCCGAGGGGCAGCAAGGAGCACCCACTATTGGCCTCAGAGAGGAAAAGGGGCATCCAGGTGGTTGTGGGACCTCTGTGCCTGAGGTCCCCCTTGTCCCTGAACCTGAAAGGACTTGGAGCTACATGGGAAATGGAGGAGGGGGAGGGGACCAAGCCCAGGCTAGGTACCAATGGAGAGAAATGTTTGGAGAGTGAAAGGGGTCCTGTGGGTCATGTGGGGATACCTTCGTGGTCCCTGGGCCTGAAGATGAAGAGAGAGACATGATAAGGCTTTGGCTGTTTTCCATGTGGTCAATGACACTCGGGATGACAAAAAGTCCAGGCTCATTGGTATTTGCCAATGTCTGGCATCCTATGGCATGGGAACCCAGCTTTCCAACACCTGATGTCTCTCTTCTGGAATTGGATCAGAGCCATCACTGGGAAGTGCCTCCACTTGTGTATGAATTGGATTTACCCTTTTCATTTTTGAAACTGTTAATTTGGTGTTCTTCTTTTTTAATCAAATTAACCAATATTTTATCTATTTTATTGGATTTTTCATAAAACCAGCTCTTACTTTTATGGATTAATTCTATAGTTTTCTTGCTTTCAGTTTTATTAATTTCTCCTTTAATTTTCAGGATTTCTAGCTTAGTATGTAATTGGAGATTTCTCCTTTTTTCTTTTTCTAGCTTTTTAAGGTGCTTGCCCAATTCAGTGATCTCCTCTTTTTCTTTTTTGTTCATGTAAGCAGTTAGAGCTATAAATTTTCCCCTAAGCACTGCTTTGGCTGCATCCCATAGATTTTGGTATGTTGTCTCATTATTGTCATTCTCTTGGATAAAGTTATTGGTTGCTTCTATGATTTGCTGTTTGACCCACTCATTTTTTGGAATGAAATTATTTAGTTTCCAATTGATTTTCAGTCTACCTTTCCATGGCTCTTTCTTACATGTAATTTTTATTGCATCATGATCTGAGAAGGATGCATTTACTATTTCTGCCTTTCTACATTTGACTATGATGGTTTTGTGCCCTAATACATGGTCAATTTTTGAAAATGTGCCATGTACTGCTGAGAAAAAGGTATATTCCTTTCTATCCCCATTCAATTTTCTTCAGACATCTGTCATGTCTAACTTTTCTAGTATTCTGTTCACCTCTTTCACTTCTTTCTGATTTATTTTTTGGCTAGATTTATCTAAGTCTGAGAGGGGAAGATTCAGCTCCCCCACTAGTGTAGTATTTCTGTCTCTTTCCTCTTGTAACTCATTTAACATTTCCTCTAAGAATTTGGGTGCTATACCACTTGGTGCATAGATGTTTAATATTGATATTACATCATTATCTATAGTAACTTTTAGCAAGATGTAGTTTCCTTCCTTATCTCTTTTAATGAGATCAATTTTTGCTTTTGCTTTGTCTGAGATAAGGATTGCTACCCATGCTTTTTTGACCATAGCTGATGCATATATTCTGCTCCAGCCTCTTACCATTACTCTTTGTGTATCTCTCTGCTTCAAATGTGTTTCATATTAACAGCATATTGTAGGAATCTGGTTTTTAATCCAATCTGCATTTTGTTTCCTTTTTTTTGTTTGTTTATTTTGGGTTTTTTGTGGGGCAATGGGGGTTAAGTGACTTGCCTAGGTTCACAGAGCTAGTAGTGTCAAGTGTCTGAGGCTATATTTGAACTTAGGTCTTCCTGAATCCAGGGCCGGTGCTTTATCTACTGCACCACCTAGCTACCCCCTTGCTTCTGTTTTATGGGAGAGTTCATCCCATTCACATTCACAGTTAAAATTATTAACTGTTTATTTCCCTCCATTTTCTTTTCCCCCTTGTACTCTTTTTTCCCCTTTTTTTCCCCCTATTCCAATTGACCAGTGTTTTGCTTCTGACCACTGCCTCCCTCAATCTGCCCTCCCTTTTATCAGCTGCCCTTCTTTTTCTTACCCCCTTTTCCCCCACTTGTGCCCTCCCTTCTATCAATATCACCCTTTTCCCCCTTCCCCTTTTGTTTCCTTACAGAGTAAGCTAAGTTTCTTTATACAAATGGGAGTGTATTTTATTCCCTCCCTGAACCAAGTCTGATGAGAGTAAGGTTGCAACAATGCCCACCCCCTCCCTTCTTTCCCTCTCTTGTAATGGGTTCTTTTTGTGCCTCTTCCTATGATATAATTAACCCCATTCCACCTCTCCCTTCCTCTCCTCCCACTAGTCTTCTTTTATTCTGTCCCTTAAGTTTCTTTATCTCATCACATCAAACTTGATGTAATAACACTACCTTTACAGAGATACAGATCTTGAGAGTTAAAGGTATTATCCTCCCTTATATGGACTCAAGCAGTTTAACATCATTGAACAACCCTTTTCTCCCCCTTGTTTACCTCTTTATATTTCTCTAGAGTCTTGTATTTGGAGATCAAATTTTCTGTTCATTTCTGGTCTTGTTCTCAGGAAGCCTTGGAAGTCCCCTAGTTCATTGAATGTCCATCTTTTACTCTGAAAGAGGATGTCCAGTTTTGTTGGCTAGTTGATCCTGGGTTGTAATCCAAGCTCCTTTGCCTTCCTGTATATCATATTCCAAGCCCTGCAATCCTTTAATGTTGAAGCTATCAGGTCCTGAGCAATCCTGACTGTTGTAACAATTGGAATGATGCCACCTACTGGAGACCTTCTGTAGAAAAGCTGCGCCATGAAGTGAATGTCTCTGAAGGCAAGACCATGTGTCTTTTCTTTGGCATCAGGAAGTGGCGTTTACTGGTGGGAGGAAGAAGGGGGAGCTGGGCATTCTGTCTCTCTCTCTTTCCTGAGGAGAAGGGAGCTAGAAATGTGCTCTCCCTTTAATAGATAGGAATCTAGGCCTTTCTCTCTCTCTTTACCAAATTTTTATTCTCCTTAATAAATGCTTAAAAGTCTATCTCTCAATAAAACTTATAATGTATCGGTGACCACTCATTAGATCTTTTAGAAAGACTAGTTAGTATTTTAGCCTGAGTTATCAGATGCCAGTTGGCCAAGATGCTATCCAATCACAAGAGGAATACATGCAAGAGCAGACATTGAACTGTCACATGAGGGGAGACATGCCTGAAGTCAAGGTATGGCTGAGGGAACGGCTTTTGACAAATGTTGAGGTTGGATTCTCTTGGTTTAATATTTTATTTTCTTTTTCCCCACAATACTGTACAGATGGCTGGAAGTTTTGATCCCACCCATCTCATTTCCACACCTGGCTTCTATGCCCCCTCCTATATGACTGATGCCATGGACATCTCAATCCCATGCATCTGATTACGTCTGACTCAGTTTCCTCCAATATGTTCGGTGGCATGGACATATATTCCATCCACCTATTTTAAGCTTGGCATACTGCACGGACAGTATATATTGCTCAAGTGTGGGAATGCTCATATCCCATGATTTCTCTGTTCTTTTATGGTAACCCCCATAATTATCTCAGGTGTCATGATAAATGACAGTGTCAAATTTGGCCTTGACATCTGTTACCAATTATATTAGATTTTTAAATTTCTCATAATGGCATGAGGATAGTTAGGCAGATGATACAAAAAGTGATGAAACAAAGATAAAAATTATTTTTAAAAATTAATATCAAAGCAATTGTCTTCTCAATTTACCCTCCATAAGGGGGAAATATAGTAATACTAATTTTAAAGAATGTTTCAGTTTTTGTTTTATTATATGTTTCTTGTGTAACAACTAAGATTCTGAATTCCTTTAGACATGTTTTTGAGAACTTTCATTGTTTGATTTGATTACTGACATAGCTATTTTAAAGTTGTGCTAAGCTCAGTTTTGTTGGAAATTTTCCTGTCTGATTACCAGTATCCACACATCAACCCCTGAAAAGACTTCGATTCCACGACTACACATAGAGGACATCTGAGAAAAGACTTTCAGAGACTTTAAATGAACAGTTTTGATTTGTTGTTGTTGTTGTTTTTTTCTCTTTTCTCTTTCTGTTATAATTTACACCATCTGTAACATGTACTCTCTGCAGAGGCCCTCCCTTTGCAAGACCGATGTCAAAGTGTCGGTTCATGAGGACAAATATTTGCCCCTCTGGACAAAACTTTCCTCTCCTCCTTTTCTTTATTGATATTAACATATTGTTAGTTAGCATAAGTTGTTTTATTCTGTTATTTTTTACTGTTTCATCAAGGAAACGCCCCGTTTCTTGAGGAAACAAAGTGGGGACTGTAATGATTGGAATGATGCCACCTACTGGAGACTTAATGTAGAAAAGCTGTGCCATGAAGTGAACATCTCTGAAGGCAAGACCATGCATCTTTTCTTTGGTGTCAGGAAGTGACGTTTGCTGGTGGGAGGAAGAAGGGGGAGCCAGGCGCTCTGTCTCTCTCTTTCCTGAGGACACTGGTGGAGAAGGGAGCTAGAAATGTGCTCTCCCTTTAATAGATAGGAATCTAGCCCTTTCTCTCTCTCTTTACCAAAGTCTTATTCTCCTTAATAAATGCTTAAAAGTCTAACTCTTTGGGGCAGCTAGGTGGCACAGTGGATAAAGCACAGGCCCTGGA
Organism: Dromiciops gliroides; assembly: GCF_019393635.1. Lineage (NCBI taxonomy): Eukaryota > Metazoa > Chordata > Mammalia > Microbiotheria > Microbiotheriidae > Dromiciops > Dromiciops gliroides. The sequence continues at coordinate 227,043,857 of NC_057863.1, read as the reverse complement.
TTCAGGAGGACCTGAATTCAAATCCAGCCTCTGACACTTAACACTTACTAGCTGTGTGACCCTGGGCAAGTCACTTAACCCCCATTGCCCTGCAAACAAAAACAAAAACAAAAACAAAACAAAAGTCTAACTCTTGCTAAAGCTTATAATTTATTAGCGACCATTCATTAGATATTTTAGACAAACTAGCTAGAATTTTAGCCCTTAATACTGTGGCTCCATGGTATTTAAATGTTTTTTTTTCTGGCTGCTTGGAGTATTTTCTCCTTCACCAGATAATTCTGGAGTCTGGCTACTTTATTCCTTGAAGTGTTCCTTTTGGGGTCTCTTTCAGGAGGTGTTCTGTGGATTCTTTCAATGATGATTTTATCCTCTGATGCTACAATTTCAGGGCAGTTCTCCATAATAATTTCCTGGAATATGGCGTCTAGACTCTCTTCTTGATCATGCCTTTCAGGCAATCCAATAATTCTCAGATTATCTCTCCTGGACCTATTTTCTACGTCAGTTGTTTTCCAAAGAGGTATTTCACATTTTCTTCTATGTTGTCAGTCTTTTGATTCTGCTCATCAGATTCTAGTTGTCTCATGTAGTTATCCACTTCCATCTGCTCAATTTTAATTTTTAAGGCTTTATTTTCCACAGTAAGCTTTTGCACTTCTTTTTTTATTTGGTTAATTTTTTCTCTCATTTGGCCAACAGTATTTTTTAAGGAATTGTTTTCCTCAGTCATTTTTTGTGCTTCTTTTTGCAGTGTAGCTCTCATTTCTCCGATTTCTTTTTCCATGTTTTCTTTTACCTCTCTTATTTGGTTTTTAAAAGCCCTTTTGAGCTCTTCAAAGAGGGCTTTTTGGTCTTGAGACAAGATCATCTTCCCTCTTGAGGCTTCACTTGTGGGCATTTTGACTAACTCATCTGTGTTTGAATTTTGGTCTTCCCTTTCACCATAGAAGTTGTCAATGGTAAGGTTCCTTTTTTGTTTCTTGCTAATGTTGTAGGTTATTTTTAAACTTATCAAGTTGAAGTCTGCTCTTGGGGTACATGGTTCAGGGTTGCAAGCTTCTTACTGCTCTCAGCTGCCCCACTCTCAGCTGTGTCAACTTGCACCAGTGTTGAGCTGCCCACTGAGCCAAGCTTTGCTGAGGTGAGCTGCCAGCTGAGACGAGTGGTGCTGAGCTACACTGAGCCGAGCTTTGCTGATGTGAACTGCCCGCTGGGACGTGGAGTCTTTCATCTTTTACCCCAGGTGAGACAGACCTTTTCTGAAGTCTTCTAAATTATTTCACGTACCAGGATTTTGTCTCTCTTTTTGTAGGTTCTGTAGTTCCAGAATCTGTTTAGAGGCCTGATTTAATGTTGTTTTTGAGGGAAATATGGGAAAGCTCAGGAAAGTTCCAAGCTTCTCTCCGCCATCTTTAACCCCTCAGACTTCTCTCTGAGGACATCTACAAAAAAAAAATCTTCACTAGCTATTCTTCTACTTTCCCTTTCTTGACCTTGGTGAGCCAGTCCAATTCTACTCCATCCTTTTGTCAAATCTTTTATCCCTTTATTGTATCCTCTCCTATTGTGCCCTGCCAAGCCTGAGCCTTGACTTCTAAACATACTCTGCTGTATAATGAGGGAGAAGAACCGGGACTGGGTCAGTCCCATTTCCCATGCTATCTTTTGATGCTACCTCAACTGGACCTTTACTACTATTGGTTAATAGTTTTGGACTTCTGTCATTTATTCCCCTTCCCATTTCAAATAGCTTATCTTCTAGAACTTTTCATCCTGCTTTGAGCCTCCCATGGCCCTGCCTCCAACTACATAGCTGAGAATGTTGCCTTTTATTTTACTGAAAAAAAAAATGGAAGGCTGTTCACTAAGAGCTCCCTCTTCTCCTTCCTCCTCATCTAATAATAGTCCAATGCCTTCTGCTACTAACTCCACATTCACTTGTCTCACATGCAGAATGTTCCCCTTCTTCTTTACAAAGCAAACCCCTCTATCTGCAGAAGTGATTTCAGTCTATCCCATCTCCTCCAGCAAGTTTTGCCTTCCATGATGCCCCCTCTCTCACTTACCTTCAATATCTCTTTTGAGGATGTCTCCCCCATCCTCAAAAAACCCTCCCTTGATGAATGCATCCTTTCTAACTAGTCCCCAATCTATTCTGCCTTCTGTAACTCAGTCCCCTCAGAAGTCCACTTAGAATAGGCACCTCTATTTCTCCTCACTTTCTTAACTCTGTAGTCTAACTAATGACCTCATCATTCATCTGAAGTTGCTCTGTATAAAAAGATTGCTAGATGGAGATATGGGATTCATATCATCTGCCCACTATGCTGGATCTCTTCTAGATGGGGATTTGGGAATCCACGTGGCTTGCCCACTGTCACAGCCCTCTCTTAGATGGGTTTTGGGGAATCCATGAGATCCACCCACCCTCCTGGAACTCTGCTAGATGGGGATTTGGGAATCCATGTGGTCCACCCACTGTCATGGACCTCTGATAGACAATGATTTGGGGATTTATGTGGTCTACCCATTGTCACTGACTTCTGCTAGATGGAGATGCGGGATTCATGTTATCTACCCACCATCCTAGGCCTCTCCTAGATAGAGATTTGGGAATCCATTGTGGTCCACCTGCCATCCTGGACCTCTGCTAAACGGGCATTTGGGTTTCCATGGGGTCCTCCTGCCATCCCAGACCTTCACTAGATGAGGATTTGGGAATCCTTGTCATCCATCCACCATCCTGGACCTCTGCTAGATAGGAATTTGGGAATCCATGTGGCCAACCCACTGTCACATTGCTCTCCTACATTGGTTAGATACTTAGGGAGTCTTACAAACTACAGTTAAATACTAGTCCAATCTAAAGTACCTTATAAAATTATAAATTACTCTGTGGGGAAAAGGACAAAAAAACCATTGTAGACTCCCCTCAATTTGTAAACTTGCCAGGTTTCTAGAAACCTTCTGTGTAGGCAAGGTCTTTAGCCATGGGAAAAGAGTTTGTTATGGATTATGGAATTCCTTAACAAGGAATGGTCCTTCTGAGAATTTATGTTTGCTTATTATATTATTATGTTTTCTTATTAGTGATTTCTAGTGATTGATCTTTCTACCTGGATGAGTATAAACTCAAGGAGAGAAGGAGAAAAACAAGTGAGAGATGTTACTTGAAGTCTCCTCTCTGTGTGTGTGTGTGTGTGTGTGTGTGTGTGTGTGTGTGAGTGTGTGTGTGTTTCCTGGAAAATTTTATTGCCTATTGTAATTCCATGAGAGTAAAAATAACTATATCTGGCCTTGAGCTGTGACTATTGAAATTTGTTTTCCAAGATAAAGTCTCTTGGGACTGGAAATACTATTGTTTTGAGTTTTGAATAAAGGTATAGTTGTCTGATGGATCATTAAGTCAGTAATCCCCTAACTGAGAGAAAAGCCACAAGCTACTCAGAGGTAATGTGTTCCTGAATTGTTACAAGTTGAGGTCAGTATCTGGGAAAAAGCTGAGGGGATGACCTTGGCCCTGCCTAAGGTAGGATATTTTTGGCTCAATTTCCTCATTGTGTTCCTTTTGAATAGGAATGTTTCCCACCTGGTTAGTTCTGAGTCTGGTTATGAGGCAGAATTGTCACTCTTTGATTGGTTGTCACCTGTGACTCCTACCTGAAGTCACACAGAGTCAAGGATGCTTTATCCTGCCATATATGTGTCTTTAGGCTTAGATGGGAAGGACCAGTCTGATGCTGTTATAATCATGTCCCTGTTTTATTCTTTTATACCAAATTTCTATAATCAGAGCAAGTGGTCAGTAGAAGATATGAGCACTATTCAACTATATAAGATCTAACTCTTTTCAGGCTAAATGTATATTCATTCCATATCCCAAACAACTGAGTAAATTCATGTGTGTAATCATTCGGTAGAAACTCTCTCCCTGCAAGAGATTTTTTCCTAATGTTTTTATGTATAGAATTGAATACTGAAAATAGCATCTGATCCTGCTAAAGCAATTGAAATCAGAGTGGAAAATTCTGAGGAAGCAACTTCAGGCAATCCTGCATATCAAATGTAAATTATACCAATGGGACTTTAAAAGGCTTAAATTCTCTGAAGTTTCAAATGAATGAACCTATAAGACTTAAGCTATTTAGCCTAGAAATCCTAGTCCTTTCTGTATTTGAAACAACTAAAGTGGGTGAGTATCCATTACTCATTTTATTTATATGTATATGTGTAGGTGTGTATATATGTGTATGTGTATGTATATTATGTATATAAAATATAAAAGTCATATATGCACACACAGAAAGACACACACATATAGTATATATAAAATAAGATCCTCAACTATTTTTCCTTTAAAAACTGATGTAAATAATTGGGTATGGATTCAATAGTTCTGGGAAACAAATTCTTACTTTACTAATTATTAAAACTGAATCAGAAATATCAAGTATGTTTTGAAGAAAAGAATTTTAGTGTTATCACTTTTTTAGAGGAGGGTAATATTATGTAATATTTTATGTAATATTTTGTGTTACAGAAATGGAAAATTCCATTTTATTTGAGGTTATTGTATAATGTGGAAATAACACCTGTGTGAAACCATGTCCTCTAGAACAAACATGTTTTCTTGTAAAAAATTTATGTGATATTCACGGGTTTGAAATTCATTCATTAAGTGTTATCTTTAGCCCTTAGCAACAATTGAAATTAATTTCATAATATTTACATGAACTCATTTGCATATCATGCCACTTTCTTATGCAAAGGATTCCGTAGTCTATGTTTTACTTGAGGAAGAGGTCTTCATCTGGCTCTGCACCTCCTGAGGAGGCTATTGATTGATTGAATTAAATCAGAATTACTTTCAATTTAGGAATATATTGATTTGGAATTCTAAAATGCTTAAACATAAAAAACTGTAAACAATTGAATAAAATTTTGAAAAAATATTAAGATCATGTAATTTGAAAAGGTTTAAGAGATTTGCTTTCTGTGGTAGTTTGAAATATTTACTTTGTATGTCTTCCATGTATCTAGGCATTAATAAACCTTTGGCTTGTTATTAACGATGTTTATGTCAGGTCCATAATTATTTAAAGCATTCGTGACATAAATTCTCTACGGTTCAGGTAAACTATGGGGCCTCAATTTTGCTATTTCCCTTATAGCTCTAGTGTTAGTAAGATTTTGGCTTTCACACTGTGAACTGGTTATTGGAGAAGTAAAATTTGAGAGACTCTGCTAATTTCTATTGAGATCTGTTTTGTAAAAGATTTTAGCAGGAGCATCTGAGGAGTCTCTACAAGTAACTTGGAAACGGAAAAACAAATCTACTAAAAAAGGTGCCCCTGAGGACAAGACATTTTCCAGGTTGCCCCAAGAAAAGATTTTCCAGAGACCAGACAATGACATGGGACATCTGAGATGCAAGATGAAATTAAATTTACCAATTGAATAGAGGTTGGGAATGGGTTGATGGTCATTATTATAATACTTTACTTTGGATTTTTATTTCCTTTATATGTTTGTGTGTGTGTGTGTATATACACACACACATGCATATACACATACATACATATATACACACACACATACATACAAACACACTGGGTTCTCTCTGTTATCGAAGTGTCATGTAAATTGTACCTCTAAAATCAGTCTAGTTTTAGTTACTCTGACTATGGCTTCTGCTATGATTGGTCAGTCTTGTGGTTATACTAAATTGTCAGAACAAATTTTGATAAGTCTCCCATTGACAAAAGGGGGAAATTGAGAAAATCAAATTGTTCTGATACCATTTTGTTATTGATGCTATTCTATATCACCCCTAATATGTTGAAAAACTGGCCAAGCAATGTTTCTTTGTCTCTAAACTTAGTTCAGAACTTCAACTGATCTGTTAATAATCATGTCTGCTATTATCATCTTAGTAGTTATTAGCATTTGTTCTTTGCATTATATCTGTGGGTTATTATTACTATGTGTATCCTGTCCCACTCTGGCAAAGGATGCCTGAGGAATATCACAGAAGGTAAGTCCGGGGGGCAGCTAGGTGGCACAGTGCATAAAGCACTGGCCCTGGATTCAGGAGGACCTGAGTTCCAATCCAGCCTCAGACACTTGACACTTACTAGCTGTGTGACCCTGGGCAAGTCACTTAACCCCAATTGCTTCACCAAAAAAAAAAAAAAAAAGTTAAGTCAGAAAGCATGTAAAGCTGACCCAACCAGGCAGTAGATTGTGGGGTACTATGATTTTTCCTGTATGGTGGGGTCATATAAGGAAGGCTGACTTCTAGTTCATCTTGTTAGGGAATTTAGCTTCTCATTCACCATGTTACATAAGGAGGAATACATATACATGCACATCTTCCAGACACACTGTCATATCATTAGTCCAGCCTCGACAGTTTTGGAGCTATTTTTATCAATAGTTTCTCAGGGAAGCAAATGTGTACCCCTAGCCTCTCTCCTACATGACATGATTGCCACTCCCTATAAAATGGGGCCCCTTAGGGTATGATAATATGGGGATCTGGGATCCATGTTGCTCACCCACCATCACAGACCTCTGCTACTCATGTGTGAGTTGCTTATAATAAATCTTTCTTTTGTTATTTGAAATACTGGCTGTTCCAGCTTCATTGTTAGGTAATTTCTGTTACCTCAGCTTACAGGGGAATGTATTCTCCCAAGCCCATTCTGTCATCCAACAACATACCAGCAATTATGGATCTCAAATGACATTGACTTAAAATCAACCAAATAAAAGTATTCTTTCAGAGATTCCAAGTGTACAGAGCACTGAAGTTAGAGTTAGGAATGGCTAAATTCAAACTAGCTGTATGATTATGGGCAAGTCTTTTGGCCTCTCTCAGGCTCTTTCCACATCTATAAAATCAGGGCAAGAATAGGATCATACCAGAGTTGTTGTGAGAATAGAGGAAGATAACTTATGCAAAGCTCTTGACATACCTTAAAACTTTCCACCAATGTTTGCTATGATTATTACCAGACTTTTGCACAACATGTCTTTATGTCCCCAATGTGACAGCTTGTCAGTTCTCATGAGCAGTAATTCAATTACAGGTAAATCCCAAAGTAAAAAAAAAAGGGCAGAAAGTTAAAATTTTCTCTATCACTATTGTGAATCTCAGGGTTTTCTTCTCCTGTTTAATGAAAATCAGTTCAGCAAACGTAAGATATCAACTCTGCTGGGAGAACTAAGGAAGGAAAGTTGAATAATGGCATAGCTTTACTCATAGAATGCTCTGAATAACATTTTCTTGGAGCAAACTACAAAAGCCTAGTTAATGCATATAGTAGCTGAACAGAAGCACCAAAGTGCCTTAACACTAAGGGAAAAGTAAAAATGGTAGCTTTGCTCTAGGTGTATTTGACCACCATGAATGACCAAACCCCTACTTTTGGTGGCACAAAGTTAGAAAAGAAAGTATAGCAGCAACTCTTGTGTCACCTGCAGTGAAGGACTTTTCTGGTGGGGGACTAGAGTGTCCTTTGAAGGTTCCAAAGCATGGATTGGGCTTCTTAAATATTCCTACGTTGGTGACTAACCATGATTTGGTATTCTTTTACAAATTTTGAAATTTCATTTTGAAGTCATTCTCTCAGTTAGGCTGCTATCGATAAAGAATCTCTTGCACTAAAACTGGTTTTAATCTCAAGGTTACTCCAATAAGTCCATGAAGAATGAAATCAGCAAGAAAAAAAGTCAAGAAACTCACCATTCATAATAAGCATAGAGTCTTCTAGAAGTTCTGGTATTGGGCATAGCTTGAACTTCCTAGAATAGGGAGTAAACACATTTAAAATGAAATCCTGGTTTTAAAATGACAAATAAGCAAATCTGCAACTTTGGAAAAGGATTGTTTATCATCATTCTTTCCATATAGATGGTCCCTGGAAGAGGAATCCAAGACAGGCTATATATCTGTAAAATCTATGTCCTTTTCTGCACATATGTCAAACCTGCCATGGGAGTTGTCCTTGTTACTGGAGAAATCAGTCTTTTGTCAATATTGACCAAACTCATAATTTCAAACAAGGTAAAGTAGTTCCTACTAAAGAGATAGCCTCCAAAGTACTATTTCACATGAAAAGGGGAGAGAAGAATTTAAAGGGTTGTTTCTGCTTTCAGGTATGAGTCTGTCATTTTTACAGCAGTGGACAAAATGGTGGTAATATTTTAGAGCTGGATTCAGGGGGACCTGAGTTCAAATCTGGCCTCAGACACATGACACTTACTAGCTGTGTGACCCTGGGCAACTCAGTTAACCTTCATTGCCCTGCAACATCCACCCCCAAAACAAACAAACAAACAAACATAATTCCACAGCAGAAAAGCAAGCCTCTGGTTGCTTGCAGACCAAAGCACAGGCCAGGAGAGTGATGAACATGCCTCTCCTTAAATCATATGACCTTGGAAGAACTAAGGACTTACAGGTTCCTAGAAGTAGCTTAAAGAACAGATGCTCAAATCCCCCCGAACCTTAGGACTGTGAGCCTCCTCCCCATGGTGACAAGGGAAGATCAAAATACACCCTCAGAAGAAGATAAGAAAGTCACAGCTCCTACATCCAAAGCTTCCAAGAAAAATATGAATAGGCCTCAGACTATAGAAGTGCTGAATCAAGGACTTTGAAAATAAGAGAGGTAGAGAAAAAATGGAAAGAGAAATGAGAGTGATGCCAGGAAATCATGAAAAAAAGTCAAGAGCTTGGTAAAGGAGACACCAAAAAATATTGAAGAAAATAAGACCTTAAAAAAAAAAAGACTAGGGGTAGCTAGGTGGCACAGTGGATAAAACCCCTGCCCTGGATGCAGGAGGACCTGAGTTCAAATTCAGCCTCAGACACTTGACACTTATTAGCTGTATGACTTTGGATGAGACACTTAACCCTCATTGCCCTGCCCCCACCCCCGAAAAAAAAAAAGCCAATAAGGAAAAGAATGCCTTGAAAAGCCAAATTGTTCAAATGGAAAAGAGGTACAAAAGCTGTCTGAACAAAATAATTCCTTAAAAATTAGGATTGAGGTAATGGAAGCTAATGATTTTATGCAAAATCAAGAAACAATAATTCAAAACCAAAAGAATGAAAAAAGAGAAGGCAATGTGAAATATCTACTTGGTAAAATGATAATCTGAAAATTTTTGGACTACCTGAAAGCCATAATCAAAAAAACAGCCTAGACATCATCCTCCAAGAGATTGTCAGGGAAAATTACCTTGATATTCTAGGACCAGAAGGTAAAATAGAATTTGAAAGAATCCACTGATCACCTCCTGAAAGAGATCCCAAAATGAAAACTCCCAGGAATATTATAGCCAAGTTCCAGAGCACCCAAGTCAAGGAGAAAATACTGCAAACAGCCAGAAAGAAACAATTCAAGTATTGTGGAGCCACAATAAGGATAACACAAGATCTAGCAGCTTCTACATTAAAGGAACTGAGGGCTTGGAAAATGATATTCTAGAGGGCAAAGGGATTGGGATTACAACCAAGAATCACCTGCCCAGCAAACGTGAGTAGATCCTTCAGGGGAAAAAATGGGAATTCAATGAGAGGATTTTCAGTATTATTGATGAAAAAACCAGTTGAACTAAATTTAACTTTCAAATACGAGACTCAAGAGAAGCATAAAAAGGTAAACAGGAAAAAGAAATAATAAGGGACATTAAAAGGATAAACTTTTTGCATTCCTACAGGGGAAGATGATGCTTGTAACACAAAAGAATTTTCTCATTATCAGGGCAACTGTATGGAATATATTTAGACAGAAGGCACAGGTGTAAATTGAATATGAAGGGATATCTTTAAAAACATTAAATTAAGGGTTGAGAGGGCAATGCACTGGGAGAAAGGAAGAGCTGGAAGGGGAATATGGGGGAAGTGCCAGGGAGTGAGTGAACCTTATTCTCATCAGAACTAGCTCAAAGAGGGAAAAACATATTCAACTGCGTATAGAAATCTATCTTGCCTTGCAGGAAAGTAGGAGGGGTGTGTGTGTGTGTGTGTGTGAAAGAAGTGAGGGCAGATTGGGGAAGTGGGCTGTCAGAAGCAAAACACTTTTGAAGAAGGACCAGGTGAAAGGAGATAGAGAATAGGGTAAATGGCATGGACAAGGAATAAGATGGAGGGAAATACAGTTAGCAATAGTGACTGAAAATTCTTTGAAGTAAGTTTATCTGATAAATGCCTCATTTCTCAAACATGTAGAGAACTGAGTAAAATGTATTAAAATAAGAGCCATTCCCCAATTGATAAAGGATCAAAAGATATGAACAGCTTTCAGATGAAATACTCAAAGCTATCTATAGCCATCTAAAAATGCTCTAACTTAGATTAGAAAGATGCAACTCAAAACAATTCTGGGGTACTACCTCATACCTATTTTAATTGGACAACAGGATAGCAGACGAAAATGACAAATGTTGTTGGGGATATGTGGTAGATGAGGCATTAATGCACTGTTGCTGGACTTGTAGACTGATTCAAACATTCTATAGAGCAATTTGGAACTATGGCCCAAGGACTATAAAACCATGCATAGTCTTTGACCTAGTAATACCACTACTAGGATGGTATCCAAAAACAGATAAAACCCCAAAAGTGAAAGGACCTATGGGTACAAAAAATATTTAGGGCAGCTCTGTTCTGGTGCAAAAAATTGGAAATTGAGGGGATGCCCAACAATTGAGGAATAGCTAAACAAATTGTGGGACGTGATTATAACCAAACTCTACTGTGCTATAAGAAATGATGAGCCCGATGCTCTCAGAAAAACCTGGAAAGACTTAGATGAGCTAATGCAAAGTAAAATGTACTATATACAAGGTATCAGCAATATTGTAAGATGATCAGCTGTGAATGACTTTGCTATTCTCAGCAATACAATAATCCAAGACAACTCTGAAGGACTCATGATGAAAAATGTGATCCATCTCCAGAGAAAGAACCGATGGTGTCTGAATAGAGAGAAGCATAAATTCTTTTACTTTTGTCTGTTTTCTTTCAAAAACTGACTAATATGGAAATGTTTTGCATGACTACACATGTATAATATATTGACTAGATTGCCTTCTTAAGGGTGGTGGATGAAGGAAAGAAGAGATTTTGGAGCACAAAGTTTTACAAATGGATGTTAAATTTGTTTTTATGTGGAATTGGGGGAAAAATTCTAAATTAAAAAAAGAATAAGATAGTAGAGAAGGAAGAGAGGTCAGAAAGAATGTGGTCATTCAGTCTGACAGACTGCCCAATTATACTCAGGAGTAACTCCAAGTCTATAAATGTTAAAAGATTCACTCAGAAGTTACCCAGGGATTAGTAGAGAAGATGGCCCTGTGATTCAGGATGTCCCTTTACACAGTTTGCTTTCTTTCTTAAACTCTATAAATCATACTTAACCTTCCAGAGTATATGCCATCTTTTTTTTTTGGTGAGGCAATTGGGGTTAAGTGACCAGCCCAGGGTCACACAGCTAGTAAGTGTCAAGTGTCTGAGGATGGATTTGAACTCAGGTCCTTCTGAATCCAGGGCCAGTGCTCTATCCACTGTGCCACCTAGCTGCCCCCATCTTTTTTTAAAACATAAATTTGAGGGAAAGGGAAGACACTGAATCTTCATTGGTAGAAGATATTTCCTCATGTGTGAGATTCCAATATCAATTCAAGCTTAGATGGTATCTTTTCTTGTTTGTTTGTTTTCCTGACAGGCAACTGTCTTCCTGTTTCCATGCTGGCCAATCCTTCCCTTTCATGGAATCTGTTGCATTGGAATGAATACACTATTTCCATAAACCATCCTGGCAGCAGGATTATTTTATCATGGCAAAATGACATTGATATTTTCTTTCAAATATTTTTTTTGAATGAGATAGTTATAAACTTGTTAAAATGACTATATTCCAAATTAAATCTAATGAAGATATAGCCTAACATAGAACTTACCATGATGGCAATCTGCACCTTTCTGAGTAATAATTAATTCCCTCAGTGAATTCATATTTTTCCTTGTTTACCTCATCCTTCCCATGGGTTGTGCCATACTCCTCAAGTTTATCTACAATAATGAAGATTTCAAATGTGAAATTTCAAATCATTGGGAATACTTAGAATGTCAGGCATTTTCCTGAGTCATTAGGTTTCTAAAGAGTTGTTGATTGTATGCATGAGTGGAGTAATTCCCACACTTCAAAGCCCTTTCACTGATACAGCACTTTTTTCTTTTTTACCAAAAGAAAACAACAACAGAAAATATCTACTCCCAATTTTCACTTTCCTGAGTTCAAATCAGGACTCAGAGACTTACTAGTTGTGTCAACCTGGGCAAGTCACTTAACCCTATTTACCTCAGTTTCCTCTCCTGGGAGATGAGCTCAAGAATGAAATAGTAAACTTCTCCACTATTTTCCCCAAGCAAAACCCAAATGGAGGCACAGAGTGTTGGGAATGACTAAAAAATTACTGAAAAATCTTCCATTTTTCTTATAGAGTGTTATAAGCAACATTTTATTTTCTGGCTAATCTACTGATATCTACTTGATCCATACTACAGTAAAACATAAGTATTCAGAGTAATCCTTTACATCATTCATTATGGAAATAGAAAGGTAAAACTAGAAACTCTGATATTAGTAATTTTGCCCACCAGATTGGATATAGCATAGGGCAACAATAAGATTTACTTCATCTGCTATGATAATTTCTACTACTTTGAGATTAGGATATCCTTTGGTTGTCCCATTGAATGGAGGGTTCTTGTTAAGAATTCAACAATTGGAGAGTCCCTGGAATGAAATATTCATTTGCCAGGGGATTTCCTACAAGTCTGTCAACTTCAAAACTTTCTCAAGATTTTTCTTGCATTTAATCGAATATCCCTAACATATCATTGAATGAGAAAACTGCTCCAGTGACTGTATTTGTTATGAAATCTACAAATATGAATGTAATTTTAATCAATTCCTCAGAGTTATTACCATGGTAGATCCCAGCCTTTTCCATGTTTTCTGTGGAATAGAAAGGGAAACATGTCAATGTAAATCAAATGATTAAAATTTTGAATATGTCATAATGTTATTTCTAAGACGCCCACATGTTATTTCTGTCACTTCGTGAAGGGCCTTCACAGAGGAATCCAATTCGTTGTGGGAAAGTCAGTCTATATCACTAAGTATTTCAAATTTCTGAACCCAAGTAATATATTTCACTTCCCTCTAGCCAATTCTTTGACTTTGAAACTTTTAAGCAGTGTGTGATTGTTTTCTTTGAAGATATTTAAAAGGGTTTCTTAAATGTGGACATACAGTGAATACAATATGATCCCATTTTTGTTGAGGGTTCTTGTGAGTCTTTGTAGCCTGGATTTATAAATCATTCTCAATATAGTCTAATTTTTTAAGATAACCTTCTTAAGAAGGTATTAGTGGGGTGCAGCTAGGTGGTATAGTGGATAAAGCACCGGCCCTGGATTCAGGAGTACCTGAGTTCAAATCTGGCCTCAGACACTTGACACTTACTAGCTGTGTGACCCTGGGCAAGTCACTTAACCCCCATTGCCCCACAAAAAATAAGATATTGGTGGTTAATCTTATTGCAAAGGAATTCCCAGTAGATAGAGATATATCCTATATTTTCAGTTTCTTTTGGGTCAGGTGCTGGTTCAGGAGCTTAATTCAAATAGTTCAGGAGCCCAACTGTCCCCAAAGCCTTCCATAGCAACACACAATTTGCCCAATCAGCAATATGCCTAATGAATACTCCCTTTGAATTCAAAGGATTTTGGAAATAACCCTCTCCAGAGCAATGAAATTGCATGGAATGACCTATAATAGTTAAAGGCTTTTAACTAATCAAAATGGACACAGATGCCCATTGATTCCAAACATTTCAAAATGGGTTGCCATGGAAATTTTCTGTTATTGTAACCTTAACTGCATTGCCCAGTAAGTTTTCAAGGCTAATTGCATATTGGATTTTTCCATTTTTCTTCACAATGATTTATTTTCAAGTAATATTTTCTTTCAGATAATTTTTGTTGTGAGAAACATTTAAAGGCATATTAAAAACTGTATTCCGGGGGCAGCTAGGTGGCGCAGTGGATAGAGCACCAGCCCTGGATTCAGGAGGACCTGAGTTCAAATCTGGCCTCAGACACTTGACACTAGCTGTGTGACCCTGGGCAAGTCACTTAACCCCAATTGCCTCACTTAAAAAAAAAAACTGTATTCCAAATTAAATGTAGTGAAGATATGGGCTACCACACAGAACAGAGACCTTATCATGCCTGGTGATCACCTGAAATTCCCTGAGCAATAATTCCCTCAGTGAAGTCATATTTTTCATCTGTCTGGGCATACTTTCCAATTTCAACTTCTTATAATTTCTTGGAAATAGAAAATCTCTTAAACCTCACCATCCTTTGTAAGGAAAATCTCAAATTCTGACATATTGTTGCAGATATGTTCACATTTTGACATCCTACTTCCTTCCTAGACAGCAAGGGGCCTGCTCGATCTTGGGGAGGTGTCCACATCATGGTTTCTATTCTTGTCCATTTTAACTAAGCTGAGCTCCTGACTCGATACTATCTTGCTAAAAACCTAGACTTGGAAAGCCCTGGGCTGTACCTTTGACTTAGAGCAATTCCAGTTCTGCATTAATTATTTTCAAAGCTACTAAAGATCTTTATTTTTCACTTTAAAAAGCTAAGGACCTGTGGGTAGGAATGAAACTTGAGATTTGGCTGGACCACCTTCCTAAAACCATGCCTTTGCCCATCATCATTCAGATAACTTGATTTCTTGTTTACAATGCTCTCTGTCACTTGCCTTTTTGGTGGATAATACCTACAAATATGTCAACACACCTGTAGGGGCCAAATTTCATATGGGGAGTGTTTAGTGGGTGGCTCACCATAATATTGCAGTTCAGAAAATGATGAGGGACATCTAGGTCCAAAGATTCCCCCCTTCTGAACTGCCTTTTTAGTTATCTCTCCCAGGCCAACAAGAAAGGCATTTAACATCTCATTTCCACAAAGAAATCAGGTTTTATTGATGGGAATAAAATACATGGCAAAGGTAAAATTAATTAAGCTAATGACAAGGGAAGAGGGAAAGAGAAAACATAAATAAGCTCCCTGGCTCTACCAAAGACCAACATAATCCCCAAACTTGCTTCCAGCTCAGATAATTCAAAGAGCTGGGCCTGTTTTTATTAACTCACCACCTGGGGTGCATAGGTTCAATAGGAAACAGCTGTGCAGCCTCTCAACAGTCTGCTCCCAGAAGCTCACTGACAAGAAAAGACCAGCTCCCCTCAGTGAGCATTCCCTTTTCTACTTTTACTCTCCCTCTCCCTAAAGGGAGGTCCTTCAAGCTGGACATCTGAGAGTGTTTCCCCTGCTGACATCAGCAGAATATGTCACTCAGGGCAAGCCAGATGTGGCCCATATTTAATCATCCCTAGCTGTTTTCCCAAAAAGTACTAGATCATTCAGATGGGACCCCTGTGCATCTGCCAAATTCCATTATTTTCTCATATTTCCCCCTTTATTTTTTTGAGGAACGCGGAGTGTTTTCTTGATGAAACAGTAAAATTGAGAGAATATAATACCCTATGCTGACAAACAATATGTTAATAACAATATAGGAAAGGGAGAAAGGGGAAATTTTGTTCAGATGGGCTGTCCCTCATGGACCTGTGCTTTGACAGTGTCTACAGAGGGAGGGCCTCTGCAGAGAATACATATTACAGAGGGTCTATATAATAACAGAAGGAAAAAAAAATGTTCATTTTAAGTCTTTGAAATCTTGTCTGCTTTGTGTGTTGAGATGTCATCAGGGAAAGTGGACTCTGCTTTGGACCCTGGTTGTCTCTGGATTCTTCTTTAGCTGTTGAACTGCTGGATTTTCACTAATCCTTAGTATAGCATTGTCAATGATCAAATTAAACAGTGAGAGTTCTTCAAAATAGAACTCATATTTAAACTTGATAGATACAGCATATTACATTCCCCCCCCCCCTACTTTGGAGGATACTTGTACCCATATGCAATACAGATTTGAGGCAGTTATGCAATCTTTAACACTTGTGATGTTTAGAATCTAAATTGTGGTCTCCTTAAATCACAAACTTCAGCACCAGTCTTTAGGCATTAAACATTTATTAAAGCACAGAGGTATTCACAAGGAGTTAAGAAAAAGAAGTCCTACCAAGCCTAGAGTTCCAGCCTGGTTGGGTTCTTCTTGAAGTCCTCCTCCACTAGCCTGCTTTAATCAGGAACTCCCTAGCAAGCTGTTTGTGGAAGCTTTTTTTAGATCTGGAACAGAGGCGGTCCTTACACCCTGCTTCAAGGTGATTGGTTGGCGTCATCCAAATCCATTGTCTTTGAAGGTGTTCTCAAGTTGAGTTCACAGTCTAGTTTCTGAGAACAATACCTTCTTAAAGGATAGCCAGGTGTGATTACAATCCAATTAACTTGAAGTTGGCTTAGTCAGCAGTCAATCACTCTCACTTGATTCAATCAGTATAGATTAATCTCCAGGTGGGTCTTTGAGTGTCTGCTAAATCCCATTATTTCATCACACACTCCTTACCACCATTTGTCTGGATCAAGGTGAAATTTAGTAATGTGTCTGTGATGACACCTGAAAATGTTATGAAAAGGTTACCATACCAAATCTCATGGTTCCAAGACATCCAGTAATTGGGCTAGGTCCCAGGAATATGGATTCTGGCCACACAATCAGACTGAGTGAAAGAAAAAAATAAAAAACCAAGTTAAGTTAAACCAGGTGCATGTGTTGGACCTTCTATGACACCAGGCCATTTTTGGTGGGAGAAAGGAAGAAACTGGAATATGTCCAGCAATTGTGGTCTACGTAGAAGCTATCATAAGCAAACTATGGACTTCCTGAATATATTTGGCTGTTCTCTCACTGATGATGAGTGAGATGAGGAGAAACAAAAGAACATTGTACACAGTATCATCAACATTGTGTGTTGACCTACTGTGATGGACTATATTCTTCTCACCAATGCAATGGTACAGAAGGGTTCCAGGGAACTCATGATGGAGGAAGATCTCCAAATCCAGGAAAAAAAAAAAGAACCGTGGCGTATAGATGCTGAATGAACCACCATACTATTTCTTTTGTTTTTGGTGCTGTTGTTTTTCTGTTTTAAGGTTTTTCCTCATTGCTCTGATTTTTCTCTTATAACATGACTAATGCAGAAATATGTTTAATGTTTTATATATATATATATATATATATATATATATATATATCACCTATATCAGATTACCTGCTGTTGGGGGGAAGGGTGGAGGGAGGGGAGGGAGGGAGAAAAAGCTGAAATTGGAAAGCTTGTATAAACAAAAGTTGAGAACTATCTTTACATGTAACGGAAAAATAAATTAATTAATTAAAAAAAAAAACTGCCTACCTGAAAGCCTTGCCCTCAGAGGACATGCTCTCTGAATTCTGACTTCAGCACTTTCTGCTCATGGACCACCCTCAAATCCAGAAAACCAATAGATTTGAAGGATGCTAGCCAATTAGCTAGGAGCAGAGTTTGTTCCTGGGGCAGAGTTTGTTTCTGGACCTTGGAGGGGAATGGGGAGAGGGGGATGTTCCCTGCAGAGGTCACCTGAGGCCAATGAACAGAGTCCATTCAATGGCTCTAAGAGAGGGCCCATGGTCAGGGACTTCTTCCTATCTGACCCTGCTGCAGTTGGGGAAACTGATCCTAGTTGGGGACGAAAATGCCTCCAATCCCAGGCGGCCCAGACCCTGTGTCTGCGTATCTGGGGGCTCCAGGTGTGGGTCAGGAAGCCCGGTGGTGGGGCAGGGCACGTGGGGTCCCCTCTGCCAGGGTCAAGGCCTGGAGGGAGGGTGGTGGGGGTGATGAGGCACCCTGGTGCGCCTGTGCCCTTGTAGTCTCCTGGGCCTTCAGCACAAAATGCAGACTGCGCATGCGCCCAGCGAGGAGCACAGGGCCAGGCCCGGACTTTGGGCACCAGGTTCTTAGGCCTGCAGCAGGAGCAGCAGGAGAAGCAGGAGCAGGTGGGCCAGGAGGCCTTACTCCCACTTCAGTGGGCCCCGCCCTCCCGGAAGCCTTCCCACTCATTGGCCAGTGGCCCCAGACGCCCCGCCCCCAAAGGTCACGTGACAACGGGGCTCTGGAGCTCACTCTCCCTAAAGTCATCTGAGAGGTGCCCAAGGACCACCAGGTTGTTCTCCAAAGCCCAGCCGCTCTCACACACATTTTCTGTTTGGGGGAGCCGGGCCAGGGCAGGAGGCCAGGCCGTCCCAGAGCCTTCTGGACTCTGCCCAGAGAGCCATAGCAGCTTGCTCCTGCCCAGCAGCCCGCGGGGCAGCAAGGAGCACCCACTGTCAGCCCCAGTGAGGAGAAAGGGCATCCAGGTGGTTGAGGGAGCTGCTGCCTGAGGTCCCCCCCTGCCCCTCAATCAGAAAGGACTTGGTGCTACCTGAGAAATGGGGAAGGGGTACCAAGCCCAGGTACAGATGGAGGGAAAGGTTTGGGGATTGAAGAGGGACTTGTCTGGTCATGTGAGAATAACTTTGAGGTCCATGGGCCTGAAGATGGAGAGAGAGTCAGGACAAAGTTTGGCTGCTTTCCATGTGATCAATGACACTAGGGATGACAAAAAGTCCAGGGTCACTGGTATCTGCCAGTGCCTGGCATCCTATGGCATGAGGACCCATCTTCCCAACACCTGATGTCTCTCTTCTGGAATTGGACCAGAGCCATCACTGGGCAATGCCTCCACTTGTGCATGAATTGGATTTAACAGAGGCAGAGCTGAGCCCAGTAGTCAGACTCACTCTCTCTTCCAGGGTCAGCTAAGCCCTGTGAAAGTCAAGACTGGCCATGGCCTGGGTGGCAGTGCTGTCTTGGATGGCTGACCCAGTTCTAAGTGTTCCACGCTTCCCACCTTAGCTGACTTTATGTCTGCTGCAACAATTGGTTCTCATGCCCCCATTCCCTGGGGAATGTCTTCAGATGCTTGGGATAGACATCTCCGAACTCACCATTGGGTTTGAGGCCTGCTGGTTACTTACCCTCAACCTGATTTCATCCCTCTGCTCAGAAGGGTATACTGGGCTGTGGCTGCTGTCCATGCTGCAACTCCTTGGAACCACAGGGCAGCCTTTGGTGAGAAATGGACACCAAAGGTGGATAAGCAGCCATGTAAAGGGCCCAGCAAGCCTTCTCACCAGAAATGCTAGTCCTCCCTGAAGACAGGTGCCTAAAATGTGTAGGATTTTAGCCTGGGAGCTAAAAGCCAGTCTGTGTCTCCTTGGCCTCATTTTGCCATCACTTGTAAATTTGGAACCATCTCCTCTGTTGTTGTGGAAATTTCTAATTTGTCCTGCTATGAAGGAAAAAACTAAAGTCTCCAAGGCAAAAGAAAATAGGTTCATTCATTGAGAGAGGGTTCTAGTCTCACAATCAAGCTGGTCTCAGTTCTAGGACCCAAAGACCTTGAGCCTAAGGATCCAGGGATATTTATACACAGTAACTCCTCCCACAATATAACATGAATCGAGGGGTCCAAGGCCAATAAATATGGAACAGGAAGAAAGCAAACATCAGGCACTGTCCATTCTATGTATCCTACTTAAAATAGCCCTGTTAGGAAGTAACAGGCTCATGGCATAAGAAGCCATCTCCTGGATTCTGTCTTTGCCATCTCAGACCCAGCCTCTTTGGCCTGTATTTCCCTGAGTTGTTTCTGAGCTATGAAGACTTTCCACCATATGGGTTAAGCTTGGTTTTCCACCTTCTCTTCCTCTCTGTTTGGTTCCTTATAGCTCAGAAATTACCTTTAAGCTGATTGGTGGCTATACCTGACCACAATTGGAAGTAAAATAGTTGAAACTTTGGTTAAGCTTGTAGCTTGTTAACATTTGCCTAAGCTCCTTTCGATATCTACCTTGCTTACTCTTAACCTAGTAAAGAATATTACAGTTTGTAGTCTATAAACTGCTTAGTACTACTGTTAAATGACTTGTATCTAAGAGATGGTGAAAATCTCATTCTCACTGTGCATATGTGAGACTGCCCTTAGGAGCCAGAGGAGAGTCATGGAATGAGGGACAAATTCTGAGGGTAGGAAAGAGAAAGAGCAACATAGTA
Source organism: Dromiciops gliroides (assembly GCF_019393635.1). NCBI lineage: Eukaryota > Metazoa > Chordata > Mammalia > Microbiotheria > Microbiotheriidae > Dromiciops > Dromiciops gliroides. The sequence continues at coordinate 227,023,661 of NC_057863.1, read as the reverse complement.
TTTCCCAGGTAGTTGCCATTTGGAGAAAGGAGTACAGAGAGGCAGAATGAAATAAAGATAGGAAGAACAGTTCCATGGAAATGCCAGAGAGTAAGGCAGAAATGAAGATGCTGAGAATGGAAGGAAAGGGACAGAAGATATGGGGGCTTGAGCTGTGAACTCTCTAAATGGCCTGAGCAGGAGGAACCCAGGAATACATTGCCATCCCAAACCCTGGTATTTTGGGTGTCCCATTATCTCAAGGTTGTGAGAAATAAAATTCAGGACTTTCCCTTTTGGTGAATATAGGAAGGCTTTATTACATTCATGCAAGAATGGGCATATAGGGGCAGCTAGGTGGCGCAGTGGATAGAACACCGGCCCTGGAGTCAGGAGTACCTGAGTTCAAATCCGGCCTCAAACACTTAACACTTACTAGCTGTGTGACCCTGGGCAAGTCACTTAACCCCAATTGCCTCAATAAAAAAAAATTTTTAAAAAAATTAAAAAAAAAAGAATGGGCATATAGTATAAAGGTGTGGTGCATGCTTTGCTGCAGCAAAAGTCTCTTTTTTTATTCCTAAATCCAATGCAAAGTCCCTCCCCTCCAGAATGTCTCTACATATTTTGCCTTAACATAGCCTGCCCACCTGTTACATACATTGCATGTATGTCAAAAGGCAGTCTCTGCTTCAGGGGCATTAGCAGTGAACATATCTACCTATCTATATATTAGCTAATTAAGCATGGGCAAGACAAACAGACCTTAACCTTTGTCACACTAAACTAAGCTAGTTGACTTGAGGCCCCCTTTCTGCAATTCTACTTCTTTATCCACACTCTTTCCCTGTCTCATTTTTCTAAGATAACAGGATTTTCCTCATGTGACACTTTCTCACAGCTTAGTACCATGACTTAGATGCTTGAGTATTAATTTAATAAAAAATTAATTCCATATTGCAATAACAACCTTCCACTGTGTCTACACTGATAATAGAAATACATATACTATGAGAGTTATGACCAGGACACACCAGACTTAAGAATGAAACTCAAGTATTCAGATATTCAGGGTCCTGGAAAAGCTTTTCCCTCAATTAATAAAGCCTCACACATCACAGGAAGTTTGGACATAATTGTTATCAATATCAAATTGTCATTGCAACAAATAATCTTACAGATAAGATAGCAGGCCTTCTCAAATCACACAAGTGTTCATTGAACATGTACAGGATATATCCTGAAAATACCTTTCTTTTGACAAACAGCTCAAAATTTATCCTGATGTTTAAAGGAACATTCACCAAAACTTCATGGGATAAAATACTTTCAAATCAACAAGTATCTCCTTCTTATTCAATCCTTAAAGCCAAAAGAAGAATCTTTAAACTTGGCATCTGTCAAGATTAAGTTGGTAGAAAATTAAATTTACCCTCGAAAAGTCTGCCCAATAAGCATCCCTACTGTCATACAAATGTGTTTACAGTGGGCAGGAATTTCAGTTTGTTCCAGACCAAAAAGGAAATTCCCAGTTAATCTAGCCTCATTATAATAACAGATTTTACTAGGCCTTTAAAATTTCTCATCATCTTGTGTGTGTGTGTGTGTGTGTGTGTGTGTGTGTTTGAATATATGAAGGATTTATTACATTCTTGCAGGAATGGGCCCAAAGTATAAAGGCATGGTGTGTGCTTTGCTACAGCAAAACTCTCTTTTTATTCCTAAATCTAATGCAAAGTCCTTCCCCTTTTCTCCTCATTGACTGAGGACTAAGAGATGCCCATTCTTTCCAAAATGTCTCTATTTCCCCTCAACAAGTCCTCCCTCAGGTTACATACATCACATGTTTGAAAATAGCAGCAGTCTCTGCCTTTGGGGCATTGGCAGTTAATTATGCAAGCACAGGACCAATAAGCCTCAACTTCTGGCACACTAAATTAAGCAAGCTAATGGCTTTGAGGCCCCCTTCTGTAATCTCCTAATCTACTGGTCTTGAGACCCCCTTCCTTCAATTCTCCTTTCTTACCCAGACTCCCTTCCCAGCATTTTTCTGGTATGAAACTATTTCATTTCTCTCAAGGGAAACTGATTCCAGTTGTCTTTGGAAGGTATTTTGTACACTTTTGAAATCACCCAATTGGGGACAAGTCTCTTTGCTTTATTCCTATTTCATTTGCTGAATACGAACATTTCCTTCAGAAAGTTAATTAGCACTTAGGAAGTGCTAAGGAAGCAAAATCATGTTAAATTTAATTTTGTATGACAGCTTTGTACTTCATTGCCTTTTATAGTCAGGAAATGGGGGGGAAATAGATGATCTTGGTCCTGTAAGGATTTGGTGGTCTAGAAATCCCTTTGTACTCTTTGCATGTCATGTAGCCAAGAAGACTCTGAGCTTCCTGAGGGCAAGGACTCTTCTTTAGTATACCTAATACTTAGCAATAGTAGGTGCTTAATAAAAGTTTATTGATTTAGGGGAAGCTAGGTGGTGCAATGGCCCTGGATTCAGGAGGACCTGAGTTCAAATCTGGCCTCAGACACTTGACACTTACTAGCTGTGTGACCCTACCAAACAAACAAACAAAAAAAGTTTATTGATGAACTGCTTATTATGGAGTGACTAATTTGCAAGAGAAAACATACATGCTTAAATCTTCCTAAAAGCAAGATGTGAAAAATTTAATTTCCTTTTTGTCTGGAATTTTAAAGAAAGAAGTTTTCTTATAGTCATCTTCCTTCTTTCCTAGTTCTAAGGAAAAACAGAGAAGAATGAACAAAATATTTCCTACCATGATGCATGATTAATGAATATTAAACCCATTAGTGAAAAACTCACAAATTTAAGAACATTTGAGCTGATGCTGTTGAGAAAACAAGACAGATTTGTCAGGGAATGTGCAAGTTGTATTATCACCTTAGGTCATTAAGTAAAATGTGTGTGTATGGGGGCTTAGGTGTTTCTTGATATGTTAATATATGTTATATTCACAATTTCTAGCCTCCTGCTGCTACTCCTAGTTGTGGATACAATTTGTCTATAAATTTGTTCCACTCAGAGATTGGATGTGGATTATGGATGGAGTGAGTTATTTTTCCCATCACCCAAACCCAGTAGATAGTTTAGTGGCTGTGAATGCAAAGAAAAGCTAAAAATGACATTAGCATACTGTAAACAATGAGAAAAATACCTTTTCTCATGTCCTTTCTATTATACCCCGTATATAATATAATTTCCCTTAATTATCGACATTATATATGCAAGCTACACTAGTATTAAGTAAGGAAAATAAGCTTTAGAAGCTGTGATCCAGAAGATGCTCGTGCTGCAGCTGATTCAGAGGCTTGGGGGTTAAATTTCTGGCATGCCTGGGGTCAGTGTTGGTGTGATTGTGGGATTGGGCTTTGCTTGCTGCCCAGCATGGCCCCCTTTTATCTATAGCTGGAACATAAGCTTAGCCTGTATTGTTGTGGGTTTGACTGCTCCAAGGGTTCTTTTATTGCTGTTTTTTGGGTAATTGTATCAGGAGCTCTGGGCGAAGAATGTCTTTCCTTTGCCATCTTGGCTCTGCCCCCTAGTCCAATGATTTTCAAATTATCTCAGGCCTCAGGTCCCACTTACTGTTATTTTCTGAGCTTGGTCCAGGGCTTTACTGCAGAACTCATCTTCCCCTCCAAGCCACAGCCAGGGCCTCCAGCCAAGTTGTGCTGGAAACACTCCCTGAGCACAATCCAGTGGCTATAACCTTTAGTTCTCCCCTCTGGCCTGAAAGAGATACCAAGAACTTAGTTCTCCTCCTACATGTGTCCATGGTCAACAGCATCCCCACCCCACTGTTGCTGCACTCACAATGCTTCTGCTAAGTCTTTCTCACCTTCAGCCAGGACCTCATGTGGGCAGCACAGCCAGGCCTGGTATGGCTTGATCTGATGTCTGGCCCCCATCTTGCTGTCAGTGAGGTGAGAATTCCTGTGGCTGAGGCTGAGGCTAAGGCTAACTCCCAACTCAGCTGCCCCCAGGGCTGCTTGTTTCTAGTTTCAGTAGAGATAGCCTGGAGGGGTTTGCAATTCACTGAGGCCAGACTCTGTCCTTGGCTTCTTTCTTCAGGTCTCCTCCAATTGTCCCAGAGGGAAAACTGCTCTCTCCCAACTCATATTTATTTTTGTTACTCTACGTTCACCCTGACATGATATTTTATCTTCAGGGAGGGAAACTGGAGAACATGGAATTTTCTGACCTACTCTGCCATGTCCCAAGAATACCCTATATGCTGTTAAATTTCTAATTTTAGTATTTTCTTACCTTTGAAATATTAAATTAGTGTGTAGATAGAGATCAAACTTATTAGGGTTTTTAGAAATCCAGAGGAGAATACAAAGTAGGAAGAACCATGGGAGTAGTAGGAGTTACCATCAAACAAAACATGGTTTTATTTTCTTTGAAGAAATCAAATGATTTTCTTAAATGTGGACATATAGTTAGTAAAGTTTGATCTCATTTTTGTTGAAGTTGGCTTCCTGTGAGTCCCCATGGCTGGGATTCTATAAATCTTTCTCATTATATTCTAATTTTTAGGATACCCTTTCCTAAATAGATGGCTAGTGGTATTGCCTAGGAATACCCAGAACTTCCAGATAACTCTTACTCTGTTCAGTTTCTTTCTGAGTCAGGTGATAGTTCAGGAGCTTAGTTCCACCCCAGTCATCTCTGAAGTCTTCCATGGCAACACCTGATATGCCCCAATTAGAAATATGGCTAATTAACACTCTCTTTCAGTAGAAAAGATTTTGGAAATAACTGTTCCTGAACAACGAGATTCCCTAGAGTGACTGACAATACTTTAAGCCCTGGAACTGATCAAAATGTAAATAGATGTCCATTGATTCAAGTGTCTTAAAAATGGATTGCTGTGGAAGTTTTGTGTTATTGTCTCCTAAACTGCATTTCCCAGTCAGTTTTCAATGCTAATTGCATATTGCATTATTTGAGTTTCTCTTCAGAATGATTTCTTTTCAAGTGATAGTCACTTTCAGAATTTTTTTCCATGAGACATTTATAAGTGTGTTAAAATCTCTAAATGAAATAACTAACATATACCTTACCACATATGGTGATCTCCTTCACCTTTCTGAATAGTGAATTAATATTTTTCCTTTTTTACTTTATTCTTCCCATGGATTGTGCATATAGCTCAGGTTTATCTACAGTGATAAAGAGTTCAGATGTGAAGTTTGAAATCATTTGTAATACTTAGAAATCTCAAGCACTTTCCTGAGGATATAGGTTTCTAAAGATTTTTTGTTTTTTTGAATGAATGGAGTAATTCCCACACCTCAAAACTCTTTCTTTGATGCTGCACTCTTTTCCTTTTTTACTAAAAGAAAACATCAGAAAAGATTGCTTACCACATATCACAAATATGAAGATGAGGAAAAGGTTTATTTTCTTTCATGTCCTTTCTATTATACCCCATATATAATATAATTCCCTTAATTATCGACATTATATATGCAAGCTACACTAGTCTTAAGTAAGGAAAATAAGCTTTAGAAGCTGTGTTCCAGAAGATGCTGGTGCTGCAGCTGATTCAGAGGCTTGGGGGTTAAATTTCTGGTATGGTGTGCCTGGGGTCAGTGTTGGTGCGATTGTGGGATTGGGCTTTGCTTGCAGCCCAGCATGGCCCCCTTTTGTCTATAGCTGGAACATAAGCTTAGCCTGTATTGTTGTGGGTTTACCTCACTCTGCCATGTCCCAAGAATACCCTATATGCTGTTAAATTTCTAATTTTAGTAATTTCTTACCTTTGAAATATTAAATTAGTGTGTAGATAGAGATCAAACTTATTAGGGTTTTTAGAAATCCAAAGGAGAAAACAAAGTAGGAAGAACCATGGGAGTAGTAGGAGTTACCATCAAACAAAACATGGTTTTATTTTCTTTGAAGAAATCAAATGATTTTCTTAAATGTGGATGTATAGTTAGTAAAGTTTGATCTTATTTTTGAGGTTTTACTTCAATTAGAGGTAATTTTCAAAAAGTTCAAATATTAAAACAACATTTTCATTGTCATTACTTGATAACCCATAGGCAATGTAGATGATACCCTCCATTTAAATCAGGCATGCTAAAGAATTGAATGTGAATAAGGACATAGCCTTTGTTGTCAAGCATCATACATTTAGGTCAGCTAGGTGGTGTAGAGGTTAGAACCCTCAGGTCTAGGAGTTAGGAAAACTTCAGTTCAAAATGTGTCCTTATACACTTACTTACTAGCTGTGTGCTTCTGGGAAAGTCACTTAATCCTGTTTGCCTCAGTTTCCGCATCTCTGAAATGACCTAGAGAAAGAAATAGTAAACCTCTCCAGTATTGTTGCCAAAAACATTCCTAATAGAGTCGCAAAGTGTTGGTCAGGACCAAGAAATGACTGAACAATCATCCATTACTTTCCTTATAGAGTCTTATAAGCTACATGTTTTTTCTAGGTAATCTGCTAACATCTAGTTGATCCATACATACTGTAGCAGAACATAAGGATTCCAGAGAAAGCCTTTACATCATTCCTTATGGAAATGGAAAGGCAAAACTAGAAACTTTGAATAGATTTTCCCACCAAGTTGGATAAAGAAACCCTTGTGCAACAAGAAGTTTCACTTCTGCAGCTGGAGTAACCTCCAACTGTTTTGAGACAAGGGTGGCCTTTGAATGTCCCAGTGAATGAGGGTTCTTGTTGAATATTCCTAAATTGGACAGTCATTTGTGAGATGATTTCCTCAAATTTTGTCAACTTCCAAATTGTCTCAAGATTTTGCTGACATAAGGATTTCACTAACACATCATTGAATCAGCATTGTACTGCAATGACTGTGTTTGTTATAAAATCTACCAACATGAATGTAATTTGAGTCAACCCTTCAGGGCCATTAACATGGTGGATCCCAGCCTTTTCCACATTTTCTCTGTAGTAGACAGGAAAACATTTCAGTGTAAATCCAATGATTACAATTTTGAATATGCCATAATGTTATTGCTATCACTTCTTGTAGGGCCCTCACAGAGGAATCCAGTTCATTGTGGGAAATTCAGTCTATATCTCTAAATCTTTTAGATTTCTCATTCCACATAACTTCCTTCTATAGTCATTCCTCCCCTTTGCAACTTTCAATTAGTGTGTGATTATTGAAAAATCTAATTGGAACTTTTAGAATTCAAAGAAATTAACAAGGCAGAGGGGGCTAATGCCTTATTACTTACGATAACCATGAGAACCAGGGAAAAGCATTCTTTCTGTTGGGTCATGAAAAGTTTGAATTTTTTGACATAGATTGGGGAAAGACAAGAGAGGAGATGGCCAAGAAAATGGCATCCGTACTTGACAGCCCCATTGCCCTCATTAGAAAACAGAAGCCCATAGAATTTATACAATTGCCTTAGTCAGCCAAGAGTTGAAAAGCTTTGCCTCTGAGTCAGGAAGTGCATGATAAATGTTCCTGCCTCTACCATGCATGAATGCAGCTGGAACACTGAATGTTCCACTTATTCTCCCTGAGCACTCGACATTGGTCATTGCAGTTTCAGCTTAAGACTGCAAAAGTGCATTGAGAGAATGTGTTTCCTTACCTGAGAGGTCTTTCCATCAATGCAAGTTCATTTTCCATCTCCAATCATAGCTTGGCTTTATTTATTTCTTTGTGACAGAGTAAAGCCTTCAGCTATTCATACCCCTGGTTTCCTGAGAGATCTGCTGGCTCAGAAGCATTTTTCTGCTCCCAAAGACTTGCAACATGATCATTTAGATGGGGCCAAGTGACATTGATTTCTCTCTCTAAAAATGGATTTGGTAAGGGGCGGCTAGGTGGCGAAGTGGATAGAGCACTGGCCCTGAAGTCAGAAGTACCTGAGTTCAAATCTGGCCTCAGACACTTAACACTTACTACCTGTGTGACCCTGGGCAAGTCACTTAACCCCAATTGCCTCACTAAAAAAAATGGATTTGGTAGCTAAGAATGGGTGTAAATAGCAATGATTTTCTGTTCTAGACAGAAATACTGAGAATCTTCCCCTCCCAGACAGATACTTTTGTGATGATAAATGAGGCCATCTTTTTGTCTTAATTCTTACCTGGCCTTTAGTCACTGAATGGACATTGCTTCAGAGAAACTGAAGCTTGGGACAGATTGTAATTTAGAAAGGCCAAGGTCACCAACTGCATCCTGGGCCATTGCCAGTCATGACTTTTGTCTTGCCACTGGACTACAGTGACTCTGAAGAGGAGATGCTGATGATGTGAAGTCCCTCTGCCTCACTTAAACCCAATTCATGGGTCATTCAAAAAGTCCTGTTGATGTCATTTGTCCTCTTCAAGAACAAATGGTGAACAACGCCATCATTTGTGCACTGGTTTTCCCTCGTCCTGTCCACCATTTCTTATTTCTGAAAGGTATGGTGTGGTACCTTAGAACTGTTTTAATTTGAATTTCTGCAGTGAGTAGGGATTTAGATGTGTTTTTTCCCCATATGAATCCTTGTGGCTTTGATATCTTCTCCTGAAAATTGCCTGTTGACATCATTTAATCATTTTTCATTAGGGGAATGGCTCCCATTTCTATAAATTTCAGGAAGTTTCCTATGTATTTGAGAAATTAGGTGTTTTTCAGAAAATGTTAATGTAAAATGTATTGATATGAGCTCTTTGTCTAAGGTATATTTCAGCAAAATGTAGTTTCCCTAGTTCTTTCTTAAAATGACATCTGTTTTTGCTTTAAGTTTGTGTCAGATTATGATTTCTACCGCTGTTGTTTTTACTTCAGCTGAAGCATTACAGATTCTGCTCCAGTCCTTTATTTTAACTCAGTGTGTATCTTTCTCTTTCAAGTGAGCCTCTTTATAAAGAACATATTGGGGGGCAGCTAAGTGGCTAAGTGGATAAAGCACCGGCTCTAGATTCAGGAGAACCTGAGTTCAAACCCAGCCTCAGACACTCCACACTTACTAACTCTGTGACCCTGGGCAAGTCATTGCCCTGTTGAAAAGAACATATTGTTGGATTCTGGCTTCTAACCCATTATGCTTTCTACTTCTATTTTATGGGTGAACTCATTCCATTCACATTCACAATTCAGATAACTGTGTATTTCCCTCCATCCTATTTTCTTCTATTAATCCTTCTCTCTTTGATCATGTTCCTCCTCAAAAGTCTGTTTGACTTCTCACCATTCCCTTCCTCAATCTGCTTTCTCTTTTGAAACAAGTCCCTCCCCCCACCAATCTCTTACCCCTTCCTCTCTTATTTTAGTACTGGGCAACATAGATTTCTAAACCCAACTGAGTATTTACAGAGATTAATCCCTCTTTGAAGCAATTCCATTGAAAGAGATTCAAGCATTTCAAACCATCTCCCTCCCTGACAACTTCCTCTCTACCATATAAACCTCCTCCTTGAACACCCCACCTCTTTCATGTGAAAATCACTTAACAATAGACATCTCCATTCCCCAATGCATTCTTCTTCCTTCACCCCTCACTTTTTGAGGAGATCACCCCAACATAGACTATTCATACTTGTGCCCTCTGTCAACAGAGACTCCTTACATACTTGTGCCTTTTTATGCTCTTTCATACCCTTTGTTCATTCTGTTACTCCAATATTTTATTTCAGCAGTTATTGTAAAGTGGTTTGGAAGGGGAATGGCAGGAGGCTTCAGCTGGGATTGCTACCTGTACTCCACCATCTTGACTCTGCCTCCTGCTTTCTATTGTTCTTTTTATTGCTCTTTTTTATTGCATTTTTAATCAACTCAAAGGATTGTGGAAGCAATTCTCCACTTAAGAATTATTTTCCATGGATTGACTGACAGCAGCAATGAGACTCTAATTGGTCAATACATAAATAGATGCAGAGTTCAGCAGGTCTTTTACAAAGCAGAAAACCTTATAAAGTATATATGCCCCTTCTTCCATTATAAGAGTGCCCATTACCTTTTAAAATCTACTTGCTTAGGCCCATACTTTTCAGATTAATTAAAATGATTATTTACAAGAGAAATATTTCAAGAGATCCTAGACTTTTGTAGTTTCTAAAATGTCTATTCAAAATGTGTCTAAGCCCTTTATAACAATGCTAATCTTAGTAAAGTTATTGGCTTACTTGGAAGCTGACCCTTGAGGATTATTAGCTGTGGCTCCCACTTTAGCACTTGTCATGAAAGACCCTTATTATTTTGTTATTTTTATTATCTTTCTTTTCTTATTTTTATCTTTGTTTATGATAGGCGTGGTTATAGACAGGGTATCATCTTCAGTACATACACAGAGTTCCAATTAGTGCCCACCAAAGGATTTAAAGTAATGTTAAAAAGGCAGGCAATTAGGGCAGCTAGGTGGTACAGTGGATAGAGCACCGGCCCTGGAGTCAGGAGGACCTGAGTTCAAATCTGGACCCAGACACTTGACACTTACCAGCTGTGTGATTCACCAGCCCCCCCCCCCAAGTCAGGTCATTCTTCAAGGTATTAAATGAACTCATTCCAGGTTTTAAGGAGTTGTCAATCCAATGACTCAGTGGAGGAAGGTTACAAATAGCCAGTCCCATACAGTGAAGTACACACAGGTTTTTTATACCATCCCTCCAACATTGACCTTGAAATCACATTATCAATTAATCAGCTACAGGTGATTGTCAAAGTTGTCCAGGTTGAATCCTGAACCTTTTTAGGTCATAAGTTTGTAACTCAGTTTGTGCTTCATTGTCTACTGAATTAAAATCATTTCAGCAAAGATGTATGATATGCTTCACTAGATAGTAAGGAATCAAAGAGAATGAAGGATATGACCTCTGGTCCCAAAAGCAGCTAACATTTTACTTCTTCAGTGCTCTAAATGACAGGTTCTCTGAGTAATCCACAGAAGTTGACTCAATCCCTAAAGCAGCTGAACAGAAGTACTCAGAGAAAAGTTACAGTTGGGCACCAAATCCCTGTTGAAAAGTAATGGGGCAAGGGGAGGGTTCTGCTCCTGGCAGTTTCAGTCATAGGAGGTTCAGTAGTGGGTGGGTCGTGATAAGAAGTTTAAATGTAGATTCCAAAAGCATTTAGAGGGATAAAAAATGTCAGGCCACTCTCTAAGGCAATAGGTTTGTATTAGTGGAAGAATGTTCTGCCCTGGGAGAATCTTATACTGATAGAATGTGGCTTTTTGCTCAAAAGAATACCACCTCAACCACCACATACACAAAGGAATACACACCAGCGATCTAAAGTGTGAATTCAATTACAGGCAATTCACAAAATGAGGAGGCTGATAACTAAAACTTTCTATGCTTTCACTTTGTTACCTAGAGTAAATTAGCATCTGCATGGTCAGGGATTCTAAGGAATCAAAGAGGAATAAGAACAGAGCCTTTGTCCACAAACAGCTCACATCTTATAGGAACCATGTGATAAAGAACAGTTTCTCTGGCTAATCTACTGTAGTCTACTTAATTCACACAGTAACTCAAGGTATGCATTCAGAGTGTCTTTGGACATCATTCCCTTCTCTTTGAAGGGGGAAAACGGAAACTCCAGGGCTAGGAGTTTGAGTCTCTGATCAATGGCATGGCTAAAGTTTCTGGCGCAGCAGCTTTGGCTTCATTCAGCAGCTGGCATGGGCTCTGCTAGTGATGGAGGAGGGCTAACAGATAATCTATCAATAGTACCTAAAAGGGTTAACAGAGAAGCCTAAATTTGTGTTCTTATAGTAACCAAGAGGGTTCGAGGCCCTCTCAACCAATACCATCAACAGAGACTGTAACTAGGAACTGTTAACCATTAACAGCCATTAATATTCCTAGATGACAGGACACCTAGAAACCAGATCTTCAGGAAAGCGATCCCATCAACGGAGAGACCCTGTGGGTCCGACAAATTTAAGCATGTCTTTAGGAACATGGACAGCAAAGGCCAAATTTGTCCTTGGGTTCACCTTATGACAGGCAAAAATACACCTCCAAGGAAAAAAGGGGCCTGCATTGGGGGTTGTCTTAGGACCCTAGGAAGTCCAAATTAAGATAAGGCCTCGGGGCAGCTAGGTGGCGCAGTGGATAGAGCACCGGCCCTGGAGTCAGGAGTACCTGAGTTCAAATCCGGTCTCAGACACTTAACACTTACTAGCTGTGTGACCCTGGGCAAGTCACTTAACCCCAATTGCCTCACTAAAAAACCAAAAAACCAAAAAAAAAATAAGGCCTCCCATGAACCTCCCAAAAGGAGGAGATTAACATGATGCATATGAGTGAGATTTCCCCCAACCCTTAGAGATAAGTGATTCAACTTGAAATAATAGTCAATGTACTCTGAATAATTTTTAGTGACTTAAGCAAATGCAGTAACATGTTCTCATCTATCAACTTTATTGTAAACTTGTTTCTTATTCATTACAACTGATGTCCCTTTCGTTGTGGTTAAATGTTCAGCCAAAGTATTAAAAATAGCCTCTTCTAAGTTGAAGGAACCAATCAGCTTCAGAGAAAGAATGGGACAAGATTTAAAGACTAAAACCCTAAGAACAGCATCTTCTGATCAGAAGACTGGACCAATCAGCTTTAAGAGACCAAAGACTGCATGTTCCAGAACTAGAAATAGGACAAAAGCTGCAACCTACATGAGTCCATGATTGAGAAATGGGTCCTGTCTCTTATGTACCTGAATCATTTGAATCTGCTGTATAGGTGAGAGAATCATATAGTGTATAAATACCCTTCAGTCCTGAGGTTCAGCAGTCTTTCATGTCCTAGACCTGCCTAAGACTAGCTTTATTGTGAGATAAGCCCTCTCTCAATAAACCTAGTTCTACAGCTTGGAGAAACATCTTGCTTGGGAAGGACCTTTTCACATCTTTCTGACTACTCCTATAGCAGTCAAGGTTGAAAGAACGACTCATGGATTCATTGTTCCCACATCAAATCTGCTCCTTCTAATTTTTGGAGTGGCCTCCTTTTTGAATTTGTTTCTCCCTTATTGATCTGGATACAAGGTATTCTGTACACTTTTCTCAATATCTTTGAACAATGATGTTATGGGTAAATTTGCTTTTGTTATTTATCTTAGAGTGGCTTATATTCTAGTTTAAGTTTATGACACGAATATTCAGAAGAATAAGATTAGAACTTCTCCTTTTTTATATTATGTATGGAATACACTTCCTAGTCACTGGTCTTATGTCTGCTTCTCCTCCTAATATTGGATGTAATGTGACCTTACTTGAGATGTTTTATCTTTTTGTTCATTTGTTTTGCCCTGTGTACATAAGTCCTTGTATTTTACTTTATGAAAGTTATGGAGATTTTTTCTAATCTTCTTGATGACTCAACACTACAGCTTTTAAGTTAAAAAAAAAAACATTAAATGATGAATTTCCCCATTTTATTTTTAAACTTTTTTTCCATGAAAGTATTTTTTTCTTTTGCAGTTACATGAAGAGATAGTTTTCAACATTTGCTTCTATAAGTTTTCTAGTTTCAATTTTTTCTCCCTTCCTTCCCTCCCTCCCCCGTCCCAAGATAGCAAGCAATCTGATATAGGTTATACATGAACAATCACATTAAACATATGTCTGCATTAGTCATGCTGTGAAGGAAGAATCAGAGCAAAAAGGAAAAACAAAACAAAACAAAAAATAGATATAGTATGATTCAATCTTCATCTAGATTCCATAGTTCTTTTTTTTTCTGGAAATGCCCCATTTTAATAGATAAAAGTTTCAAGTGTAGCAGAACTTCTTTTCTCTGTTAAGGCTAATTTTACTAGAGGAAACATGCACTTGGACAGAAACAACAAAAAAAAATGACACCATAAGTTCCATTCAAAAGTGTACACAAACTTTTGAGAGACATTATCAATGCAGGACATCTCTGTATTTCCCTGAAGGTATTTTTGGTTGTAATCTTAGCAAATTTCAAGGATGTATTGTTTGTTTTCTCTGTGTGTGTGTTTCTGTGTATGTGTGCATGCAAGTGTGTGTTTTTTTTTTTTTTGCAATACTGATGTATGATTAGTTCAATTGGATTTAATTGTTCTTATAAAGCAATGGCCTCTTCAACTTATGTCTTAGAGAATATAGACTTAGTTTTGTTGTAATACAATATGATCTTGCTTAAAAACTCTAATGATGATTATGAGGATTTAGTTGTTGGAGTTGATTCTTTAAATATTCTAATTAGTCTCTAGCATGAGTTATGATTGTTGAAGGAGTTTTTACTCCAAAACCAACTGCCTGAAAGGAGGGATAATAATTGATGAGAATTCAATTGAAGCATGAGGACTCAATTTTTGAGGAAATTCAATTTTTAATTTTTGAGAACTTCACTTTTAACTTCTAGCGTACTTATAGAGTAGCCTTTTGGTTATAGACATAGCAGTCTACCATTTTATTTATGTTTTTTTTCTATTAGTCATAGTTCATTTAGTTATATTTCCATGCTGCTTGGGAAATTTTCATTGATACACTTCCTGGAGAAGAATGGTCCCAATTCCAAAAAACAGTCAGGAAATTTCTAATATGGTATTCATTGATATTGCAGAACTCATCACTTTTGTAAAAAGGAAGATTTATTATGAACATCAGATTGGTGAACAGAAACAAGAAACTGATTGTGATTCTAGGAGATTTCTAGACATTGCAACCCAGACTAGTGACTCTGGAGATACTGAGAGTTTTGGTGGTAGTGCTAATGAGAACATAGATCAGTATAGGACATATGAGGTAGAGGTACCAGAATTATTTCTATGTGTTCCTATACTAAAGAGAACTTCTGTACATCTTTATTATACAGATGATCGATGGTATTTGTAAGTATAAGAAAATTTATCACATCTTGGCCCATTTGCACTATTTGTCTATGCAGTATGTATTCTTTCTGCAAAAACCCTGATTTTAGATCTTTTCTCTCTGAGTCTATGTTCTAAATGATCAATTATTGATAGATGTAAATTATAAATTAAGGAATTGTGTTAGTAATTATTGTTATGTAATTTATTTGCAATTGTAATTAAATATTGATAGTAATATGTAAAATGGTTGTATATTATATCCTGAGTCAACAAACTTAATTCACATTCTTTGTTATCATTATTATCCTCAATGGTTAAATCCATATGAGACTTTGATTGCTGGAAGTTATTATTTAAGGCATTTGAGGATTGTTAATTTTATTCTTCTGAGTCTGACTCCAGGTATGATCCTCAAAGAATACTGTTGAGCTAATGAGTCATGGTGCCAGCAACCCAAAGGATTTTACATCCATGAATTGCAGGTGGTGGAACTGTCATGGGAAAGGTTGGAAGAACAAATCTTAGCAAGGGCTGAGGTAGGATTTTTCTGACTTGATTTCCCTAAATGTGACACATGGAGCAGAAATATCCCACCTAGCTAACTTTGAGAATGACTCAATGCACTTAGCTATCTGCATTAATTTTGCCAGCGATTGTCCTGGATATTGGGAAAAATACTTCCATACTGTACAGTTTATCTCCCTAATCTTTTGTGATAACTTCTAGTAATCATGTCAGATGTCATATGGTGAACACAGTATTGGCTTTAGTCCTGACATGTAACTATTTTAGATTTTTAATTTCTCATAATGGTATGGGGATAATTAGGGAAATGATGCAGAGAATGGTGAAACCAAGATATGAATCTGTTGCTTATTTAATATCATGTATGTCAGTCCTGTGTATACGAAAGATATGTCAACATAACTTCTGATCTCTTTTGCCTGAAAAAAAATCTCTTTTTCTGAGAGGTTATTTATATAACTATGGTCAAAAGTTGAAATTATTTCTATACCTTAATGGATAAACACTATTGTGAAATTGATCACTTAATATTCTTGAATTCATTTTATAATTGAAGTTAATCTGATAACTTTTATATCATTTTATTTGGTGTATTGTAACGTGTGCCAGTATCAATCTTGATGTTCTTATGTAAACTATTTAGGTGATATTATAAATTATGTTGAAGAATTACAGAAATTGTTGAATAGTACATTGTGATTAGCACAGCATATTCACGTATAAGAGGGTACTACTTCCTGGTGAGACCCCTCTTCATGGTTTTTATTGATTGCCTTTTGGTTCAGCAGTGGAGGCTTATTACAATTTGTTCTAAAATGGATCTTAATTATTTTAGGAGCTCTTATTCTTGTTAAAATAATTGTGAAGTGCTGTACCTCTCAATTTTCTAAATGTTAAAGATACATGTTCTATAAGTGTATTTCTTTAGGTATGAACTTTACTGAGATACTATACACATTCTGGATCTTATTTCTCTTGCTGATATATCATCTTCTGCAAGTGTAAAACTGAAACCCCTTCTTTCTGACATCTGCAATGATCATTTGCTTTCTTATCTGGACCCTAATTTAATTGCGGTGGACTTCATCTCAACTATACTACTTGAACTATATCCTTTCTTCTGATGATGACAACACAACTACCAGACAAGAACCAGTAGCTGACATCCCTGCTTCTGAGTTTTCTGAGCCTACTACATCCTCAAATGACCATATGATAGATTGTGTTTCTGAATCAACTGATGCTCAATCTTCAAACACTTTAGTTACTGCTATGTTCAATATGTGTGTCAGGGGAGCATGTAAACTTGCAAATGGAATCCCTGTTATGAATTTTATAGGAAGATTGTAAGATTAACTCATTCAGGAAGAATTATTACTAGTGATGTTTGTTCCATGCCTGCCAAAGGTCATGAGAATTTGCAATGATTACTTAATTGTTGTTTTGACAGATTTAAGAAAAGTGTTCAGTTTGGCTTGCAGTTAAGACCTTCTATTAGTACCCCTGTACTGATATAAGCTGTACCCATTCACATTATTTAGAATGTCCTTTTGCGCCTCAGTAAGGGATTGCCCCCTCTGGAAGTAGCACCACCCATAGAGGACTTCCCAATATGCATTGAATTATATACATCTTTTAAATTGTTAATGATCCTAGAGACAAATTTTAGCATTTGTCTATGGATCAAAGAAGGGATAACATGAGTGAGATTTTCCACAAGCCTTAGAGATAAGTGATTCAACTTGAAGTAATAATCAATGTACACTGAATAATTTTAGTGACTTAAGCAAATGCAGTAACATGTTCTCATGTATCAACTTTATTGTAAACTTGTTTCTTGACCTTTATAACTGACATCTCTTTTGGTGTGGTTAAATATCCAACCAAAGTATTAAAAATAGCATCTTCTAAGTTAAAGGAACCAATCAGCTTCATAGAAAGAATGAGACAAGATTTAACGACTAAGATCCTAAGAACAGTATCTTCTGATCAGAAGACTGGACCAATCAGCTTTAAGAGATGGAAGGACTAGAAATAGGAGAAAAGCTGCATCCTACATGAGATTATGATTGAGAAATGGGTCCTGGGTCTTATGTACATGAATCATTTGAATCTGTTGTATATATTTCGCAGTTAAGATCTATATTTAATACATATCAACCCACTTGGGCCGATGTCACTTGTCTTATGGAAATTATACTATCCCCAAGTGAAATTGCAGATATTGTCACAGCAGGAAATTCCTTGGTGGCCTCTGGCAAAGCTTTAACAGAATGGCCTCTCCAGGAGCCAAACTAAGATTATAATGATCCACAGCAATTCCAAGAATTAAAAAATGCTAGAGAAATGCTACTGAAAGAATGGAATCCTGTTCTAAGCAATCTGACAACTGGCAAAAAATTTTTAAAACTCACTCAGGAGCCTAATGAACACCCTAATAGATTTTATGATAGACTTTGTGAAGCTGCTAGGCAATTTACAAGACTGGACCCATTAGACTCAAAAGACTCCTATATCATACACAATACATTTGTATATCAATCATTGCCAGAGATCCATAAATTGTTTATGACACAGTGTCCTGGATGGAAAGATATGGCTGTAGAAAGGCTTAAAGAAATTGCCACCTATATCTTTGAGGCAATTGAAGACAATATGGCTAAGCAAAGCATTCTGACACCAGCATGTTCAGGTCAGGCATTTAAAGGTCATGACAAAACCCCTAAGGTGTGTCAGTACTGTGAAAAACAAGGACATTCATTGAGAGAATGTAGAATTAGAAAGCAAGAACTTAGGTGGGCAGCAACTGAGGGTCTGTAATAATTTTTCAGGAGAAACCAGAGTAATTATGGAAATTTTTACCAGAAAGGAAACAACCAAGATAATCACAGGCCTTATTACAACCAGAATCAGTATACTCGTAGACCCTATCAGGGAGGTACAGAAGGACAGAATCAGAATCGGGGTAACTCTAGAATCCCTCAGAGGGAGACACAGGACTGACGGTGTCCAGGGGAGGAGTGGAAAATAAATACAGAAAGCTTTACTTTTCTAGATCCTGAATTTTTGAACCCTCTTATACCAATCCATTCACCTCCCCAGAGTAAAGAACCCCATGTGATCCTCAAAGTTGGGCACACGTATTATGATTGTATGTTAAATACAGAAGCCTCTAAATCAGTCTTAGTGCGTAAACCAGAACCCGGATGCAATGCTATTGTATCTTTATATGTGGTAGGAGTCTCAGATAAGGCCCAAAGAGTGGCAGAATTAACCCCTTGCATGGTATCTCTCGGTCCTTTAACTGTACAACATTCATTTTTACTTATGCCCGATGCCCCTGTCAATTTATTAGGTCGTGATCTCCTTTGTAAACTTAGAGCAACCATATCTTGTGCTCCAGATGGGGCTGTCTCTCAGTGGTTGCCAGAGGATACTCTTCATTTATTACCAATTTTGATTACAGACGCTCAAGGAGCAGTCGGGGATACATCCAAAATCCCCTCTGACATTCCTGAGTCCCTATGGGCCTCATCCTCTATTGAAGTGGGGCTCCTGAAATCTGCTATGCCTATAACTATTAAAGTTAAAGGGGGACCACCTCCATCCATTCCACAGTATCCATTGTCTAAAGTAGCTATGGAAGGGATCACCCCTATAATTGAGGCTCTGAAAAGTCAGGGTATTATTGTCCCATGCCATCATTCTCCATGTAATACTCCCATTTTGCCAGTTAAAAAACCCAAGCCTGGCCCAGATGGCAAACCTGTTTATCATTTTGTACAAGACCTTAGAGCAATTAACAATTTTGTTATTCTTAGACATGCTATAGTCCCCAATCATGCCACTATAGTTTCTTCAATCCCATGTGAGGCTACATGCTTCACAGTGGTAGACCTCTGCTCTGCCTTTTTTCTCTATACCAGTGCATGAGGACTTCCAGTATTCATTTGCCTTTACCTGGAAAAATACACAGTGGACCTGGACTAGACTCCCACAGGGATTTGTGGACAGTCCTATGTTATTTTCTCAAATTTTACAATAGGATCTGGCCTCTATTACTTTTAAAGGTTCCACTTTAGTTCAGTATATTGATGATTTACTTTTAGCCTCCACTGATGCTGACACCTGTCAGGAAGACAGCCACCATTTATTATTAGAACTATACAAGAGAGGCCACAAGGTCTCTAAGTCAAAGATGCAATGGTGCTTACCTCAGGTAGAATATTTGGGCTTCATTCTGGCTGCTGGAACTTGCTCTGTCTCTCCTAAGAGAGTCTAGGCTATTCAACAACTTTCTGCTCCCTCTACTAAGAAGCAGTTAAGGGCCATTCTGGGAGCAGCTGGGTATTGCAGACAATGGACACACTCTTTTCGTGAAATTACTAAGCCTCTTATAGCTCTAACCAAAAATGCCATCCCGGAACCTTTACAGCTGGATTCCCAGCATCTCTCAGCTATGACAGAATTGAAGCGGGCATTGTTATCAGCACCTGCACTAGGACTCCCAGATTACAGTAAGCCTTTTACTCTTTTTGTGCATGAACAAAAGGGAGTGGCTTCTGGGGTCCTGACTCAATCATTAGGACCTGTCCAACGTCCAATAGCTTATTATTCCAGCCAACTAGATTCTGTGGCCTCTGGGGTGCCACCCTGCCTCAGGGCAGTGGCAGCTACAGCCCTTTTGGTAGAAAAAACTTCTGATTTGGTCCTAGGTAATCCTCTTACAATACAATGTCCCCATGAAGTAGAGGCCCTCTTACTACGCCATAGAACACAAGCCTTTTCAGATCAAAGGCTGGCTAAGTATGAAGTAACCCTGCTAGGTCATGAAAATATCACTTTAAAATGCTGTACAGTCCCTAACCCAGCAACACTGCTCCCTAACTTACCACTCTTGGGGGAGCAGTGGCATGACTGTGCCTCTTTATTGATATGGCTGAGAAACCCAATGATGACCTTTTGGATACACCTTTAGAGAACCCTGATATTGTCCTCTATATGGATGGTTCTTTGTTTATGAAAGATGGCACCTGTTTCACTGGGTTGCTGTAGTTTCTGATTATAGTATTATCTGGGAAGCTTCTCTGCCTTCACATTTTAGTGCACAAGCTGCTGAACTTGTGGCTCTTACAGAAGCCTGTAACATAGCCAAAGGGAAGAATCCTACCATTTATACCGACTCTAGATATGCCTTCAGTGTATGCCATGCTGTAGGCATGCTTTGGCTACAGAGGGGCTTTCTAACATCCTCTGGCAAATCTATTGCTAACAGAGACCTTATCAAGGACCTCATATCTGCCCTGAAACTTCCCTGTGCTCTAGCAATTGTACATTGCCCTGCCCACACAGGGAATAGTGATCCTGTTTCAAAGGGGAATGCATGAGCTGATTCAGCAGCTAAGCTCACTGCTTTAGAAGCCCCATAACATGTATTTAACCTCTCACCTTCTGAGGATGTTTCTTTCCACCAAACCTATGATGATTCTGAAATAGAAAGGTAGAAAAAGAGATTCAAGGCTACACAGATCAATGGAATCTGGATGTCTTTGGAGGGAAAACCACTTCTCCCCCTGGAAATTCTATCACCAGGTATGCCTCTCTATTCACAAGAAAGGCCATTTTGGCACACAAGGCATTGTGGACTCAGAAGGACCTGGTTAGCATCAGGTATAACTAACACAGCATCTCAAATCTGCTCGGGCTACTCCACATGTCAATCTAACCGTCAACATGCCTTCCATGCTAAAGCATATGGAGGGTGCCCTTTGGCATATACACCTTTTGAACATCTACAAATTGACTTTATTTCTATGCCCAAAGCATGACTATATAAATTTTGCCTTGTAATTGCTGACCAGCTCATTCGATGGGTGTAGGGTCCTGGATGAAAAGGGGGACCCTCTTTTTCTCCATCTGCTGCCACCAAGCCAGTTCCAGATGAAAAGAGAGATATCCAGCCAGCCAGCCTCTGCTTCCTACTTCCCATCTCCCTCCCCCAAAGCAGGGGGGGGGGTCTTCAAGCTGATTGGTTGAGAGTGGTCTCCTCTTGATGGTATAATCCACAGCCTCTGAGAACAACACCTCACTCAGGGTCAGCCAGGCATGGTCTTGATTTAATCCTTCTCAAGTAGGTTCTCACTTTCATCCAATTCAATTAATTACAAATCAATCATCAGGTGGGGCTCCTGGGCATCTGCCAAATCCCATTATTTTACCACAGGCATAATATTATTTCTAACATGGCAACATATTATTTCTGTCAATTCTTGAAGGGTCCTCACAGAGAAATCCAGTTCATTTTGAGAGAGTCAGAGAGAGTCAATATAAATCAAACATTTTAAACTTCTGAACCCAATATATAACTTCCCTCTATAGTCATTCCTTCCTTTTGAAACATTCAATTAGTGTGTGATTATTGAGAAATCTAATTGGAAATTTTAGAATTGCTGAGAAACTAGCAAGGTAGAGAGCACTGATGAATTATTTCATGTAACTATGAGAAAAGGCTTATTTCTACTGTGTCATGATAACTCTGATTTTTGGACATAGATAACATCAGTTATCTTTTTTTCCTTTTTTCCCTTTCCTTTTTCTGCAGGACAATGACAGTTAAAAGGCTTGTTCAGGGTCACACAGCAAGTAATGGTCAAGTGTCTGAGGCTGAATTTAAACTCAGGTCCTCCTGAATGCAGGGCCTGTGCTTTACCAACTGCAACACCTAGCTGCCCCTTACACATCAGTTACCTAAAGTGTTAATTCAATTATGTGCAATTCCCAAAGTAAAGAGGCTAATAACTGCATATTTTTATGCAATCACTTTGTTACCTAGAGTAAGAAAAGATAAACCATCTACATGGTCAAGGATTCTAATGGTCAGCAACTCTAAGGAATCAAAGATGAATATGAACACAGCCTTTCTGAGTGAGATGAACAGAACCGGGAGACCATTGTACACAATAAGAGCAACATTACATGATGATCAACAGTGACAGACTTAGCTCTTCTCAGCAGTGCAATGATCCAAAACAATTTCAAAGCATTCATGAGAAAAAAGAACTGTGGCTTTTGAATGAAAATTGTACCATATTATTTCTAATTTTTGGTCATTTTTTTTTCTTTTTTGAGTTTTTTCCCTTGTGTTCTGATTCTTCTTTCACAATATAGCTCAATGCAGAAATATGTTTAATGTGATTGTACATATATAACTGATATCAAATTGCTTTCTCTCTTGGGGGAAGGGGAGGAAGGGAGGGTGGGAGAAAAACTTGGAACTAAAAATCCTATGAAAACAAATGGTGAAAATTATCTTTACAAATAACTGGAAAATAATAACATACTTTTATAATTAAAAAAAGAACACAGGGGCGGCTAGGTGGCGCAGTGGATAGAGCACCGGCCCTGGAGTCAGGAGTACCTGAGTTCAAATCCGGCCTCAGACACTTAACACTTACTAGCTGTGTGACCCTGGGCAAGTCACTTAACCCCAATTGCCTCACTAAAAAAAAAATAATAAAATAATAAAAAAAAAGAACACAGCCTTTGTCCACAAACAGCGTAAATCTTCTATGAACTATGTGACAAATGACAGTTTTCTGGCTTATCTACTGTAATCAGCTTAATGCATACAGTAAGTAACTCAAGATATGTATTCAGAGTGTCTTTGGACATCTTTCTGTATGTAAAGACAAGGGTGAAAATGGAAACTCCAGTGCTAGGCGTTTTAGCAACTGGTCACAGGCATGGATAAAGGTTGTGTGGCAACAATATTGGCTCTGGCAGCTTGGAAGGGCTCTCCTGGTACGGGAAAATGGTGGCCCTTGCATGTACCAGTGTAGGAATTATTCTTTTTTAAATTTTATTTATTTATTTATTTTTTATTTTCAACAAACATTTATTATATTTTCCATTTACATGTAAGGGTAGTTTTCAATATTCATTTTCATAAGATTTAGAGGTCCAAATTTTTCTCCTTCCCTCCCTCCCTTTCCTCCCCCCACCACAAGATTGCAATCAGGTTATATATGTACAATCCACAAGTGTTCTTTTTATCAGTTCTTTATATAGGGGTGCATAGTATGCTTCCTCATTAGTTCCTTGGGATTGTCTTGGATCATTGTACTGCTGAGAGGAGTTAAGTCATTCACGATTACTCATTGAACAATACTGCTGTCACTCCACACAATGTCCTCTCAGCTCTGCTCACTTCACTATACATCGATGTTCATTAGTCTTTCAAGGTTTTTCAGGAATCATCCTGTTTGTCATCTCCTGTAGCACAAGTCCATTCCAGTACAATCATATAACACAACTTTTTCCATTCATTCTTCAATTGATGGACATTTCCTTGATTCTCAATTCTTAGCTTCCACCAAGAGTTGCTATAAATATTTTTTGTACAATTTTCCCCCCTTTTCTCTTTTTCATGATTACTATTGTTAACTGTTTCCTTTCCATCCTGTTCCCTTCCTCATGATATTTATTCTATTATCCATCTTCTTTCATCCTATCACTCTTTGTTTTGGTTTTGTTTTTTTTTTTTGGTGGGGCAGTGGGGGTTAAGTGACTTGCCCAGGGTCACACAGCTAATAAGTGGCAAGTATCTGAGGTTGGATTTGAACTGGGGTCCTCCTGAATCCAGGGCTGGTGCTTTATCCACTGCACCACATAGCTGCCCCTATCCTATCACTCTTCAAAAGAGATTTGCTTCTGTCTGTGCCCTCCCCCACTCTGTCCTTCCTTCTTTTGCCCCTCTCTCTTTATCCCTTTCCCCTCCTATTTTCCTGCAGGGTTATAGAGATTACTCCACCCAATTGAGTGTGTACATTATTCCCTCCTGGAGCCAATTCTAATGAGATTGAGGTCTTTGAGCCAATTTTGATGAGTGTTAGGGTCATTTAATGCCCAGATTAAATAGATTACTCCACCCACTTGGGTGTGTCTATTAGTCCCTCCCTGAGGCAGCTCTGATGAGTATAAGATCTTTGAGCCTTTTCTGATGAGTGTAAAATTCATTTACTGCCCTGCTCCTCTCCCATCTCTTCCCCCACTTCATAAGCCTTTTCCTGTTACTTTCATGTAGGATTTCACTTCTGCCCTTCCCCCTCCCCCAATGAATTCCCTTAACCCCTCAATTTAACCCTAAAGATGTTATCATCTAGCTAAATGACACAGTGGACAAATCATCACCCCGGACCCAGGGGGATCCCAGCCAAGATAGTCACCCACTGTACGACTCCAGGTATGTCCCCCGGCTCCATTTTTTTTTTTTATGGTTCTCTAGGGTCTTGTATTTGAAAGTCAAATTTGCCATTCAGGTCAGATCTTTTCATCTCAAATATCTGAAAGTCTTCTTTTTCATTAAAGTCCCATTTTTTCCACTAAAAGATAATGAAAGTTTTGCTGGATAGGTGATTCTTGGTTGTAGTCCCATTTCCTTTGCCCTTTGGAATATCATATTCCATGGCCTCCAGTCCTTTATTGTAGAAGTTGCTAGATCTTGTGCTATCCTGACTGGGGCTCCACAGTACTTGAATTCTTTCTTTTTGGCAGCTTGCAATATTTTCTCCTTGACCTGAGAGCTCTGGAATTTGGCTATAATATTCCTAGGAGTTTTCTTTTGGGGATCTCTTTCTGGAGGTGATCTGTGGATTCTTTCAATTTCTATCTTAGCTTCTTCTTCTAGAATTTCAGGGCAATTTTCCCTGAGAATATCTTGGAAGATGGTGTCTAAGTTCTTTCCTTGATTATGGTTTTCAGGTAGACCAATAATTTTCAAATTCTCTCTCTTGGACCTATTTTCCAGGTCGGCAGTTTTTCCCAGAAGATATTTCACATTGCCCTATATTTTTTTATTCATTTGGATTTGATTTATTGTGTCTTGATTTTTCATAAAGTCACTGGCTTCCATTTGTTCAATCCTAATTCTTAGGCAATTATTTTCATCAGAGAGCTTTTGTACCTCGTTTTCCATTTGACTTTTCAAGCTGTTGACTTTTTTCTCATGTCTTTCCTGCATCACCCTCATTTCTCTTTCCATTTTTTCCTCTACCTCTCTAATTTTATCTTCAAAGTCCTTTTTGAGCATGTCTAAGGCCTGAGACCAATTTGTATTTTTCTTGGAAGCTTTAGATATAGGGGCCCTGATGTTGACATCTTCCTCTGAGGGTGCCCCTTGGTCTTCCTTGTTACTGAAGAAACTTTCTATGGTCTTCACCTTTCTCTGTCTGCTCATCTTGCCTTTCTTTTACTAGACTTTTAGCTCCTTAAAGTGGGGCACTGTTTCCAGGCTGAAGTATCCCAAGCTTAAGAAGTCCCAGGTGGTATGATTTAAGGAGAATCAGGTTCTTCCCTCACCAGGCCTGTTTCCTGGTCCTAGATGACCCCAGACCAACTTGCCAATCAACTAGCTTTGTGTGTTGTGGTTGTTAGCTCTGACAAACCTGTGCCCCTCCCCCACCTGGGGCACTTCTACTCGAGCCTACCACCTGGGTCTCAGTAGGGGTGTCACATCCAAGTTCTGCCTTAGCACCAGCATAGACCCCTGTAGTCTCTCCCCTGCCAAGGTCTCAGCCCTCTCACCAGACTGTGAGCTTAGTTCCAGATGACACTGGCGCTTCAGCTGATTCAGAGGCTCTGGGGGTCTCCTTCTCTGGTGAGGCCTTCCTGGGACTGGATTCGTGTCAGGGTGACTGTGGGGTTGGGCCCGACTCCTGTATCAGCACAGCAGCTCCCTCCTTCTGACCTTCCAAGCCATTCTTGGTTAGAAAATGATTTCAGCACATTCTTCTGTGAGTTTTCTGTAGGAATTATTCTTAACGATTCTCGAACTTTCCTACCTGAATAGATAAATCTCTACAATGAGTCTTGATTGGAGAGTATCCACCTCTCTATGATGAGGTATTTTATTTCCAAGGGGACTTTCTCCCAATGTGACATTTGGACAATCTTCTCTAGATTATGCTTTTATTGCTCAGAAGTTGTTTCACTAGAAAATGGTATTGGTCGCATATGTCATGAAATCTACAACTATGAAAATTATCTTAATAAACTCACCACAATGGAAGGGTGTCTCTTCTGTAATGTTAAATACTGGTGACCATGATGGCCTTCCCTTAAATAAAAAAAATCACTGAAATGTAAGTCCTCATTTTCCAAATTATAAATATATAATAATAGTATTTGGGGAAAGAACTGTTTCATAATTATTCTTTATCACCTTGGGAAGGTGATGGATTGTGGAAGAATCAGGCCATACGAATTCAAAATTAATTTTTACTTTCTGAAACAATATATGGAACCTCCTCTTTAATTTCATTTATCCTTTGCTTAACATGCCATGTAAATCTTGACAAAACTAACTGGGATTTTTAGAATTCCAAAGAAGTTGACAACGTAAAGAGAACTCAAGAAGTACTACTTCTTACATTTTTGAAAAGCATAGCAATCAAAGAAAAGGCTTGTATCTGCTGACAGGACTTTCACAGTTATAAGGTGATGAGAATTTTGGATTTCTGGACACAGACAGAATGGGAATAATATAGTAGTGCTGGAAAGGAGGCCAGAAAGAAAGAGGCCATGCAAGTGGACACCCTCATTGTGATTATGAAGAGACTGAAGCCAGTAACAAAGTAAGCAATTCATCCAAATTATTGCAGGGACTACAAGGGGCCCATTCCTACCTTGGCCATATCTGTTTGGTTCTTGAACGCTGACTGAGTCATTGAATCTCTCTAAGCTCTAGACATCTGTCCCTATCATTTTCATCCTCCTGCTAGGAATTTAAAATAAATTTTCTGAGCTGCCATATTGAATGGAATGATGATAGGAGAGGCAAGAACTTGGTGGAACCCTGCTCTGAATCCAGGGGCAGCCTCTCTCTGGACCATCATTCACTCCCTCCTACCTGGCCTGAAAATGAGGATGCCATTTGTTGTCCTGCTGATTTCTTTCCTGGATTTTTCTTATGCACTCTGGCTTGTCTCCCTCTCTTCTACTTTCTTTATTATAGCTACCTTAGAGAGTAGCTTTGTATATGCTCCCAGTAAGTACATTCTTCAATTTGGAAGGCACTCTCAGCATCTGTTCTTTGATGCCTATCTACAAGTATAAGAGGAATTTGGTTGCTCCACCTTGCAGAGGATACCAATGGGGAACCGAAAAGGAAACATGTTAGCTGTGAGTGAGATTTCCCCCATTCCTTACTTCTCCACAGGATGCAAGTCATTCCTTACCAATATATGCAATTCAAAATGTAGTAGATGATAATGAATTAAGATAAGTTGCAAATGCTTGGATCAACATGTCTTCTCATACATTAGAGTAACCTCCTATGCAAGATTGTGGTTAGGATGAATCAATCAGGATAAAAGTCAGATTCCCTAAATAGCTACTCTGGAGTTGCTATGGGCCATGCAGAACTGTTCAAATAAAAGGTAGAACAATGAGATTCACTTGTCAAAGGCAGCTCAAACCCATCAAGTGTCCTAAAAGTGTCACAAATGTGGCTTAGATTGCCACAGAGGGTCACTTCTAAATCCACAGATGGGTGTCTTTGTTTCCACAATATGAGATATGATATTGCAATTCTGTATGTTTTGAGCTATGTTCCTTAGCACCAATGATATTGGGGACCAAGAGATGAGAAGACACTTATCTATTTGTTCACTGCAGCAATTTCTAACTGCATTTACAATACTTTAACCAGGGACTATAGGGGTATAAATATCTGGGAATCCTGAGGTTTGGGGCCTTTGGGTCCCAGACCTGAGACTGGCTTGATTGTGAGACAGGATCCCTCTCTCAATAACCTATTTTCTTTGACTTAGAGACTTTGCTGTTTTATTCATCTAACATTGCTGAGTAGAAATTTTCACCACAATTTTGGTGACCCCAACATGATTGGGCAGAAATTCTGTCCTCCTGCTTCCCTTCTTCAACCAGGGATTCTGTTTTGAGCTCAGAACTTAGGGTTGTATTGGCCCTGGTCCTTTCTTGAAGGGGAGAGACTTGACAGGCGATTCTTTGCCCCATCAGACCTACTCCAAGCTGGTGAGTATTTAACAAGCTGCAGATTGTGATACTCATTGTCTTTCCTTCCCTTTTCTTTCCCTCTGTAATGTTTGGAATGACGCCACCTACTGGAGACTAGGCTCCACACTAGTACAATATGTTGATGACTTAACTCTTAGCCTCCCCTAATGCTGAAATTTGTCAAGAAGATAGCCAGGCTGTTAGAATTCTGTTCTCAATCTTTTTCTTTCTATTTTCCAATAAACCCTTAAAAACCTAAACTCATTTTATCAGTGATTTTTAGTCAGTTTCCCCCAAACTGGGGAAACAGATTAGAATCCACATTTAGAATCTTAAATTACACACCTCTAAGCCTTCTGATACTAAGTAAATCTAGTCTCTTGAATCCTCAGTATGTCAGTCCTGTTATCGGGTCATCTTTGGTTTTGCTTCTCACAGGAGAAATTTCTTCTGATTCACCCTAAGTCCCATGACTAGAGATAATTTAATTAGAGAAAAGGAGCTTTTCTAAGAAAGACCAAAGAACTACAATAAATTCCAAGAGATTAGACAGGAAAGAGACAAAACCCCTGTGAGGGTATATGACAGATTGTGTAAGAATGCTAGGTGGTTTTCTAGATTGGACCCTCTAAATGTTAGGGATGCAAGAATGATAAATGCTACCTTTGTGAATAAGTCTCCCAAATATTCGGGAGTATTTAAAAAATATATTGCCCTGGGTGGCATGAAAAGAACATTGAGGAACAAAAATCAGTTGCCCAAGATGTGTATGAGGGAAAAGATAGGAAGAAGGGAAACAAAGGTATAGTCCAAAGACCAAATCAGTTTTAGCTATTCTTCAGCAAATGCCTCAAGGTCAAGGAAAAAGTAGAGATCATTGTTTCTCTTGTGGAAAGGTAGGACACATAGCTACAGAATGGTTTTCTTGAACCTTTGGATATAGGAGCTTTGACTTTATCTTTTTCTGAGGCTGTCTTTTGATCTACCTTGTACAGAACGTTTTTCAAAAAGAAGCAGGATAGGGGCAGCTAGGTGGTGCAGTGGATAGAGTACTGGTCCTGGATTCAGGAAGACCTAAGTTCAAATCCAGCCTCAGATACTTGACATGTACTAGCTGTGTGACCCTGGGCAAGTCATACACACACAAGTAGGATCAAGAAAGAAAGAAATTTGGATGTGGTCATGGAGTAGAACAAGTAGAGAACCAAACTAGATATGGAACTGGAGCACTGAGAAAAATGTTTTGGCATGATGCTATGGGGGAGGGGTAGAGAATGTGGGGGTTGTAACTTCCACTGAGACTCTTGCCCCTGCTATATCTGTTTATGCCCCTCCCTTACCTAATATTGTTTCATATGTTGAAGGTGCCAAAGGTTCTCATTTAATTGACACAGAGGGCTTCAATATCTGTGTTTAAATTTGTCCCTAAGGATAAAGGAATTATTGTTTGAAAGGAGGCCAGTGGGACTTGAGGGGCACAGTCAAAAAGCCCCTCAGCTATCCCCACTTGAGGTTCCATTGGTTTCATCACACTCATGCATTCTTTTTGTGGATAGCAAATTCTCCTATTACTCTTTTGTGTAGAGGTTTATTATGCAAATTGAAAGTTATCATTCATTTATGCCAGATAAGACATTGTGGGTGTGGTGAGGAAAACTTGTTAACTCCAGTGTTCATTGCTGTATTTTGTAGTGAGGATTTGTCTACCTTGATGTTAGCTCAAGCTGAAGGTGGCTCTATTCCAGAGACCTTACCTGATGATGATTGGGCAATATCTTCAACTGATGTGGGACTGCTCAAATGAGCAGTTCCAATTTCTCTTACCACCAAAGGAGGGAAACCACCCTCTGTGGCTCAATATCCACTGTCTAAAGAGGCAATTGTTGGTATGACTCTTATCAAAGAAGGGATCATGGTTCCATGTAGGGCAGAGGCAAATACTCCTTTTTTCCCAGTAAGGAAGCCAAAGCCTGGTTCTGATGGTAAGCCCATCTATGGTTTTGTTCAGGATCTTGGAATAATGTGGTTGCTCTTCATTCTGTCCTGCCTAACCCAGCCACTATTGTGACTGCTATTCCCTGTCATGCCACTTGTTTTTCAGTTTTTGACTTCTGTGCAGCCGCCATTTGGTCTAGGAACTACTTCATCTCACACACAAGATCTCCACGCCAGAGGTATGGTGGTGTCAAACACATGTAGAGTATTTCGGGGCTATTTCATCACTAGGGAAAAGGACTATTTCTCCAAAAAGGATACAGGCCCTGCAAAACCTGTCAGTGCCCAAGACCAAGACAGAGTTGCAGGTGCTAGAGGAGGGACAGCTGGCTACTGCAGATCAGGGATTCCTTCCTCTGGGGAGATTATGAAAGCCCTCACTGCTCTCACCAAGGCCTCTGTTACTGAGCCCTGAGAGAGCTTACAAAAGCTCCTGTCCTTGGGTGGGTGGCCTGCCTATTCAAAGCCTCTCACTCTCTGTGGGCATGAAAAGAAGGGAGTAGCCCCTGAAGTACTGACCCAGAAGTTTGCATTGCATATGACTAGAAAGCTATTTAAAGAAAAAGTGAGGACCTTACTATCTTCTTGGCAAGAAAACTGCATGATGGTGTAAAAGGAGTCAAAAAGTAATTTCACTTCACCTTATCAGAAATTAAATATCTGTATGTATTATATATGTCTATACACACACACATATACATACATATACATATGCATATCTAGATATATATAGACATTTCTCTATTTTTAAAATAATAGAGGACCTTAGGAACGAGATGTAGAACATTTATTCCCAACTCACCACAGAATATGTACACTCTCCATGCCTTGAACACAAATAACCAAACTCGGGCAGGGTTTGTTCCTGGGCCTTGGAGGAGAAAGGGGGGAGGGGGACATCCCTGCACCTGCAGAGGTCACCTGAGGCCAATGAACAGAGTCCATTCAATTGCCCTGAGAGAGGGCATATGGTCAGGGACTTCTTCCTATCTGACCCTGCTGCAGTTGGGGAATTGATCCTACTTAGAGACGAAAATGGCTCAAATCCCAGGCTGGCCGAGCCCTGTGTCTGCATCTCCAGGGGTTCCTGGTGTGGGTCAGGAAGCCAGTGTTGGGGCAAGGCACGTGGGGTCCCCTCTGCCAGGGACAAGGCCTGGGGGGGAGGACGGTGGGGGTGGGGCACCCTGATGTACCTGCACACCTGTAGTCTCCTGGGCCTTCAGCACCAAATTCAGGCACCAGCAGGAATCTTTTGTGTTCCTGTCTGGACTCAAATTCGGAGGCCTGGCCTGGGTAAGGGTCTCTCAAATTCAGAACTCACACTCTTTTCACTCGAGTTCCTCAAAGCTCTTTGGTCAGGGGTCTGGTTATGTCCATGGATGACTTGGTAATGGGTCTGTTCTGACAGGTCCCCTAAAAGGGATGGCTGCTGGTTTGATGGACCATATGTGGCCACTCTGACAGGTCGGGGGAAGGATGGCTGCCAGGTTTTGTTTTCCAATCCTGTACCACATGATGGCAAGTACTAGCAGAATTCAAGTCTGAGCCAAAACACTGATGGCCACAGTGGGGTCACTCCGTTTTGAGCTTAGTCTTGATTCTGCCAGTCCAAAAGCTAAAGGCCCTGAGTGGGACTTGGCTTTTTTCTTTCTCCTTTTTCAATGGCATTTTGAATCAATTAAGCGAGAATCTGAATCTGAACCCTCCTTTTTCCTTTAAAAAACAACAAGAAAGGGAGGAAAATAGGATTTTTGATAGGACATTTTGTCCCCCAGAAAAAGGTCTAATTTTTGAAGGAAAAAGACCAGTGAATCTGGCTCAAATTAATAGGTTTTTGAGGATAGAAGAGGACTTAATTTCGGCATGTTAAATTATCTTAAAAATCTTTACCAATATTGTTTTTGTGTCTGTCCTTGTAGTATGCTATTTGTGTTAAAATGTTCTATATGTGTCTGTGTGTGTCCCTTGCTTTTCAAGCTGAGTCCTTTATCTTGCACTCGGTTTGCAATCCTCTTTGCCACTCAATGGAGAATTGTCAGAAAGGTAATTTACACAGAGAGGCTGCTAGAGAGACTATAGCTTGATTTGATTTTTACCTGTTTTCAAGAAATTTGTTAAAACTTTAGTTGAGAATTGATCTCCAATATTAGTTTAAATCCAGTTTTTATGAACCCTGAAATTAAGGTGAATCAGGTTCTATTTAAATTTGGGGAACTATCTGGCTTCTCAAGTCACCAGTGTTTATCAGTAGGTAAAAATGAGTTGATTGATAACAATGGGCTGAGGGTGGCTAGGTGGTACAGTGGCTAGAACACTGGCCCTGGATTCAGGAGGACCTGAGTTCAAATCTGTCCTCAGACCCTTGACACTTACTAGCTGTGTGACCCTGGGCAAGTCACTTAACCGCAATTGCTTCATCAAAAAAAAAAAAAGAGAAAGATAATAAAGGGCTGATAGTGAAATGCTGATAGTGAAAGTCTTCAGATAAATTGAGAATTTTACTATTTGGGAATATGTTTCAGTTGTAATTGAATTTATTCATCTTATTTTAAGTGAAATATGTCTTCTAACAAGATGTGTGGGGTTTAAAGGTGCAGTTTATTTGGCATTAAGATAAAGTGTTTAAAAATTTGGATCTGGAAATTTGTTAATTGCATCATCTTAAAGCAAGTTACTTTAGTTTATCAGTCTGCAATGTGGATATTTAATAATTATAGAGTATGCTTTTGGGCTATAAATTGTCAGATGCCACTGTTAAAAGAATGTCAAATACTGGAAAGTCTATGTTTAGAAATGCAGTATTACTGTGAATTCACAAAGAAGTGATCTCAAAGTCAGGAACAGCTAGATTTAATGAATGTATGATGCTGGGAAAATTCACTTGGCTTCTAGGTGTTACTAGCAAGAACAAATTTTAAAATTCTGAAAACTGGAGGTTTCCCTAATATGCCAGAGGAACTTGTTCTTTTTAGCAGTGGTGCTATTTCCTAGCTTTTCTCAATAACTCTGTTAAACAATTACTGTTGAAATAATGGTAATAATGGTGTGGTAGTTAATAACTTTGTTTTAACTTTGTTAAACTTTTACTGTTTTCTTTCTTCAAGCTTCACAGGTATTTCAAGGTTTCATACCCCTAGCAATTCAAATATTATGATGGTTTTGTGTGTTTAATAACTTTTAATTGATAGATGTTGGATTTTTATTTCAAGAGAGGATATTCAGCTGTAATTTGTTTTATTATCTGGTGTTTGTGTTAAAACATTTATGCTATTTTAACCTTTTTCTTTCTCTTCACTATTTCATTCCCAGGATTACAAACTTCCATAGCATTTATCTACCTTTTAAATGTTATCCTAACTATT
This sequence comes from Dromiciops gliroides, assembly GCF_019393635.1. Taxonomy (NCBI): domain Eukaryota; kingdom Metazoa; phylum Chordata; class Mammalia; order Microbiotheria; family Microbiotheriidae; genus Dromiciops; species Dromiciops gliroides. Next base: position 226,989,966 of record NC_057863.1, on the reverse strand, counting down.
AATGGTATTTCTGGCAAAAATGTGAACTCCTTAATAAGGTATCGTCCATTTTTTTTTGCTGAAAGATATGATTACTGTTACAATTAATTTCTAATGAAAATGTAAAAAGATGCTCCTCACCACCTCCCATGACTTTTACCAGATACATGGAACTCTGTTTAATTCTTTCCCCATAATGATATCCAGCTCTCCCTCTTTCTGAAAAGCTCTCTACTTTCCCCCATACCCTGAAAGCTCCTGTCTTAATCTGCTCTTCCCCACCCCTGGAAGAAGTCCCACCCTCCCATCCTCCCATCCTCCCATCCTCCCCACGGACAGTTAACTCTTCTGAAACTGGAAAGGTTCTTAGTGTCTCTCCAATCCAGATTCATTGGATCCCTCTAAACCTCTTCCTTGAGTCTCATAGTATTCCCTTTCCAGAGGCAATTAACAGCATTAGGCTTCTTATTAAGGACTACCTGTCCTCTGGTCTTTAGTTCTCTGCCTAGGTTTTGATCCTTCCTGTTGGGGAACTCCTGTGACTGCTTGTCCAAGACCTGAGCAGTGAATGTTCCTGTGATTCCTAGAACATCGGTGGTCCCTAATGCCTATATTCTCCTGAGTATAATTCCCCATGATTCCACAATTTTCACTTTTGATTTCTCTAGTGCCTTTTTCAGTGGATCCTTTTGTTGTGAATTTGTCGGGGTTTTACTTTTTACTTTTAACTTTACCTGGGAAGGCCTGCAGTACACTTGGGCTGATCTGCTTCAGAGAGCCCCTCCTACTTTTCACAAATTTTAAAAGCACACATTGCTGACCTTGCTCCACCCTTTCCAGTGTCTAGATGGTTTACTCCTTTGCTCCCTGGATCTCCAATTTTCAAAAGCTGACTCCATTTTTCTCACGTCACACCATAAAGTATCTTGCTCTCAGGTTTTAAGTTTTTAGGACATCTGATATTAGCCAATAATCTCTGTCCTGAAGGATTAGAGATCTCTCTACTATCCACAACTGAGATAGAAAGCCTGGATTATTCCTGGTACATCGATGGTTCCTGTCTGTCTCAAATGATGCTGGGTATGCTATCACTGACACAGAAGAGGTCATTGACCCCTTCCTTTGGTTTCTTCAGCACAACAGGCTGAACTTGAAGCCCTGACTCAGGCTTGTGAAGGGACAAAAGAAAGCAAGTAAACATTTACGTGGATAGCAGGTATGCTATTGGGGTGGCTCATGATTTCAGGATATTATGGAAATACAAAGGGTTCCTGATGGCATCTGGCAGTCCTACATATTTAGAGATTGCTTGACTCCCGTTTGTTGCTAGCAGCAGTGGTTGTTAATATGCCAGGACACTCCCATGAAGATTCTCCCCATGACTGGGTTAATGCCCTTGCTGACCTGCATGCCAAGCAGGCTGCTCTGAAAACCCCACTCCCTATTAGTCTATAGTCCATTACATCCCCTGGACCTGACCCCAGTCAATATTGAGCCCAGCAAAGCTTGCTGTAATCCAAAGGACCATGTCCAATCCTATCCAAGACCAGCTAAGGGTGTCAAAAGGATAAACACTCTGGGCTCAGGTAGAGGTCAAATGGAGTCCAATCCTCCCCAACTCTGTCCATTGGCACATGATAGAATACCTTCACTCTTTGAGTCATTGGAGTCCTGACAAACTGCTTAGTTTAGGCTGCAAATATTGGTGGGGAAATCGAGATGAGCTGCATCTGACATTTATCTACAATGTGAGATCTGTCCTAAATACAATGTAAGCAAGCCCATAAAACTTACCCCTAGGAAATTCCTTTACCCCTTTTCAAGGCTGGCAGATTGATTGTATTCACCTTCTGCCCTTTTCCAGTTATGAGTTTGTATTATGGTTTGCATGTTCTCCCATTGGGTAGCAGCTTTTCCCTTGCAGGAAAGTTACTTCAACAGCTGTAGCCAACCACTTATGAGAAAAGATTTTTCCCACCTGGGGAATTCCTAGTGAAGTTCACACTGATTGAGGTACTTCTTTTACTGGTTCAATGGTCTCCCAGTTGTTAACTTCCTGGCCAGGAAGTATTTCAACATTTACACTATGCTTACCACCCCCAATGCTCAGATTTGGTAGAACTTACCATTGGGATCATTAAGGTTCAGCTTGGAAAGTTTATGGATGATTTGACTCTACCATGGCCAAAAGCCCTTCCCCTAGTTCTTCTGAACCTTAGGGCAGGCAACCCCTTTTGGTAAAGATTGTCTTTCACCTTTTGAAATCTTTTCTGGGTGTCCCATGCCTCTCTTTTCTCCCTCAAGTGACTCCCTCTCCATTAAGACTTCCCTTCTGTCCTATTGTAAAAGACTCACCCAAAGTCTTCATCACCTTAATCATCTTGTCTCTCAGTTATTTTCTAGTGGCTCAACCTTAATTCAGTCTAACCTACAGCTGGAACTGAGAGACTGGGTCACTTGGAAAAGGATTCCCTATTAAGTGCTGCTGACCAACCCCTTGGCTGAAAGGAATTGACAGCTGGATCCTCACATCTGAAGAAGACTCTGACCCCTGAATGGAGGGCCAGACACACTACCAAGGACACCAAGTTTCATCTGACCAGGAAAAAGAAGCACACCACATCAGTGTAGACCACTTAGTTCCAAGATGCCCGGATGTGGCCTAAGAATCCTGTTTCATGCCCCAACACTATTTTGGGTCATTGACAAATGCCAGAATTCCTCTTGACCAAGAGGAGGGAATGAGAAATACAAAATTTACTGTAAACTGATTCCTACCCAGTCCCCTCTTTCCCAGACAAATGAATTGCTTGGGGCTAACCAATCTTTGTCATTTCCAGACTCTTGATGGACTTAAGGACCTTCCCCCAAGCAACTTATCCCCTCACAATGTTTCCCCACCTTACTCCCTGGCCTTTATGTTATTATGTAAAAGGGGTCCACCTACATTAAATAGTGCCCATTTAGAGTTACTAGCTTCTATACTTAACTCAAGAGCAGATCTGTTGTTTCTTTGGTTAAAGGGTCATTTACATTAAGTTGTTGTAAGTGACTCTGGAGCAATCTTTCTCCTATATTGATGGTTTTGTGAGGGCCAAAATTTGATATATGTAGTGTTATTTGGGTGACTCGCCTTAATATTGGGGTCCCAGAAATATGAGGGACCTTTTAGATTCACCCTCCCCTCTGAACTGTCCTTTTTAGATATTTCTCCCAGGCCAATAAGAAAGGAGGCTTTAAGTTTTAATTCACAGAGGGATCAGATTTTATTACTTGGGAATTAATTAACAACAAAAGTGAAACTAATAAAAATCAAAGACAAGGAAATAGGAAAAAAGAAATACAGATAAATACTCTTAACTCTAAACTTGACCTATGCAATCCCCAGAACATTTCCAATTAAGCTAGTTCAAGGGAATTTAGGGTTTTCCATAATTAACTCACCAAAACCTGAACACTCTACAGTTTCCCTTGCCTGCTGGGAAAAACAGCCACCTGAGACAGAGAACTCGTGCCACCACCACAAGGGGAGAAGTCCCAGAGACCGCATTCCAGAAGAAGCCTAGTGTTCAGGAAGAACCCTCTGCCTCCCTTCAGGGAGCGTTCAATCTTTCCTTCCCCAAAAGGGGACATCTTTTAAAAACTGCCTATGAAGAGTTCTCCTTCTGACCTCAGTAGCATAGTTAACCTGGGGGGGGGTAGGAGGGCAGGTGTGGCCCTTTCCAAATGAGTCACCTAAAACCTGCAGTATTAATCTTTGCCACAAATAATTTTTACCACAGTTTCCTTAATTTCCAGGAAACCATCAATGTAGGAGAAAGAAGGTCTTTAATCATGGCAGAGGAACTATAGCTTGTGGTATTATCGTGAAGCTCAGAAGCTAGAAATACCCAAAAATGGTAACCCAAGGACAGGGTTTTTATGGGGTAACAGAACAGAAGGGAACCAAAAGATTGCTCCAGAATCTCCTAAAACTACTTCATGTAAATGAACCTTTAACAAAAGAAACAATAGAACTGCTCCTGAGTTACTACTAACTCTAAATAGAAAGCAATTAATGTAAGTGGACCCTTTTTACATAATAACATAAAGTCCAGGGAGTAAGGCAGCGATCATTTTGCTTGGGAGAAGATCCATAAGTAGATCCAGAGTCTGGAATTGACAAAAGATTGGTTACCCCACGCAATTCATCTGCCTGGGTGGGGAAGCAGTTCTCAGTAAATTTCATAGTCATCACCTAAAATGACCATTAATAGTTAGGACAACATTTAAAAAGTAGATGATTGCTATGGAAGTTTGTTATCCTGGCAATGAAATAGAAAACTAAGGGAAAGAAAGGGGTGAAAACAGCAAAAATGTTTTCATAAGAACACCAGATAGTAAAACAAATTCCACTTGAAGATCCTATTGTGAAAAAAAAAAGAATTTATTCTATCAACTATCAACTACAAGTTCTTAAACATTCCAATCCATCAATCAAGAGTCAAGAACAAACTGTTATCCACATCCTTGGTCTTATTGGCTCACCAGCCTTCCTTGATGATCATACCTGGAATCAGATTCAGAATAATAACAGTTAACCGTCCCATAGTGTCTTAAATAGCAAGTTCCAGTAATCATACTTTATGTGAATTCCCTTCTCAAGGATCACATATCCTAGATAGCAAGCATTAACTCTACTTGTACTTATGTTAAATAGATGCCTTTCATCCCTAAGTTAACTCTAAACAAAATGAATTTGCTTTAAGATGAAGCCAGTTCATAAGTTACTAAGTTACTATTATTCCCTAACATATCTTATACTTACAACAAGTTGAGGCACTAATTTGAGTATTGCTTAATACAATACATTTGGATCCAAACAGCAAGATCTAGTTTAGTACAGTAATTGAGATGCTTTAGTGTTAATGTAGTAACCAAATAATTCAATATTGCAAGAACAGGGGCAGCTAGGTGGTGCAGTGTATAGAGCACTGGCTCTGGATTCAGGAGTACCTGAGTTCAAATCTGGCAGTTTGACCCTGGGAAAGTCACTTAACCCCAACTGCCTTAACCAAACAACCAAAAACCAAAAAAAAAAAAAAAAATTGTCATTGCAACAAATAAGTTCCCAAATAAGATAGCAGGCCTTCTAAAATTGCACAAGGGCTAATTGAACATGTACCCAATATATATCCTGAAAATACCTTTCTTTTGACAAACAGCTCAAAATTTTTCCTGATGTTAAAAGAAATATTCACTAAACCTTCATGAGATAAAATACATTTAAAATGACAGATATCTCCCTCTTATTCAATCCTTAAGGCCAAAAGAAGAATGTTTAAAATTCGAATTTGTCAAGATTAAGTTGGTAGAAAGTTAACTTTAACCTAAAAGAGTCCTCCCTGTTACCAGCCTTGCTCTCATCCATATGTTTTTCTGTGTGTGTGTGTGTGTGTGTGTGTGTGTGAGAGAGAGAGGCAATTACTTTACATTTGTAGGTGGCTCAATAAAAGTCTATTAACTGGGGTAGCTAGGTGGCACAGTGGATAGAGCACTGGCTGTGGAGTCAGGAGGACTTGAGTTCAAATGCAGCCTCAGACACTTTACACTTACTAGCTGTGTGACCCTGGGCAAGTCACTTAACCTCAATTGCCTTGCCAAAAAAAAAAGTCTATTGACTAACTGCTCATTATAGAATGACTAATTTGCATGAGAAAACATACATGCTTAAATCTTCTTAAAATCAAGATAAGAAAAATTTACTTTCCTACCATTGAAATGGCTGTCTTCCCCTCTTTTTCTTTCTTTTCATAAAGTTACCTTCTCTCTTTCCTAGTTCAAAGGGAAAACAGAGAAGAGTAATTAAAATATTTCCTACCATGATGCATGGTTAACGAATGTTAAACCCATTACTGAAAAACCCACAAATTTAAGAACATTTGAGCTGATGCAGTTGAGAAAACAATAGAGATTTGTCAGGGAATGTGCAAGTTGTATTATCACCTTAGCTCATCAAGTAAAATGTGTGTGTGTATGTGGGAGAAGGTGTGTCTTGATATGTTAACATGTCCTATATTTGAAATTGGTAGCCTCCTGCTACTCCTCTTATTTGTGGGTACAATTTGTCTATAAATTTATTCGACTCAGAGATTGGATGTGGATTATGGATGGAGGGAGGTATTTCTCCCATCAGCCAAACCCAGGAGATAGTTGAGTGCCTGTGAATGCAAAGAAATGCTAAAAATGACATTAACATACTGTGAATAATGAGAAAAATACCTTTGTACATACAGGGAATGCACAGGAAACACCTGAAATTCAAGAGGAAAAATAGGTTTATTTTCTTTCATGTACTTTCTATTATAATCCATATATAATATAATCAACTTAATTATAGACATTGTATATGCAAGCTGGACTAGTCTTAAGTAAGGAAAATAAGCTTTAGAAGGTGCATATCTATGTGAATGTGTCATGTATAGGTAGATTTTTAGGTGTATATGTGCTTTTCCTAATACCCTTTTTCCCACTCCTAGATAAAGTAGGTATTGGCATTCAATTTTACTAGATTTGGAGTTCCAAATTTTTTTCCCTTCCTCCCTCCCCTCTTCCTAAAATGATGAACAATTTGGTATAGGTTATAAACGTGCAATCATAGAAAACATATTTCATATGAATCACAGTTGCAGAAGAAGAAACAGACCCAAAGGGGAAAAAAAACCATGAACAAAAACTAAGTGAAAATAGTATGATTCAATCTGCATTTAGCTTCTATCCATTCTTTATCTGGATGTGTACAGTATTTTCCGACCTGAGTCCTTTGTGATTATCTTGGGTTGTTGTATTGCTGAGAAGAGATAAAGCATTCATATTTGATCATCTCACTCCATGTTGCTGTTACTGTGTACAATATTTTCCTGGTTTTCTGTTCATTTCACTTTGCCTCAGTCCATACAAGTCTTTCTAGTTTTTTCTGAAATCTACCTGCTCATCATTTTATATTGCAAAAGAGTACGATTTTGATGACATTAAATTTAAAAGTTCGTGTACAGATAGAAGCAAAGCAGCCAAAATTAGGAGGCAGAAAGCTGGGAAACAATTTTTATAGGCAGTACTTCTGAAAAAGGCCTCATTTCTAAAATATATTGGGAACTAAATCAAATTTATAAGAATCCAAGACATTCCCCAATTGAGAAATAGTTAAAGGATATGAACAGGCAGTTTTCTGAAGAAAACAAAGCTATCTATTGCCATATGAAAAAATGCTCTAAATCACTGTTGATTAGAGAAATGCAACTTAAAACAACTCTGGGTAAGCACCTGACACCTATCAGATTGGCTAATATGACAAAAAAGCAAAATAATAAATGTTGAAGAAGCTGTGGAAAAGTTGTGTATGGAGCAAACTGCCTCAGTTTACCCAAATAACTTGAGGAGACCACAAAGTCAAGCAGAGACAGATTTATTACATCCTCATGAGGACGGGCAAAACCCAATTACACATTGAAGTCTTGCAAAGATATGCCCAATCCTCTAGGTTTTTATAGTAATCTTGAAAAGGACTGTCCCCACGTACACCTAGGGTGGATGAGCTCACAATCTAACATCCAATCCTGTCTCATCCAAGGTGCGTGTTCAGCTCGTGATCAATGTATGGAGACATGCATACGTGTTCCAGGAGCAAGGGGGAAAAGGGGAGGGGGAACAAGGTCAAACCAAAGGAAAAGGAAACAGGGGAGTGAGAGTCAAATGTTTCAAATCTCACAGTTCCCACTGACTCCCCTCTCCAGGCCCCTGTCTCTAAAGATAAGGATGACAGGGTTAAAATTTATCTTCGGCTATGTTGGGAAGTCAAAGAAATAATTGGCAATTAAACTTAAAGGAGACAGAATTTTACAAGCAATAAACTTCTAACAAACTATACTGGGGCAGGTCTGGGTACCTTCCAGACCCCATGGTCAGAGTTTAATCTGACTCAAATCCATAATCATATCATACAGTTGGAACACTAATGCATTGTTGGGGAAGTTGTGAACTGATCCAACCATTCTGGAGAGCAATTTGCAATTTTACCCAAAGGGCTATAAAGTTGTGCATACCCTTTGACCCAGCAATACCACCATTAGGTCTTTTTCCCAAAGAGAGCATGAAAATGGGGTAACGACCCACATGTAAAAAGTACTTAGAGCTGCTCTTTTTGTGGTGGCAAGGAATTGGAAATTGAAGAGTTGTGCATTAATTGGGGAATGGCTGAACAAGTCATGGTATAGGAATGTAATGGAATACTAGTGTGCTGTAAGAAACGATGAGCATGCAAATTCCAGAGAAACCTGGAGGGATTTGCATGAAATGATGATTGAGATGAGCAGAACCAGGAGAACATTGTACACAGTATCATCAACATTATGTGTTGATCAACTGTGACAGACTTGATTCTTTACAGCAATACAATGGTACAAGATAGTTCCAAAGGATCTTCATGGAAAATGCTCTCCAAATCCAGAAAAAAAAGAACCCTGGAATATGGATCCAGATTGAACCATACTATTTCTTTTGTTTTTGGTGCTGTTGTTTTTCTTTTTCTTTTTTTTGAGGTTTTTCCTTTTTGCTCTGATTCTTCATTCACAGTAAGACTAATGCAGAAATATGTTGAATGCGCTTGTACATATATAACCTATATCAGATTACTTGCTGTCTGGGAGAGGAGGCAGGGAGAAAAATCTGAAACTAGAAATATTATAAAAACAAATGTTGAAAAAAGAAATTTATACATTTTCCTCACTACAGAGGCAATTGTAATAAATTTTTTGTTTCTCCTTCATTCTTGAAAAGGACCATTACCATCAGGAGGTGATATCATGAATTGCAGTGAAATGGATGTTAAGTGAGGGAGGGCTGTGCAAGGTCACCTTCAGAGCCATCTGGGTCCAGTGCCCAGATATTTATCAGGAAGACTGGAGATGGCCCTGTATCTTTGAAGCATTTGTGGTTAAGTGACTTGCCAAAGGTCACACAGCTAGTAAGTGTCTAAGTTGAGAGTTGAACTCAGGTCCTCCCAACTTTGGGGCCAGTGCTCTATCAGTGGTACCACCTAGCTGCTCTAATAAATAATAGGGCCAAATGGAATGTTACCTTATACCAGCACCACCACCACCACCATCATAATCATAATCTGACAGATTATCCTCTTCATCTTCTGCTTCACTAATGTTTAGACTGTAATTTGACAGAAAATCTTCATCTACATTTTCTTCTTCATCTGTAAACATAACAGAGTCTGTAAACCACCTCCCTCCTTCCTCTATAAACACAAAGAATTCAAATGTGTACACACAGACCATTAAAATTGACAATCAAAAAGCTGGGCAATTCTGTAAGGCCGCATGTTTCTGATGATTTGCCAGGCTGATGAATCAAGGGAGAAAGTTCCATCTGGATTTTCCTTCTACTGATAGAGACACAAGACTTTGCATGCCTTAAACTCCATCCCTTACCAGCTAGACCCTGCCAAAATTTATGTCTGTCAGTGATATAAAAACAGCTAAGGTAAAATGGTGTGAATTCTAAAACCGTTCTGTGTGATCAATTTGTAACGCAGGTTGCGTTTTTCCCCCCTGAATAATAATTAATTCAATAATCATATGCAAAATATCTGCTCTGAAAGGCTTGCTGTGTAAGTAAAATTGAAAAAAGACACAGCATTTACCCTCAAGAAGCTATTATTCTACCTGTTTAATGCTTTAAATACCAGTTTTATTCTGTGTGATATGCAAAAATCTTTTGTTGTTGAGTTCTTTCCATTGTGTCTCAATCTTCATGACCCTATTTGGAGTTCTCTTGGCTAAGATCCTAGAGTAGTTTGCCATTTCCTTCTTCAGTTCATTTTTCAGGTGAGGAACCATGGCAAATTGGGTTAAGTGACTTGCCCACTGTCACACAGCTAATAAGTGTCCGAAGTTGGAATAGAACTCACAGAAATGAGTGTTCCTGACTCCAGACCCAGCATACCATTCACTGCACCACCTAGCTGCCCCTACAAAAGTATATTCATTCCATATTGCAGCTGAAGAGGAATACTCAGTATGTACCATTGCACACCAAATTATTGTGAAAAACAAAAGGGGAAAATGGCAGCTTTAGTGCTGGTAGTTTTGGCCAGTGGGGGTTTGGTGGTTGGATGGAGGTACATAGGAAAAGACAGCTACATGGAATAATGCATAGTGTGCTGACCTGAAGTCCAGAAGACTCATCTTTGTGAAGTAAAATCTAGCCTCAGATGCTTCAGAGTTGTGTGACATTAGACAAGTCACCTAACCCTGTTTGCCTTGGTTCATCATCAGTAGGATGATGTCAGGGGATAAAATCCTAGCTATACTGTCTAAAATATCTAACGAGTGGTGGCCAATAAATTATAAGCTTTAGCAAGAGTATTTAAGTGTTTAAGTATTTATTAAAGAGCATTAGTATCTAATGATCAGAGAGAAAAGCCAAAAATCTAATTATTTCTAAGTGAACCCATCATCTGCCCTGCCATGGTGAGGTCAGGAGCCAAATTGACCTAACCTTTCCTTCTTCTTCCCAGAAGCCTCCTGTGAAACTGGGAACATGCCATCCCCACACAAATACAGCTCCAAGCTCACTGGCTGGTAGCTTTGATCGACAGTACCCATGAGCAAACGTCACTTCCTGACACCAAGCAAAAGCCAAATGGCTTGCCCTCAGATGCCTTCTCCTCATGGCAGGGCTTTAGGTGGCATCGATCCAATGGTTACAATGAGCTGGAGAAAGAAATGGAAAACACTCCAGTATCTCGGCCAAGAAAACCCCAGATGTGGTCAGGACGGTGAGACAGGACTGAAACAACTGAATAACCACATGAAACAGAATGGAGCAACAGTTCTTATGAGAACTTGAGGGAAGAGCTCTATTAGTATGGGACAAAGGGGGCTACTGAATGTTCCTGTGCATGAACTGGGTCCTTGTAAATCTCCTAAGTCAGACACTAAGTATGGTTTCAGGCTATTCATTTAGAAGGGAATTCTTCTATGTATGTCATTTTGAAAAAAAAAAATATTTGCTAGATTAGGTTGTTTTTATAGGTAAGAATCTATTTCACTAATGTAGGGTTCAATCTTATGCAAATATAAGAAGAAATCAGAACACTTAAAAACAAAGTGGGGAAAACTCACTCACCACTACAGTCAGTAGAACGGTCTTCTCTATTTGTGATGATCGTGACTTCGGGAAATAGCCTTGAAGAAGAAGTAAAATTTTTCAAGAACATTTCTCATTTTTAAATATCAAATGTATAAATATAGAATTTGTCAAAAGCACTTCACAATCATGCTGCCAAAAAAGGTGAATCTACTTGATGGAGGGAGAGTCTATCTATAATGGTCTAACAATAATTTTAATTTTCAGAGTCTATTATTAGTTAAACCTCCCTCTCTAGGTGTCTCTTGTTCTTTCAACTATCACATTGTTTTCTTTCTTTTTTTTGCGGAGTAATGGGGGTTAAGTGACTTGTCTGGGGTCACACAGCTAGTAAGTGTCAAGTGTATGAGGCCGGATTTGAACTCAGGTACTCCTGAATCCAGGGCCGGTGCTTTATCCACTGTGCCATCTGGCTGCCTCTCAGTACATTTCTTTCTGGATGTTGAGGTAATTCATTAGGATTTTTAGAATTCTAAGGAAGTTTATAAGGTAGGGAAAGCCCACAGAGTACTACTTAGCAAAAAAAACAAAATAACAAAAAAGAAACCACTGCAAAGGTTTGTTTACACTCTTAGGCCCCACTCTCATACAGTGACAAGAGCTTTAGAATTCTGGGGGAATACTCTTCTTGAGCTGGAAGGGAGGTCAGAAAGAAAGTGTCCATCCAGCCTGACATCCTGATCATACTCATGAAGAAACTGAAGCCATTAGAAGTTAAGTGATTCACTCCCAAGTGACCCAGGGAGCAGAAAGGCTGGCCTTCTGAGTCAGGATGGTTAGAGTAGATTCCCACTTCTTCCATATGTGTTTGCTGCTTGCACATACAACATACAGAATGGCTATGAAAATGCTTGGGAATCTACCCTAATAAATTGAGGTTAAGCCGCCTAAATATCATTGAGAAGAGGGAGATTCTTCCTCTTGGGAGGTTTCTTTCATCACTGCAATCACACTTCTCATCACAATCCAGATCCTTTATTTTCTGTTCACAGGGGACTGTCTCAGGTCTATCCTTGTTGTCTTTCCATGTCTGCCAAGTCCTTCTGTTTTAAGGAATCTGCCTGTTTGGAATCTATATTTTACTCTCCTAAATCATCCCTGGAATGTGGTAAAGCTAACATGGTTCAATGACATTGTCATTATGGTGAGAAACCACCTCAGACTTCAGAAAGATTCTAGGCAAATGTTGAGGAATAACACCATGTAGGATAATTCTCTACCATTTAAAGAGTGCCTTGTGCTGAAAAAGTCTTCCATATCTCAAGTATGGAATTCATGGTAAGTTCATCGAATCATTAACCTTAGTGGGGTAAGAAAAGATGTAACAGACCTAAAACAGGGACAATTGAGAAATGGTTTCTTGAGGACCAGTGAAGAGAACCATGATCAATTCCATCTCAAGTACAGAAATAAGAAAATGAAGCTTTCCTTCTAACATTGTGCTTCATGTGTATGTGTACATACCTATATATGTATATGTATTTATATATATATAGTTATATATGTGCATATATTGTTTTTTTCTTTTCTCAGTTTTGAAACAAACAAATCAATCTCAGAGAGGTTTTACTTTCTTTGAAAGGACACGGAAGTGGGGCAGCTAGGTGGCACAGTGGATAGAGCACCGGCCCTGGAGTCAGGAGTACCTGAGTTCGGATCCAGCCTCAGACACTTAACACTTACTAGCTGTGTGACCCTGGGCAAGTCACTTGACCCCAATTGCCTCACTAAAAAAAAAAAAAAAAGAAAGAAAGAACACAGAAGTATCCTGAATATGGACATATAGCAAGTAATATTTGATAGTACTTTAGTTGAGTATGGTAACTTGTCGGTCACTATAGATTTAACAATTTGAATAGTCTTCCACAGTTTGAATTTTGCAAGTGTCTCTTTCTCCAAAACACACAGTTGATGGTGTTTTATAGTAAGACCTTACAGGTCGTGTTGTATTGTCTCTGGTCAGTTCGTTCTTGAATTTGGTGCTGAATAAAGAGCAGAATTAAACCTTAATACTCTCACAAGCCTTTCTTACCAGGTGACATCATAACCCACTAACTCAAGCCACTGCCAGGGCTTTCAGATATTCTCAAGAAATGTAACAGACTATGGACCGATCATGTTAATACATCAATAAATGCAGAGTGTAATAGGCTTTTCAATAAAAGTATTGCATAGATGATCTATTTCCCCACCATCTTTGCAACAGTAGCCGTTCAAATTTCAAATGCTACTTGTTTCATATTACTTGGAAAGAATATTTTAAAATTATATTTTCTGGAGATTATTTTTCATTAGAACGTCTTTCCATTTTCTAAAGGTTCTTAATCAATGTTTCATCTTCACCAAAAGGTAATTCTTTTTAAAAATTAATTAATTAATTTTAGTTTTCAACATTTGTTTAGATAAGATTTCTAATTTCAAATTTTTCTCCCTCCCTTCCCTCACCTGTCCCCTAGGCAGCAGGTAAACTGATATAGGCTATCTATCTATCTATCTGTCTATCTATCTATCTATCTATCTATCTATCTATCTATCTATCTATCTATCTACACATACACATATATATGTGTGTATGTATATATGTATATATACATACACACATGTATGTATATTTGTATATATACACACATATATTCTATATATTATGTATATGTGTAATATATTATGGATATATATACATATACACATATATATGTATGTGTAATATTTATATTATGTATATATGTGCATTATACATATATAATAATATTGAACATATTTCTGTATTAGTCATGTTATAAGAGAAGAATCAGAGCAAAAAGGGAAATCCTCAAAAATGAAAAACAACAGCACCAAAAACAAAAGAAATAATATGGTCCAATCAGCATCCATATTCCACAGTTCCTCACAAAGGTAATTCTAATAAAGTTACAGGCAAAAGTGGAAGCTCACCATCCAAGGCGGTACATGGCTTCTTCCTCTTTGGTATATATCCCAAAAGTTTGTGGTGTATCCTGTTCACCTACATGTGTAAGAGGGGACATAAACAAGAAAAACAAAGAGTTCAAACATGGTCACACACAAAGCACCTGAACGCTTAATGAAAATTTCAGAGAATTCTCAAAGGTCCCAGATTTCTGATGTGTTGCCAATGAGATGAATCAGTGGAGAATTCTCCAACTGTCACCTCCTTACACTGATACAGACACAGATTTTCAAACTAACTCAAATATTTTTATAAGGAAAGAAAATCAATTAGAAGTGTTTTGTCAATTTTACAAGGTTTGAAATCTAAAACTTTTGAAGTTCTATCATGGTAAACTTTAGTCAAAATGTGTTAAATCATATACATCATCAGACATAGTAAAGAATCAAACATGAATTGGGAAACAGCCTTTTTCAAGTGATTCCTATATATCTTGGGTAGTCTTATAATTAAGAGCATTTCATACCAAATCTAATCGTTCTTAATAGTGAATTAGAACAGAAGTATTCAGAGTAGACTTGGAAATCAGTACATATGAAAGGTTGCCAGCAGAACCTGCTACAGCAGTAATTTTAGCCACTGTCGGGATAAAGGATAGTGCTACAGCCACAAATGGGCACTGCTGATAATGGGAGTAGAGTAGCCTTTAGATGTTTTAGTGAATGGATATTTCTTGACAAATGTTCACTGAGATGGAAACATTGTCATTAGGTACAATGTGTTTCCATGGGGAGTTCCTGACAACTTCTGACAGTCTGTCAACTTCAAACGTTTCTCTAAGTTTTGTGAATATTTGTAAGTTTCATTGAATTTTAATTGAATCCCCAAAGCACTTGAATGACGAATTCATTTTTATCACAAAGTCTAAAAACATAAAAACATTTTTAAAAACTCACAGGAGTCATTATCGTGGTAGAGCTCAGTCGCTTCTGGAACCACTAGGGCAATCCCATCATTGGTGCCACTAGAATATAAAAGTAATAATTTTCAATTTCATTTCAATTTTTAAAATTGTGACCAGGCCACAATGTTATAAGTAAAAAGGATTATTTTCATAATTATTCTCTTTTAGCTCCAGAAGGGACTTTGCAAAGGAATCCTGAGGACTGTGGGAGAATCAGTCTATATCTCTCCAAAAATTATTTGTAAACTCTGAACATATATCATATAGTTTTTCAAAAAATATTCATTTTATTTTAAAATTGAGTATGAGAATGAGCATTTTGATAAAAAGTAGAGTAGAAAAAAAGGATTGTACTGAAAACTGTAGATCTGTTAGGTACAACTTGCTATTCCTTTCAAATATACAACAAAGTTATCATGTAACTTTCTTCTTTTCCCCCTCTCCCACCGTGTTTACACCAAACCTAGTGATGGCTACCATCATACCTGTGTGTACATGCTTGTGCATGTACACGCATATACATATAAATCTAGAAATGTGTGTGTATGTATGTGCACATGCATGTGTGCATAGATGTATATGCGTATATGCATATATATATATGCCACTTCTTTTTCTATATATTCTTTTCCATTCTATAGTTAGAGTCAATCTGACAGGTATAAAACAATATTTCCAGGTTGTTCCAATTTGCATTTCTCAAATCAGTAATGATCTAGAATATTTTTTTCATATGACTATAAATTGTTTTGATTTCTTCTTTGGAAAACTGTCTTTTCATATAGCCTTTGACCACTTATGACTTGGTGAATGACTTACCTACTTATATATTTGACAATGTTCTTTATATTTTTGAGATGTGACCCCTTTACCAGAGGAACTATTTATAAAAACTTTGCTCCTCTCATGATCTTTCCTTCTGATCTTGGTTATATTTGTTTTACTTGCATGCATAATATTTAGTTGAATGTAATCAGAAATGTCCATTTTACATTTCACCATGTGCTCTATCTTTTCTTCATAAATGATTCACTCATCTGTAAGTCTGATATGTAATATGGTCCATGATATTCAAAATGTCTTATACTACATGTCCCTTAGCATCTCAGTATGAATTTTGTCCTTACCTTGGTAAATGGTATAAGTTATCAGCCTATGTCCAGTTTCATTTCAGACTGCTTTCCAGCTTTCCCAACAACTTTTAACCAAATACCAAATTCTTATCCCCCCAAATTAAGTCTTTATACTTGGGAAACATCAGGTTACTATTTTCACTTGTTGATGTAAATGATATGTCTCTTCTTTTCCACAGATCTGTATTTTTTTCCTTAGTCAGTGACAGAGTTTTTATACCATTAATGCTATAATATAGCTTAAGATTTGATACTAAAAAAAAAAGATTTCATACTGCTAGACCTCCTTATTTTACATTTTTTACATTAGTTCCTTTGATATTCTTGACCTTTTGTTCTTCCAGATGAATTTTGTTATTTCTTTCTAACTCAGCAAAATAATTCTTTGGTAAATCATGGGATGGCAATGAATATATAGATCAATTCAGCAAAATTGTCATTTCTATTACATTGTCCTGCCTACACATGAACAATTAATATTTCTGCATTTCTTTAAAGTTGATTTGAGGAGGAGCTAAGAAGGGGGAGAAAAGACAGTGACTTGACTGTGCTCTGTGCAAAACCCCTCCAAACACCTTTAAAACTGTGGCAGAAGCCACAAAATGACAGGGTGAAAGAATTTTCCTGCCAAAGCAACTGAGAAGGTCTGCAGGGAAAGTCTCTCATAGCTGGATGAGATTGGAGTGCATTCCAGCAGAGGTGGCACCAGTACACACTGGGCCCTAGCAAACCAGGACCAGGCCTGGAAAGCCACTGAATCAGCAGAAGCAGCAGCTACTTCTGGAACTCTCAGCCCACAGATGGTAATGGGGTGGACCAAGTGATCAGGAGGAGAACATTGGGGTGTCTTTGCTGGCACTGGGGGCAGGACTCTGTTGCTTTGCCCATACTCAGATAAGCAACATACTCAGATCTGGGTCACAGTCCTGGGTGGAAGTCCCAGGGCAAGCAGGGGCACTGGCAGACCAGAGCTCCTGGCCACAGTGGAGCATGGACCCTTGTCACAGTTCCAGGGCAGAAACAAATACTTGTGGTCACTCACAAACCAGAGCAGACGCCAGGAGATTATTAGACACACCTCTCCTTAGATCATATCACTTTGGAAGAAGTGAAAACTTTCAGAATCCTAGAGGTGCCCCTGAAAACTGTGCACAAAAACCCTAAAGTTTGGAACAGCGCCCCCTCCAAACTGGGAACACAGCACCCTTTAAGAAAGAGTTAAAGTCATGAAATAAGATGTTAAAGTGATTGAACAGTAGAAAAAAATTCTCACCCTAGGAATTAACTGTGGTGACAAGGAAGATCAAAACACACACTCAGAACAAGATAGCAAAGTCAAAGTTCCTACATCCAAAGCCTTCAAGAAAAATATGATTTGGTTTCAGGCCGTAGAAGGGCTCAGAAAGGACTTTGAAAATCAAGAAAGAGAGGTAGAGGAAAAATTGGGAAGAGAAATGAGAGTGATAGAAATAAATCATGAAAAAGGGTCAACAGCTTGGTAAAGGAGACACACAAAAATACAGAAGAAAAGAACACCTTAAAAGACAAGAGCAGGAGCAGCTAGGTGGCACAGTGGATAAAGCACCGGCCCTGGATTCAGGAGCACCTGAGTTCAAATCTGGCCTCAGACACTTGATACTTACTAGCTGTGTGACCCTGGGCAAGTCACTTAACCCTTGTTGCCCTGAAAAAAAAAGACAAGGGCATATGGGAAAAAGGAGTAGAAAAACCCAAAGAGGAGAAGAATGCCTTGAAAAGAAGCACTTCCCTAGTGGAAAAGGAAGTGCAATAATTCACTGAATAGAAAAGTATCCTTCAAACGTAGAATTAGCCAAATGGAAAAGGGGGTACAACGGCTCAATGAAGAAAATAATTGCCTAAAGATTGGAACTGAGAAAATGGAGTGAGTGAACATTCCTCTCATCAGAATTGGCTCAAAGAGAGAATAAGAGACACTCAACTGGGTATAGAAATCTAACTTACCCTAAAGGAAGGTAGGAGAAAATGTTGATAAGAAAAGGGGGGAAGGTGATAGAATGGAGGTCAGATTGGAGGAGTTGCCAGTCAGAGGCAAAACACATTTGAGAAGGGACAGCATAAGAGAGACAATAGTATAAATAGTGGGGGAATAGAATGGAGAGAAATGCAGACACCAATCATAAGTGTGAAAAAGATGGAGGGAAATACAGTTTTCACGTATAAATGTGAAAAAAATTTTGAAGCAACTTTTTTTGAAAAAGGCCTCATTTCTCAAACAGGTTGAGAAGTGAAAGCACTTTATAGAAATAAGAGTCATTCCCAATTAATAAATATTTGTTCCTACTATTTTATAGTACCAACTCCTTGTTTTATTTCCTTTGAAGGAATTAAATGTGTTTCCTTCAATGTGGAAAAATAGTTATTACAGTTTGATCTCATTTTTGTTGAATTTGGCTTCCTGTGAGTCCCAAGAGCTGGGATTCTATAAATCTTTCTCCATATATTCTAATTTCTTAGGCTACCCTTTCCTAAATAGGTGGTTAGTAGTATTGCCCAGGAATACCCAGTAGTTCCAGATAACTCTTATCTGTTCAGTTTCTCTCTGAGTCAGGTGCTGGTTCAGGAGCTCAGTTCAACTCCAACCATCTCCTAAGTCTTCCATGGCAATACCTAATTTGCTTAATCAGAAATATGGCTAGTGAACACTCCCTTGGAATTCAAAGGATTTTGGAAATAACCCTCTCCTGATTCACTGGAGTGTCTGACAACAGTTTGAGCCCTGTAACTGATCAAAATGTAAATAGATACCCATTGAGTCAAGTGACTTAAAAATGGATTGCTGGGCATGTTTTGTGTTATTGTCACCTTAACTACATTGCCCATTGTGTTTTTGAGATTTCCTTCAGAATGATTTTCAAGTGATTTTTTTTGGATAATGTTTTTTTTTTTTGCGTGAGATAAATATAAGCTTTTTGAAATGACTGTATTCCTATTGTGCAGTAAGGAATGATAAACAGATGGATTTCTGAAAAATGTGGGAAGACTTACATGAATTAATGCTGAGTGAAATGAGCAGAACCAAGAGAACATGGTACACAGTATCAACAACATTTTGTGATGATCAACTGTGATAGATTTAACTATTCTCAGCTATACAATGAACCAAGACAGTATCAAAAGACTTCTGGTAGAAAATCCTGTTCACATTCAGAAAAAGAACTATGGAGTCTGAATGCAGACTGAAACATACTATTTTCACTTTTGTTGCTGCTCTTTTGTTTTTGTTCTTGTTTCTTCTTTCTTGTGTTGTTTTCCTTTTGTTCTGATCAAGCGGGAAATATGTTTAACATGACAGTACTGTACAATCTAGATCAAATTGCTTGCTGGCCTTGGGAGGGGGGTGGTAGAGAGGGTGGAAGGAAAATTTGGAACTCAAAATATATCTTTACATGTAATTGAAAAAAATTAAAAATTTTTAAAGAAACTTAAAAAATAGTGCCTGGACTATAGTACCTACTATGGTCATGTTAACTATTTTTATTGTTATTATAATTATGGTAGTTAAGTTAAAACTTCCCTAAAAAAATTAAAATTACCGTACTCCAAATGAAATGTAATGAAGATATAGGCTAACATAGACCTTACCATATTAGATGGTCTCCTTGACCGTTCTGCACATCACTTTCATGTTTTTCTTTTTTTCCTTCTATCTCAGGTTTATCTACAGTAATAGAAAGTTCAGATGTGAAGTTTGACACCATTTGCAATACTTGGAAATATCAGGCACTTTCCTGAGACTAGAGGTTTCTAAAGACATGTGGATTCTTTTGAATGAGGGGAGTAATAGCCACACCTCAAAGCACTGATGCAGCCCTCTTTTCTTTTCTTTCTTGTTTTGTTTTGTTTTGTTTTTTACCAAAAGAAAACAACAGAAAAGATTGCTTACCACATATCACAAATAGAAAGTCAATTAGAGGTAATTTTGAAAGGATTAAAATATTGAAACAAAATTTTCATTGTCATTACTTGGTAACCCATAGCCAATATGAATGATACCCTCCACTTAAATAAGGCATTCTAAAGAACTGAAAATGAATAAGGACATATCCTTTATTCTCAAGGGTCATCCACTTAGGTCAGCTATGTAGGATAGAGGATAGAACTCAGGTTCTGTAGGTAGGAAAACATGAGTTCCAATGTGGCCTTATACACTTACTTGTTAGCTGTGTGATTCTGGGCAAGTCACTTAAACCTGTTTGCCTCAGTTTCCTCACCTCTGAAATGAGGAGAGAAAGAAATAGCAAACCTCTCCAAGCAAGGTGGCCAAAAAAAAACCCCTAACAGATTCAGAAAGTGTTGGTCAGGACTAAGAAATGACTGAACAATCTTCCATTTGCCTTGTAGAGCGTTAAAACCAATATTTTGTTTTCCTTTGTTTTTTTCTGGATAATCTTCTAACATCTGCTTGATCCATACTGTAGCAGAACATGAGTATTCAGAGTAACCCTTGACATCATTCACTATGGAAATGGAAAGCCAAAACTAGAAACTTTGAGTAGTTTTTCCTCAGCAGTTTGGATAAAGCCTTGTGCAACAAGAAGTTTCACTTCAGCAGCTAGAATAAGCTCTTAATGTGTTGGGACAAGGATGGCCTTTGGAAGTCCCAGTGAATGAGGGTTCTTGTTAAATATTGCTAAATTGGAGAGTCACTGGAATGAAATATTATTCATTTGTGAGGAAACTTCCTCAAATTCTGTCAACTTCAAAACTTTCTCAAGATTTTCCTGACATTTGTAAGAATTTCACTATCATATCTCACTGAATCACAACTAATCTACAAATATGAATATAATTTTATTCAACCCCTCAGTGTCCTTAACATGGTAGATACCAGCCATTTCCACATTTTTTCTGGAGTAGAAAGGAAAACAGTTCAATGTAAATCCAATGATTACAATTTTGAATAGGCCATGATGCTATTTCTATCACTTCTTGAAGGGCCCTCACAGAGCAATCCAGTTCATTGTTTGAAAGTCAGTCTATATCACTACATAGTTTAAATTTCTGAACCATGTAATATATTTACCTCCTTGTATAGTCATTCCTTCCCTCTGCACCACTCAATTAGTGTGTGAATATTGACAAATCTCATTGGAACTTTTAGAATTGCAAATAAATTAGCAAGGCAGAGAGGGCTAATGAATTATTATTTACCATAACCATGAGAACCAAGGAAAAGCATTTTTTCTACTGGATCATGAAAAGTTTGACTTTTTTGACATAGATTGGGACAAGGCAAGAGAAGAGATGACAAAGAAAAGAGCCTTCTATACTGACAGCTCCATCATACTCATGAGAAAACTGATGCACACAGAATTTATACAATTGACTCAGTCACCCAAAGAGTTGAAAAAGTTTGCCCCTCTGAGTCTGGAAGTGCATGATGAGTTCCTGCCTCTACCATGGTTCTGCTCTTGGCTGTTTTGGCCCATGTGGATTGGGTGGTGGGTGGGTGGTAATAAAAAGTCTAAGTCTGAATCCCAAAGCATTCAGAGGAATAAGAAATGTCAGACAGACTGTTCTCTAAGGCAGTAGGTTTCAGAAGAGTTCATTAGATGAATCAGTAGAGAAGTGTTCTGGGCTGGGAGAGTCATAGACTGATGCCATGTTACCTTTGGCCAAAAGAATACCACCCCAACCACCACATAGAAAAAGGAGTACACTTCAGTTATCTACAGTGTGGATTCAGTTGCAGGCCATTCCCAAAATAAGGAGGTTAATGACTACACATTTCTATGCAATCATTGGGTTACCTAGGATACACGAGGATAAACCATCTACATGCTCATGAATTCTCATGCGCAGGGATTCTAAGGAAACAGAGATGAAGAACACAGCCTTTGTCCAATAAACAGCTTACCTTTTATATGAATCATGTATTAAATAACAGTTTGTCTGGCTAATCTGCTGTGGTCTACTTAATTGACACAGTAACTCAGCACCAGAATTTAGAGTGTCTTTAGACATCATTCTCCATGTAAAGAGAAGGGTGAACATGGAAATTCCAGTGCTAGGAGTTTCGGCCACTGGTCACTGGCATAGATAAATTTTGTGTAACCACAACTTTGGCTTCAGCAGCTAGGATGGGCTCTCCTGCTATGGGAAAAGGTTGGCCCTTGGATGTACCAGTGTATAAATTAGTCTTAAACAGGAGTTTTTGTTAAGTGGGGTTTTGGGGGCTGGATGAGAACACATAGAAAAAAGGCAACTAAGTGACACAGTGGATAGGTCAACAGAGTTGACCCTGAATTCTAGAAGACTCATCGTTGTGAACTCAAATCTGGCTTCAGGCACTTCAGAGTTGTGTGACACTGAGCAAGTCACCTAACCCTGTTTGCCTTAGTTCTTCATCAGTAAGATGTGCTGGAGAAGGCAATGACAAGCCATTGCAGTATCTTTGCCAAAAAAACCTCCAGTGCAGTCAAGAGAGTCAGACAGAACTGAAACAATAGAAGTAAAACAGGACAAAGAGTCTGTGGCAACAATTCTTATGAGAACTTGAAGGAAGGGCTCTAGTGGTATAGGAGAAAGGGGGCCACTGAATGTTCCTATGCATGAATTAGTCCTGCTAAATGTTCCTAAGTCAGAGACTTAGATATGGTTACAGGATATTCATCTGGAAGGGAAGTTTTCAATGTATATGAGTCTGAAAAGATATTTGCTAGATTAGACTGTTGTTATTGGCAAGAATTTATTTCACTAAATTAGGGTTCAATCTTAATAATATGATGAAATCGGCAAGTATTAAAAGAAAGGGGAGGGAGCAGCTAGGTGGCACAGTGGATAGAGCACTGGCCCTGGAGTCAGGAGGACCTGAGTTCAAATCCAGCCTGAGACACTTAACACTTACTACCTGTGTGACCCTAGGCAAGTCACTTGTGAGGACCAATTTTTAATTGGCAAGTGCTAGCTAAGCGGCTCACCGCACTATTGGAGCAGGGAAGGAGATGGCAGCCTGGCTCAAAACAGAACAAGATTTATTTTAACAAAAACAAACTTTAAAAAAAACACAAACAGGATCAGTAGGATCAAGGGAAAGGAAATAAAATGGGAAAGGGGAAGTATAATACCTGAAAAAATACCACCACCCAGGAATCAGCTGAAAATACGCAACAGAATGCCTAAAACACTGTGATTAGGTATGATGTGTTTCCATGGGGAGTTCCTGACAATTTCTGACAGCTTGTCAACTTCAAAACTTTCTCTAAGGTGTATGAATATTTGTAAGGGTTTAATTGAAATTTAATTGAACCCAAAAACTGCTTGAATGACTACATATAATGTAGTCTAAAAATATGAAAACATTTTGAAAAACTCACATGAGTCATTATCATGGTAGATCTCAGTGGTTCCTTTATTCCCTGGGATAGTCCCATCATTGGTGCCACTAGAATATAAAGGTAATACTTTTCAACTTAATTGCAATTTAAAGATTGTGAGTAGGTCATAAATTATGAGTCAAAAGCATTATTTTCATAATTATTCTCTTTTACCTCCAGGAGGGATGTTGCAAAGGAATCCATTTGATTATGGGAAAATCAGTCTATATCACTCCAAAAATTATTTGTAAAATCTGAAGCTTTCTCAGATGTCTCTTTTGTTTTCCAAATTAATTTTATTTTGAAGTTAAGAAATGAAGCAAGCATTTTGATAACAAAGTGGAATAGAAAATCAGGATTGCACCTAAACTTGTAGATCCATTATGTTCAAATTGCTATTCCTTTCAAATAACCATGTAACTTTCTTTTTTTTTCCCCTCACTGACCCTCCTTGCCCCAAACTAAAGATGGCTACCCTTGGACACAAAAACGTGCACATGTTTATGCACATTCTTTCTTTTTCATCTTCCTTCATAGGAAACTTGGGGTTAATCTGGGTATTTGTAATGACTTGGTCACTCAAAGTTGTTCTTAAAATTATACTGCTGTTACTGTATACAATGTTCTCTTGGTTCTGCTCATTTCACTCTTCATTCTGCCATGCAGGGCTCTCCATGCTTTTCTAAAATCATTGAGCTCCTCATTTCTTTAGCAGAGGAATATTCTTTTATGTGCATGTAGCACAATTTTGTTTGTAGCCATTCCTCAATTGAAGAGCATAACCACAATTAGCAGATCTTTACTACCACGAAGATAACATATGGTAGAACGCCAAGCTTCTTTTGCTTTTTCCTAATCACCTTGGCAAACAGACCTAAGAGTGGTTTGTGTTGATCAAAGGCTGTAGGCAGTTTAGCAACTCTTTGGGCATAATTTAAAATCACTGTCCAAAATGGTTGGATTAGCACACAGCTTCACCAGCAATGAATTAAGGTTCCAATTTTTCCACATCCCCTCCCACATTGGTCACTCTCCCTTTGTATCATTATAGTCACTGTTATAGGTGGTAAACCTATATCTCAATGTTGCTTTAATTTGCATTTCTCTAATCAATAATGATTTAGGGCAAATTTTCATATAACTACAGACTGTGTTGAATTCTTTCTTTGAAAACTGCTTGTTCATATCCTTGGACCATTTATCAATTGGGGAATGGTGCACTTTTTTTTAATCGAGATATTTGAGATATGGGACCTTTAACTGAGGAACTGTGTATAAAAATTTTGCCCCAGTTTTTTTTTTTTTTGCTTCTGTTCTTGGCTGATCTTGTCCCCCAAACTGAAGTCTTATCACTTGTCAAACATTAGGTTATTCCTATTTTCATTTGCTGCCATAAATTGTATGTTTGCCCTCCTTCATGGATCTATCTTTGTTTTACTCAGACAGGATTAAATAATTTTTAGAATTACTGCCTTATAACATAATTCATGCTTTGAGGCTGTTAGACCTTTTTCTTTACATTTTTCCATTAGTTGCTTTGATATTTTGGACTTTTTGTTTTTTTGGGTGAATTTTATTATGACTTTTGTAGCACATTACAGTAGTTTTTTGCACTTTCGGGTGTCAGTGAATATATAGATTAATTTTAGCAAAAGTAGTATTTATAGGATAGCACCCTGTCTTCCTAGGAATAATGATTATTTCTTCATTTATTTAAATCTGATTCAAAAATTACTATGGTGACAAGGAAGATCAAAACACACACTCAGAGCAACATACCAAAGCCTCCAAGAACAATATGAATTGGCCTCAGGTCATGGAAGGGCACAGAAAGGACTTTGAATAAGAATGACATAGGATAAAATGGGAAGAGAAATGAGAGTGATACAGGAAAACCATGAAGAAAAAAAAGGCAAGGAGAAGAAGAATGCTTGGAAAAGAAGCACTGGCCAAATGGAAAATGAGGGAAAAAAATTCACTGAATAGAAAAAATACCTTCAAAGGTAGGGTTAGCCAAATGGAAAATGAGGTACAAAACCTCAATGAAGCAAATAATTCCTTAAAAATTAGAACTGAGTCAATGCAAACTAATGACTTAATGACAAATCAAAGTACCATAAAATAAAATCAAAAGACTGAAAAAAATTGAAGACAATATGAAATGGCTCATGGGAAAAACAAATGACCAAGGAAATCAATCCAAGAGAGGTCATTTTACAATTATTGGACTGCCTGAAAGCCATGATCATAAAAGGGAGCCTAGACTTCATCTTTCAAGAAGTTACTGGGGCAGCTTGGTGGGGAAGTGGATAGAGCCCTGGATTCAGGAGGACCTGAATTCAAATTTGGCCTCAGACACTTCACACTTACTAGGTCTGTGACCCTAGGCAAGTCACTTAACTCCAAATTGCCTCACCAAAAAAAAAAAAAAGAAAGAACAAACTTATCAAGGAAATCTCCCCTGATCTTCTAGACCCAGAGGGTAAAAGTAGAAATTGACAGAATCTACCAGTCACCTCCTGAGAGAGATCCCCAAATGAAAACTGCCAGGAATATTATAGCCAAATTCCAGAGGTCCCAGGACAAGAAGGAAATTTTGCAAGCAGCCAGAAACAATTCCAGTCTCTTGGGGCCACAGTCAGGATAACCCAAGATTTAGCAGCTTCTGCATTAAACTCTCAAAAGCCTTGCAATATGATATGCTGGAGGGCAAAAGAGCTAGGATTACAACCCAAAATCACCTGCCCAGGAAGACTGTGTCTAAGCCTTCAGTGGGGAAAATGATATTCAATGAAATAGAGGACTTTAAGGACTCTTGATGAAAAGACCAGAACTAAATAGGAAATTTGACTTTCAAATGAAAGATTCAAAAGAAGCCTAAAAAGGCAAACAGAAAAGAGAAAGCATAAAGGTCTTAATAAGGTTGAACTGTTTACAGTTCTACATGGGGAAGCTGATCCTTGTAAGTCCTAAGAACGTTCTCATTATTAGGGCATTTAGAAGGAGGATATATAGACAGAAAGAACAGATGTAAATTGAATGTGATATTAAAAATATTAAAATACAATTAAGAGTTGAATGAAGAATGCACTGGGACATAGGGAAAGGGAAAGATAGAATGAGGCAAGTTACCTTAAATAAAAGAGGCAAGCAAAAGCATTTAGAGTAGAGGGGAAGATGGGGAAAGTTCTGGGGGCAGTGAGTGAACCTTACTCTCATCAAGATTGCCTCAAAGAGAGAATAACATACACTCAATTGGGCATAGAAATCCATCTTACCCTAAAGGAAAGCAGGAGGGGAAGGGGATAAGAGATGGGGCAGGAGTGTGGAGGGGAGGGGAGACTGGGGGAGGTATCAGGAATAACACCATGTAGGATAATTCGCTACCATTTAAAGAGTGCCTTGTGCTGAAAAAGTCTCAAGTGTGGAAACCATGGTAGGTTCATCAAATCATTAACTTTAGTGGGATAAGAAAAGATGTAATAGAATTAAATTGGGACAATTGAGAAATGGCTCCTTGAGGACCAGTAAACAGAAACATGGTTAATTCTATCTCAAGTATAGAAATAAGGAAATGAAGCTTTTGTTCTAACATAGTGCTTCGTGTTTGTGTAGATCACCTATATAGGTATATAGGTATATGTATATGTACATATAGATATAGATATAGATATAGAGAGGTATATGTGTGCATATGTAGTTTTTTCTTTTCCTAGTTTTGAAACTGAAATAAGGCAATCTTGGAGAGGGTTTACTTTCTTTGCAGGAACTCAGAAGTATTTCCTGAATATGGACATATAGCAAGTAAAATTTGATAGTACTTTAGTTGAGTATGGTAACTTGTGGGTCTCTCCAGATTTCACAATATGAGTAGTCTTCTACAGTTTGAATTTCGCAAGTGTCTCTTTCTCCAAAGCACACAGTTGATGGTGTTTTATAGTAAGACCTTACAGGTTGTGTTGTATTGTCTCTGGTCAGTTCGTTCTTCAATTGGGTGCTGAATCAGGAGCAGAATTAAACCCTAATACTCTCACAATCCTTTCTTACCAAGTGACATCATAACCCACTAATTCAAGCCACTGCCAGGGCTTTCAGATATTCTCAAGAAATGTAACAGGCTATGGAAACAGTTCCATACTGAACAATCATGTTCTAAGGAGTGACCGATCATGTTAATACATCAATAAATGCAGAGTGTAGTAGGCTTTTCAATAAAAGTAATGTGCACATGATCTATTTCCCCACCATCTTTTCAGCAGCAGCCATTCAAATTTAAAATGTTACTTGTTTCATATTACTTGGAAAGAATATTTAAAAGTTATATTTTCTGGAGATTATTTTTTCATTAGAACTTCTTCCATTTTCTAAATGTACCTAATCAGTGTTTCTTCTTCACCACAAAGGTAATTCTTTTTTTAAATTTTTCTTTTTTTAAAATTAATTAATTAATTTTAGTTTTTAACATTTATTTAGATAAGATTTCCAATTTCAAATTTTTCTCCCTGCCATCCCCCCCGCCCCAGACACCAGGTAATCTGATATAGGTTACATATATATATGTTACATATATATAGTGTGTATGTATATATACGCACACACACATATATATATACATATAAATATAATAAAATTGAACATATTTCTGCATTAGTCATGTTATAAGAGAAGAATCAGAGCAAAAAGGAAAATCCTCAAAAATGAAAAACAACAGCACCAAAACAAACGAAATAACATGGTCCAATCAGCATCCATATTCCACAGTTCCTCACAAAGGTAATTCTAATAAAGTTATAGGCAAAAGTGGAAGCTCACCATCCAAGGAGGTACATGGCTTCTTCCTCCTCTTTATATACCCACAAAGTTTGTGGTATATCCTGTTCACCTACATCTGTAAGAGGGGACATAAACAAGAAAAACAAAGAGTTCAAACATGGTCACACACAAAGCACCTGAAAGGTTAATACACATTTCAGTCAGTTCTCTAAGGCCCCAGCTTTCTGATGTGTTGCCAATGAGATGAATGAGTGGAAAGTTTCCACAAGTCAGTAATAAGTCACTTGAAATGGGCCAAAATTTAAAACTCTCTTTTGTCCTCTGCTTGTCCACCAGGCATTTCCATCACTGAATTAACATTCATTCAGTCAACATGAAGAAAACATTAGCTCTGCTCCTAGGAGTGCTCAATAAGCAAAGATCAAGGAGGCATGGCCTCAGATAGCGAACATTCTGCTTGCTTCATCTTATCCAATAGTTTCCTCCAAGTAAACCAAAAAAGTCTCCTCAATCCATTTTGTAGTTTCACAAAAGTACTCAGTGTGCCATTGGGCACCAAGTAGCTATGTTAAAGGAAGGAAGAAAATGGGAGTTCAGCTGTTGCTAGGGTTGGGGAATTGGTGATGAAATGGGAGTATGTAGGAAAGGACTGTGTAGCAACAACTCTTGTGGCAATAATCCTTGAGCAAAAGATTCTACTGGTATGGAGCAAAGGTGGCCATTGAATGTTCCAATGAATGGATTGGTCCGGGGAACATCCCTGAGTCACAGACAAAGTATAGCTAGGTATTATAGCTATGTATTATTGTTGCCAGATTAGGCTACTATTGCTAAGAATCGATTTCACTCATAGGGTTGAATCGCAACATTTCTCCAATGATGCATATATGATAAAAACATGAAACATAAAAATAAAGTGAAAAAACTTACCACCTCTTTCACTGTGCACTGGAACTTCCCTTGAATAAAAAAATGGTGAAATATAAATCCTCATTTTAAAATAGCAAAATGATGCAATTTTGGTATGCCACAAACCTGTCCACATTGGTAAGGACCTTGGAAGATGAATCAATTGGGTTATGGAAAAGTCAGACCACCTCTTTAAAAGACCAGTTTAACTCTTAGAACCATTAACTTCATTTAGCCTGTCATTGGAGCTTTTATGATAGATGAAAGTATAGAATTTGTGGGTTTCAGGAAGATTAATTGCGACTTTCAGAAATTCAAAGAAGTTAAAAAATAGAAAGATAGCCCATAAAGTATTATTGCTGTGCAAAAGAAACCCCCAAACAAACATGAAATACAATGTTTGTTTTTAGTTTGAATGAAGTGTAAGTCTCATATGACAGAACTATTCTTTTTTTAAGAAACTGAAAAATTATATAAGAACATTTCATTAATTATGTGACTAAGTCCCAAGTCAAATGGAGAATAAAGTCCTAGCCCTACTTTGGAGAGAGGAGGGTTATGAATAACAATAGTCTGCACCTTGTAACTGGTTAATATGTAGAGAGATCCCCATTATTTCAGACTTCTAAAAGTGGAATAGCAAATAACAGGGATAATCTATAGCATTGTCCTCTGTTCAGCATCATGCTTCTTAATTTTACTCTATTCATCCCTAATTTGTAATGAAGATATAAGATAAAGTACAAGCTCACCTTGCAGTATAATGATGTGCACCTTCTTTACTCACAATTTGCTCTTTCCGTACCACCTGATTTAGGAGGTTACCCTCCATGGTAAGAGAAGGCTCAGGTACATCTATAATGAGAAAGAGTTTAGGAGCGGTTAGGTGGCACAGTGGATAGAGTACCGGCCCTGGATTCAGGAGGACCTGAGTTCAAATCAGACCTCAGACACTTAGCATTTACTAGCTGTGTGACTCAGACCCCAATTGCCTCAACAAAAAAAAAAGAAAAAAGAAAAAAAGAAAATGAAAGAGTTTAAAGAGGAACTGCAAAATCATTTAAAACACTAAGAAATGTCAGGCTATTTCCTAAAGCAATAGCTTTCTAAAGAGTTGTTGTATGGACAAATTAGTCCAAGAAAGTCCTATGATGGGAGTTCCTTCCTCTGATACAATGCCATGTTTTTGCCAATAGGAATGTAATACCAATAAAAATTGTTTGTCAATCATTATGAATAGGAAGTCAAGGAGAGGCAAAGCCAAGATGGCTGGCTGAGTAGAAAGAGGAGCCTAGTCAAATTCTCCCAATTTTATAACAACACCTCAAATCAAATTGTGGAGTGGCAGATTCAATAGAATATCGGGGTGTTGCATTTTTCCAATCCAAAGAACTTAGTAGATAGATAGGAGTGGTCTGACCTGGCCTCAAGTGCACCCATTGGTAGCACCAGTGGTAGGCTATAGAGGGAGCTGTGAAAACAGCAGAAGATTTGGGATCTCTCAGCTAGAGGCAGTAAGGGAGTCAGGCAACTGGTTGCAAAGAGAATACAGGAGACCATAACAACACTGAAATTTAAAAGGGGGAAGGAAATAGAGCGAGTAAGAGGTTTCTAGACCCAAAACATTAAAAAAAAAAGAATTTTAATTTTTAAAAATTTGGAATAAAAGAAAGTAAATTAAAGGTCTTTTGTCCATTATACAAGGGTTGAAATGTAAAACTTCTGATGGTCCTGTCAAGGCAACCCATAGTCAAAATGTATTCAATCATCTACATCATCAGGCATAGTACAGAATGAAATATGAATTGGGATACTGATATTCAGAAGCTACTCCTGTTTTCCTTGTGTACTGTTATAATTAACAGAATTTTATGACAACTCTAGTAGGTCTTCTTAATCAGTAGTGAATTGGAATATAAATATTCAGAGTTGTCTTGGAAACCATTAGATCTGGAAATGGAAGTTTGAAAAAAGGAGTTGCAACAAGGATGGTCCTGAAGCACATCTAACTTCAGCCATTAGGAAAGGACAGCTGATATGAGACTAGAGTAATCTTGAAATGTAAATGTTTCAGTGAATGGATATTTCTTGACCAATATTCATTAAGGTGGAAACACTGTGATTAGGGATGATGTCTTTCCATGGGGAGTTCCTGACAATTTCTGACAGCTTGTCAACTTCAAAACTGTCTCTAAGGTGTGTGAATATTTGTAAGTGTTTAATTGAAATTTAATTGAACCCTAAAACTGCTTGAATGACTACATATCATGAAGTCTAAAAAGATGAAAACATTTTGAAAAACTCACATGAGTCATTATCATGGTTGATCTCAGTGGTTCCTTTATTCCCTGGGATAGTCCCATCATTGATGCCACTAGAATATAAAGGTAATACTTTTCAACTTAATTGCAATTTAAAGATTGTGAGTAGGTCATAAATTATGAGTCAAAAGCATGATTTTCATAATTATTCTCTTTCACCTCCAGGAGGGATGTTGCAAAGGAATCCATTTGATTATGGGAAAATCAGTCTATATCACTCCAAAAATTATTTGTAAAATCTGTAGCTTTCTCAGATGTTTCTTTTGTTTTCCAAATTAATTTTATTATGAAGTTAAGAAATGAAGCAAGCATTTTGATAACAAAGTGGAATAGGAAACCAGGATTGCACCTAAACTTGTAGATCCATTATGTTCAAGTTTCTATTCCTTTCAAATAACCATGTAACTTTCTTTTTTTTTACCCTCACTGACCCTCCTTGCCCCAAACCTAAAGATGGCTACCATTGGACACAAAAACGTGCACATGTTTATGCACATTCTTTCTTTTTCATCTTCCTTCATAGGAAACTTGGGTTTAATTTGCGTATTTGTCATGACCCCAGTATTAAGGCGAGTCATTCAATTACCACTCAGTATATCAAATTTTGGGCGTCACAATAGCATACACTCATTTAGCTATAGAAATCTATCTTACCCTAAAGGAAAGCAGGAGGGGAAGGGGATAAGAGATGGGACAGGAGTGTGGAGGGGAGGGGAGACTGGGGGAGGTATCAGTCAGAAGCAAAACACTTTTGAGGAGGGACAGGGTGACAGGAGAGAGAAAGAATAGCATCAACAGAGGGGGGATAGGATGGAGGGAAATGCAGTTACCAATCACAAGTGTGAAAAAAATTTGAAGGAAATTTCTCTGAAAACTGCCTCCTTTCTCATAAAGAAGAAACAGTAAAATTTCTGGAAATCAGATCCATTTCCCAATGAATTAATGATGAAAATATATGAAGTTTTCAGATGATGTCATCAAAGTTACCTACAGCCATATGAAAAAAAGGACACTAAGACAGTATTGGTGGGAGAAATGCAACCTAAACCAATTCTGAGTTACCCGCTCATCCATCTTGGATTGGCTAATAGGACAGAAAAGGAAAACAAGGGATGTTGGCAGGAATGTGGGAAAATTTAGACATTAATGCACTGTTGGTGGAGTTGCAAACTGTTTCAACCATTCTGTATGGCAATTTGGAGCTATGTCCCAAGGGCTATAAAACTGTGCTATACCACTACTAGGTCCAGCAATACCACTACTAGGTCTGTATCTAAAATGAGATAAAAACCAAAAAGGTAAGAGACCTATATGTCCAAAGATATCTATAGCAGCTCTTTTCTGTTGGCAAAGAATTGGAAATTGAGGGGATGCCCATGAATTGGGGAAGGGCTGAACAAAGTATGGGATGTGATTGTGATGGAACATCATTGTGGTATAAAAAATGATGAGCAGGATTCTCTCAGAAAAACCAGGATTTGCATAAACTGGTGCAAAATAAAATGTCTTGGGTACAAAATAACAGCACTGTAGTAAGATGATCACCAGTGAATGACTTAGCTCTATCCTCACATACTCAGTGATCCAAGACAGCTCTGATGGATTGATGATGAAAAATGCTATTCATTTCCAGAGAAAGAACTGATGCTGTCTCTATTGCTGTGTACAGTTTTAAACTTTATTTTACTTTAAAAAACTTTTTTAATTTTTAAAATTAATGATTTATGTGGGTTTACTTTATATCTTGCTGTTTTTGTGAAATGACTCATTATTTAAATGAATGTTTTAGTGGAGTCTTTCTTGTTGAACAAGTACCTCAACATATCTGCAAAAAGAGGTCATTTTATTACCTTATTCCCTAGTCTGATTCCTTCTCTTTCTTTTATTCTCTAACGGCAAATCTTAGGATTTCCAATATATATTGAATAATAATGTTGGTGAGAGGGGGCATCCTTGTCTCACATATGATCTTACCAGAAAGGCTTCTAGGTTATCCCCATTACAAATAATGATTGTTAATGGTTTTAGGTAAATACTTTTTATCAATTTAAGGAAAAGCCCATATCTACATAAACTTTCAAGTTCTTTAATAGAAATGAGTGTTGCACTAGATTGTTAATCCTGTGATTTTTGTTACTTTTATTATGGAAATAATCAATAATGTCCATAGTTTTCTTCTTGTTAAACCATCCCTGCATTTGTAGTATGAATCCTACTTGGTAAAAATGGATAACATTTGCAACATATTGTCGTAATCATTAGCTAATATTTTATGGAGGATTGTTGCATCCATACTCATTAATGAAATTGGTCTATAATTTTCTTTCTCTGTTTTTACACTTCCTGCTTTAGGCATCAGTGCTATATTTGTTTCATAAAAGAAGTTTGGTAGGACTCCTTTATTTGCCTATTGTTGCAAAGAATTTATTTAATATTGAAATTAGTTGTTCTTTAAATGTATGATAGAATTCACTTCTAAATCCATCTGCTACCAGTGCTTTTATTCTTAGGAAATTCATTTATGGACTGTTCAATTTCCCCTTCTGCTAATCTAGGCAGTTTGACTTTTTGTAAATATTTGTCCATTTCAGTGAAGTTGTTCAATTTATGAGCATACAGTTGGGTTGAAATAACACCTTATATTGCTTTCATTTCATTATCTTTAGTGGTATAGTCACCCTTTTCATTTTTGATTCTGGTAATTGAGTTTTCTTCTCTTTTTAAAAACATTCATATTAAGCTTTCTTTTTCATACAAAGTTTCTTTCATAATAACAACTCCTTGTTTTATTTATTAATTCACTGATTTTCTTACCCTTAATTTTATTCATTTCCCATTTATTTTAAATTTGGTTTTGAACATATTTTTAAAACTGCATACCCAATTCATTGCTTTGCACTTTCTCTATTTTCTTGATATAAGCACTTAGAAATATACAGTTTCCTTGGATTGCTGCTTTTGTTGTATCCCACAAGTTTGGATGTCTAGTTTCATTGTTTTCATTTTCTTTTATGAAATTAGTGTTTGTTTCTGTGATTTGTTCTTTATGCCCCAGATTACTTAAGATAAGGTTGTTTAGCCTCCACTTATTTCCCCCATATTTCCATGGGCCCTTTAAAAAATACAATTTCTGTTGCACTGTGGTTGGAAAAGGAATCTTTTACTATTTCCACTTTTCTGCTTTTGGGTAAAAAATTTTTGTGCCCTAATATATGGTCAGTCTTTGGAAAGGTATATATTCCTAAGGTAAAGGTGTATTCTTTTTCATTCCTATTCAATCCTCTCCAGATGTCTAAGATATCTAGTGTATCTAAAATTCTAATCACTTCCTGAACTTCTTTCTTATTTCTTTTGTTGTTGTTGTTGTTAGATTTATCTGCTTGTGAGAGGAGAAGATTCAAGTCCCTCACTATTATAGTACTACTATCTATTTCCACCCCTAAATTCATTAAAAAAAAATAGATGCCATAGGCTTCAGTACATACAGGATTAGCATTGATTTTGCTTCATTATCTATGGTACCTTTTATCATAATGTAGTTTCCCCCTTAATCTCTCTCTCTCTCTCTCTTTTTTTTTTTTAGTGAGGCAATTAGGGTTAAGTGACTTGCCCAGGGTCACACAGCTAGTAAGTGTTAAGTGTCTGAGGCGGGATTTGAACTCAGGTCCTACTGAATCCAGGGCCAGTGCTTTATCCACTGTGCCACCTAGCTGCCCCCCTGTTAATCTCTTTTAATTAAATCTATTTTATTGTTGATTTTGTCTGAGATCATGGTTGCTGCCTGCTTCTTTGTGTTTTTCCTAATGAATTCTTCTCTACCCCTTTTGTTTTAACTCTGTGTGTACCTGTCATTTTTAAATGTGTTTCTTATAAGCAGCATCTTGTTGGATTCTGATTTTTAATCCATTCTGCTACCCTTTTCTGATTTATAGGTGAGTTTACCATATTCACATTCAAAGTTACAATTATTATTTGTGTAATTCCCTCCATCATCATTTTTGCTCACTGTATTCTCTTGGCCTCTCTTTTTACCCTAACCTTCCTCTCATTTACTTCTACTCATTACCACTGTCTTCTTGTCAAGTCCCTTATCCCTTTATTGAATCCTCTCCTATTGGTCCCTGCCAGACCTGAACCTTGTCTTCTACACGTACTCTACTGTACACAGGTGCAGAAAAATCACTCAGTTGTCCTGACTGGGTCAATCAGATTTCCCATACTGTGTTTTTATGGCATGTGAAAATGTCGTGTATTTGAATCTAGATGCCTATTGCTATGTCTATACAATTTGTCTATAAATTCATTCTACTCATAGCTTGGATGTGGTTATGGCTAGAATGGCCTATTTTTCCACCAGCACAACCTATTAGATAGTCTAATGGCTATGAGTGCGAATAAATGCTTCAAATGACAATAACATACTATAAATAAAGATGAAAATACCTCTTAGCATCTGGTAAAAATAGCATAACTCTTCTTTGTTTTCTAGATATCCATGAGAAAAATCTGAAATTCAAGGTAACAAAAAAGTTTATTTTATTTCATGCAATTTTATGTATACTGTTCCATGGATAATATAATCAAATTATGTATAGATATTACATATATGAACTGGAATAGCCTTAAGTTAGGAAAATTAGATTTTAAAAGTTATATGGTAACAGGGTATGTGGTGTGTGTTTGTGTGCATGTGTGTCAATGTGTGTATAAGTATGTTGGCTGGTGTGAATATGTGTGAATTTCTGTGCATGTTGGTTTGAATGTCTATACTTGTGTAAATGAGTGTGTATGAATTTGCATGGGTCTATGTGTGAATAGATATATTTGTAGTTTTATAAATATGTTTTTGTTTCTATTGGCATATATATAAATGTCTTCATATATGTATGTATGTAACATGTGTATGGTTCTATATGTGTATGTATATTGAGTAGGTGTGTATGTTTGTGTAATATGTATATATGAATGTGAATATTGTGTGTGCCTGTGAATAGCAAAAATTTTTACCAAGTTCATAGAAGATTTATCCTCTATTCCAAAGGAAAATCTTAAATATTTGCCCAATTCTTTTTTTTTTCTCCATAGGCCCTTTCCGTGTGTCTTGTCAATGTTTTTCTGTGCATGACCACAAGACCCTCCCCTGTAACTTGAAAAGCTAGTGGAATATGAGCTTTAGGACAGGAAAGGACCTTGGATATCATCTAGTCCTACCCTCTCTTTACTCCTGATAAGGAAAGGGAGGACTAGAGAGGTTAAAAGAATTGACTAATGTTATAGTCATAGTGAGAAGTGTCTGAGATAGGAACTGGACCCAGATCCACTCTCAGATCTCTCATCTAATAGTCTTTCCTCTATTGAATGGTTTATATGAGAACAACACAGAAACCTAAGAGTAATCGTCTGTGACTAAGAGGACTGTACAACAAAGAGCCAAATTGATATGGTTCTACAGGTACCAAAGAGTCAAAAGCAAGTAGGGAAAAATGGTTTTGATCAGTAGACTTTTGTTATTGATTCACAAAAATCTTACCGGAATATGGAACACATATTTCTTTTCTTCTTATGGGTTATCGTTAACTCTAGAAGTAAGAATAATTGAGTGAGTGAAACACAAAAATATCCTAATGACATTTGCAAGAGATAGCTGCCACCTAGATCTGGCATTCTCCTACAAGGTGGCTGAACCCTCGCACGTCCAATGTTCTTCTCAAGGCTAACTATCCATGAACTATGTCAAGACAATCTTTGTCCCCTCCCTCTCCAGTGAAAGCTGGATTTGAGCAATGCAAAGACTAATTGTTTAGCAAGAATTCAAACAGCCTAACCCCAACTCAATGGTGTCAGGGTGATGCTCAGCAAAAGCAATCAAAAAATGCCAGCCAAGGTGGCAGCTAGGTGGCACAGTGGATAGAGCACCGGCCCTGGAGTCAGGAGCATCTGAGTTCAAATCCGGCCTCAGACACTTAACACTTACTAGCTCTGTGACCCTGGGCAAATCACTTAACCCCAATTGCCTCACTTAAAAAAAAAAAAAAGACGCCTGCCAAGGAGGTGCATCACTTGTTCTCAGGCTATTCCTTATTCACCAGTTTGGGCTCTTGTAGGCCTAGACTCACTTGGGTAGATAATTAATCCCTAAAGGAAAACTCTTTGGATTCACAATCCCTATCTGGACTGCAGGGAAGTGAGGGCAACCAGAATACAATCAAAGTTGCACCAACCACCTTATGTAAAGTTTTTTATCTGTCTAATAACTGACATAGAAACCTGGTCCATTTTATGTATTAGGCTAATATTGGATAGAATGTGTGTCACTAGAAAATGGCACTGATACCATATATCATGAAATCTGCAACTAGGAAAATAATTTTAATAAACTCACAAGAAGAAAAATCCTTCATATGTAACCCCACATTTCAATTGTATAAATATTCAATAATAGTATTGGGGACAAGGTCATGTTTTATAATTATTCTTTATCACCTTGGAAAGGTCCAGTGATGGTTAGAGAAGGAGACCATTTAACTCTAAAACTAATTTTCACTTTGTGAAACAATATACTATATTAAATTTCCACTAAAAGTTTCTTTGCCCTTTGCTCAATATGCCAATGTGAGAAAATAATAATTAATAATGAATTTCTTGGGTGGACCCAGAGTTCAGTTTCAGTCCTTTCCCCCACCCCCATACTCCAGAATGTCCGGTTCTTGAGGAACTTCATAAAATCTTTTCTGGGACAAACCCAAGGGAACAAAAGAAATGGAGATAGACGTTTTTGTCTAGGTCTGTGAAAAACCACACTTGGTTAAAAGTAAAAAACAGACAAATAGTCTTCTTTAATTAAGAAAACTGTCTCAGATTCTAAGCACTATTCTAGGTTTTCAATATCATGAAGATAGTGAGATTTTAGTTGGATGGTATTCTGTTTCTATTCTGAAGGAATTCTTCCTGAAATGGTATTATGAGGAACAATTTATTATAAAGAACCAAAAAAAAAAAAAAACCTGGTCCAGGTAACAGCAGTACACATGGTATGTTAAAGTGGTTTCTACCTCAATAGTTGCTTTGAATTTATGATGTTTTGCATACTATTTGATTATTTTTTACTTCAATTGCTACCATGAACCACAACAGCTAGCTAACAGTACCCATAGAGGAAGTGGAGAACTCTCTAATGAAATTGTGAAATTTTCCCCTTTTGTACCAAAAAGCTTGGGTGGTGTCTTCATGGGAATGAGATTATCTAGGGTCCTGAAAACCAAAATGATGTGTACAAACATTTTCCTGGTGGTACTAGGAAGCCAATTGGGCTGAGTGAGTAGGGGGCTAGACTAGACTTGAGGGGATCTGCACTTGAATAAGGTGACTTTGATTCAAGGGGAATAGAGGAGGAGGGACAGATGGGTGACAGGTAGGCTATTCAGCAGGCAACTGCGGTAGTCCAGGGTCGAGGTGATGAAGGCTTGTACATAGATTGTGACAATGGAGAAGGGAAAAGAAACACCAGATAGAAAGTACCGATTTTGGAGTGGTAAAAATCCACAGCTATTTGGTTGGCACCTGATGGATATGAGAGGTAAGGAAGAAGGAGATGTTGAAGAACACACCTCAGTTGTTAATGGGGGAGTAGGAGGATGGTGGTATCCTCAAATAATATCAGGGAATTCAGGGTTAAGGTAGGGCTTAGGAGGGCAAGGATCTTGGTTTTGATTCCACAATTCCTGAGTTGAAGAAATCTAGGGAGTCAGTGGCTAATGAGTGAAATCAGCACCTACCTAAAATTCCAGACAGAGTACTGGAAGAACACTTGGAGAAAATATCTCTTTCCCCAAACTAACACACGAAGCACTTGAAGCACCAACCGCCAACCGCCTTCACCCAGTGCTCTCCAATGGAGAACTAACTGAGCCTCCTTCTGTTACCTTGGAGATGAAGGGAAACATTTCCTTTGTGATGTAAGCAAGACTGGGCATTGGCTGCTGGGAGTACTGCTCACTGCAGAAAGCCTGGTTTAGGTGACCCATCACAATTGTCCAGCTTTAAGATGGGGAAAATGTCCTTGCTATCTCTCTTCATAGGCATGAGGCTTTTGCTTAATAATTTATTTTTCTCTCATTTGTTTCCCACTTTCCAGCCTGGAAGCATTGGTGCACTCAGGAGAGAAATTAAAAGGGTCACTCTAGGGCCACCCCTATGATCTATCTTCTTCCAAGTGACCCTTGAATCCAAAATCCTCTCTGTTTCTTTCTGAGAAACAGAGGCTTTACATTAGAACATTGTTTCAAAGCAAAACACTAAATCTTTCTTGATGGCAAGGATGGGCTTATGTGGGAAAACATGACAGTTTCTTATAAGTTTCTCTACATCCCAAATAAATTGGAGTGTCCTCATATCCTATGGCCAATTGCATGCCCCCATCCCTGGGAATTGATCCTACTTGGGGTGAAAATGGCTCCAATCCCAGGCGGGCCGACCCGTGCCTGTGCCTCTGGGAGTTCGAGGTGTGGGTTAGGAAGCCCAGTCTTAGGGCAAGGCACATGGGGTCTGCTCTGCCAGGGTCAAGGCCTGGGGGGGAAGGTGGGGGCAGTGGGGCTCCCTGATGCACCTGCTCATCTCCTAGGCCTTCAGCACAAAATGCAGGCTATGCATGTGCCCAACCAGGAGCACAGGGCCAGGCCCAGACTTTGGGCACCATGTTCTCAGGCCCGCAGCAGGAGCAGCAGGAGCAGGTGGGCCAGGAGGCCCCCAGAAGCTATCCTTCTTGCCTGGTCATATTATCGGTGTGAAAATGTATAATTTCATGGGAATTGCTCCTCAGAGACCCTTGTGCTATTCCTTTTTAAGAGAGTCACAATAAAGTGACCAATGCAGAAAAGAAAACCTAAATCCTTGGCAATAGAATCATGAGGCTGAATCCCTTAGATTCCCTGTAAGGAATTCAGCAAACTGTGATTTTTTTCACATCTGCTGATTAGACATCTGTTTGAGCAGACTTTTCCTATTTCAACTTGGTATGATTTCTTAGAAACAGAAAAGCTCTTAAACCTTTCCATTTTTTGTAGGGAAGATCTCAAATTCTGATATCTTGGAAGAGATGTGATAGCACTTTGACATCCCATTTCCTTCCTGGGTATAGAAGGGCCTGCTAGATCTTGGGGAGTTGTCCACATGATGGTCTCTATTCTTATCCAGTTCAAGCTCAGCTCTGATTTGATATTACCTTGCTAAAACCTAGAGTTGAAAAGCCCTGGTCTATACCATGGACTTAGAACAATTCAAACACTGCTATTTTCAAAGATATAAAAGATCCATATTTTTCATTTTAAAGAGCTGAGGACCTGTGGATAAAGATGGATATTGAGATTTGACTAGAATAGCCACTTAATAGGATCATGCCCTGCACCACTGTCATTCAGATAACATTTTCTTGTTTACACTTCTATCTGTCACTTGGCTTTTCAGTAATCCTTCCAGGTATGTCAAACCACCTTATGGGTTATTGGCTGGGTTTCTTGCTGAAAATTCTGATTTTTAAACAGATTTCTTTATCATTTAGTGAAGAATGTGCTAGTCTGCTCTCCAGACTTCTTTGCAAAGAGGACGAGTGCTGTTCCATCACAAAGTGTCTCCCACCCCTGAGGTGAAGGGAGAGGGAGCCATTCCTTCAAGTCTCAGGTCTAGTCTCTGGACTTGGAGGAAGGAAAATAACTCCACTTCTGCTCCAAAATCTTGCTCCCTCACCTCAACTGCCTGAAGTTTGAAGGATTACCCTGAAGTCATAACACTAGGGACACCAAAAAATCTCTTGACATTTTCCATTTTTCACCAACTCCCACTGGTCATGTTATCCCTATCAGAGTGAACCTCAACTCTCATTGCTGTCAGGGGTGCAAGCTTGCTCTCTGTCACCCTGTATGACCTCTCTTCTTCTCATCAGCCTCAAAGAAGCACTCCTGTCCCTACACCCAATCCCCATTCCCCAATTCTGAAGCTAACCATTCTTTCAGTTGGGTTCTTGGGAAGATCTCTTCCACAGGTTAGAAATTTTATTTTAATCTTAAATCTTTTCTTTTCCCACTCCTTCTGTCTTTTGCCTCTCACTGAGCCCTGCCTAAATCCCTGCTGATGACACTGCTTAGGGATCCACCCTTCTAGAAGGGGCTCGACATTTACTCTTCCCTTCCCCACACCTGACTCCTGATTCCTTGTCCAGTTGGGGGTGAAGGAATACTCATGGTTCCCATATCTAGGCTTGCTCTCTGCCAGTGTGATTCACTAACCTCTCTGGGTTTGAGCTTCCCTCAGTCCATACCTGTCATCCAATCCAAATTCTAATAGCTCTTGGCTGTTGATTACCAGGACATTTCCTTTCTTTCCTCAGTAAGTTTGCTGCCTGGCTCACATCCTTTCTTCCTGCAAACTCCTGCTCTCCTACTAGGGGATTTTCAACATACTCCCTCAAATGCCCTAACCTCCCAGTTCTCCTCAACATACTCATTTCCCATGACCCACTTCTCTACCCCACCTCAGCCACACACAAAGGTGGTCATACCCTTGATCTTGTCATCATCGACAAATGTACCACTGCCATGTTCATGAACTCTAAGATTCCCTTATCTGATCACAGTCAATTGGCTTTCCTCCTCTTTCTCCTCTGACTTCCAATACCAAACTTTGATTTTCATCTACACTGTGACCTCCAGTCCTTCAACCCTCAGACTTCTTTTTTTAATAAAATTATTTTTATTATTTTCCAGTTACATGTAGAAATAATTTTCAACATTTGTTTAGATAAGATTTCCAATTTCAAATTTTTCTCCCTCCCTACCCTCCCTGCCCCACTCCCCTAGACAGCATGCAATCTGATATAGGTTATATATACATAATAACATTAAACATATTTCTGTATTAGTTATGTTATATGAGAAGGATCGGAGCACAAAGGAAAAACCTCAAATCAGAAAACCAACAGCACCAAAAGCAAAAGAAATAGTATGGTCTGATCAGCATCCATATTCCACAGTTCCTTTTTTTTCTGGATTTGGAGAGCCTTTTTTCATCATAAGTCCTTTGGAACTTTCTTGTTCCTTTCGATTGGTGAGAAAAATCTAGTCTATCACAGATGATCAACACATAATGTTGATGATACTGTGTATAATGTTCTTCTGGTTCTGCTCATCTCACTTATCATCAGTGCATGCAAGTCCTTCCAGGTTTCTCTGAACTCCACCTGCTCATCATTTCTTACAGCACAATAGAATTCCATTACATTCATATACCACAACTTGTTCAGCCATTCCCCAACTGATGGACATCCCCTCAATTTCCAATTCCTTGCCACCACAAAAAGAGCAGCTATAAATATTTTTGTACATGTGGGTCCTTTTCCTTTTTTTTGATCTCTTTGGGAAAAAGACCCAAGAGTGGTACTGCTGGGTCAAAGGGTATGCACAGCTTTATAGCCCTTTGGGCATAATTCCAAATTGCTCTCAAATGCTTGGATAAGTTTACAGCTCCAGCAACAATGCATTAGTGTTCCAATTTTTCCACAGCTTCTCCAACATTTATTATTTTTCTTTTTTGTCATATTAGCCAATCTGATAGGTGCCAGGTGGTAC
The DNA here is from genome assembly GCF_019393635.1 of Dromiciops gliroides. NCBI lineage: Eukaryota > Metazoa > Chordata > Mammalia > Microbiotheria > Microbiotheriidae > Dromiciops > Dromiciops gliroides. The sequence continues at coordinate 226,946,810 of NC_057863.1, read as the reverse complement.
CTTAGAGTTGTTTTAATTTGCATCTCTCTAATCAATAGTGATTTAGAGCATTTTTTCATATGGCAATAGATAGCTTTGATTTCTTCATCAGAAAACTGCCTTTTCATATCCTTTGACCATTTCTCAATTGAGGAATGACTTGGATTCATATAAATTTGATTTAGTTCCCTATATATTTTAGAAATGAGGCCTTTATCAGAAGTACTGGCCATAAAAATTGTTTCCCAGCTTTCTGTATCCCTTCTAATTTTGGAGCATTGCTTCTGTTTATACAAAAACTTTTTAATTTAATGCAATCAAAGTCATCCATTTTGCATTTCATAATATTCTCTATCTCTTATTTGGCCATAAATTGCTCTTCTTTCCAAGATCTGAAAGGTAGACCATTCCTTTTTCTCCTAATTTACCTATGGTATCACCCCTTATGTCTAAATCATGTACCCATTTTGACCTTATTTTAGTATAAGGTGTTAGATATTGGTCTATGCCTAATTATTGCCATACTATCTTCCAGTTTTCCCAGCAATTTTTGTCAAATACTGAAATCCTATCCCAGAAGCTGGGGTCTTTGGGTTTACCAAACAGTACATTACTAATGTCATTTACCGGGGGCAGCTAGGTGGTGCAGTGGATAAAGCACCGGCCCTGGATTCAGGAGGACCTGAGTTCAAATGCAGCCTCAGACACTTGACACTTACTAGCTGTGTGACTCTGGGCAAGTCACTTAACCCCCATTGCCCTGCAAAAAAAAAAATCCTACCATCTACTAATGTCATTTACTACTGTGTCTCCTGTGCCTAACCTATTCCATTGGTCCTCCACTCTATTTCTTAGCCAGTACCAGGTAGGTCTGATAACTGCCGCTTTATAGTAGAGCTCCAGATTTGTTACAACTATCCCACGTTCATGTGAATTTTTTTTCATTATTTCCCTTGTTATTGACTTTTTGTTTTTCCAGATGAATTTTGTTATTTTTTTCTAGCTCTATAAAATAATTTTAGGTAGTCTGATTGGTATGGCACTGAATAAGTACATTAATTTAGGTAGAATTGTCATTTTTATTATATTAGTTTGGCCTATCCATGAGCAATTGATATCTTTCCAATTTTTTAGATCTGATTTGATTTGTGTGAAAAGTGTTTGGTAATTCTGTTCATAGAGTTCCCAGGTTTGTCTTGGCAAGTAGACTCCCAAGTATTTTATATTATCTACTGTTACTTTAAATGGAATTTTTCTTTCTATCTCTTGCTGCTGGACTTTGTTGGTCATGTATAGAAATGCTGACCATTTATGTGGATTTATTTTATATCGTGCTACTTTGCTAAAGTTGTTCATTGTTTCAAATAATTTTTGAGTTGATTCTCTAGGATTCTCTAAGTATACCATCATATCATCTGCAAAGAGTGATAGTTTTGTTTCCTCCTTGCCTCTTCTAATTCCTTTAATTCCTTTTTCTTCTTTGATTGCTAAAGCTAACATTTCTAGTACAATATTAAATAATAGGGGTGATAATGGACATCCCTGTTTCAGCCCAATCTTTTTGGGAAGGCCTCTAACTTATTTCCCTTACATATAATGCTTGCTGATGGTTTTAGGTAGATACTACTTATTATTTTAAGGAAACCTCCACCTATTCCTAAGCTCTCTAGTATTTTAATTAGGAATAGGTGCTGTATTTTTTCAAAAGCTTTCTATGCATCTATTGAACTAATCATATGATTTTGGATAGTTTTCTTATGGATGTGGTTGATTATGTTAATAGTTTTCCTAATGTTGAACCAGCCCTGCATTCCTGGTATAAAGCCACCTGGTCATAGTGTATTATCCTGGTGATCACTTGCTGTAATCTCTGTGCTAATATCTTTTTTATGATTTTAGCATCAATATTCATTAGGGAAATTGGTCTATAATTTTCTTTCTCTGTGTTTGCTCTGCCTGGTTTTGGTATCACCACCATATTTATATCATAAAACAAATTTGGTAGAATTCCTTCTTCACCTACTTTTCCAAATAATTTGTATAATATTGGAATTAATTGTTCTTTCAATATTTGGTAGAATTCACTTGTAAACCCATCTGCCCCTGGGGATTTTTTCTTAGGGAGTTCATTAATGGCTTGTTCAATTTCTTTTTCTAATATGGGCTTATTTAAGGATTTTATTTCATCTTCAGTTATCCTGGAGAGTTTGTATTTTTGTAAATATTTATTAATTTCATTTAGATTGTTAAGTTTATTGGCATACAGTTGGGCAAAATAGTTCCTAATTCTTGCTTTAATTTCCACTTCATTGGTGGTAAGAACTCCTTTTTCATTTTTGATACTGGTAATTTGGTGTTCTTCTTTTTTAATCAAATTAACCAATATTTTATCTATTTTATTGGATTTTTCATAAAACCAGCTCTTACTTTTATTGATTAATTCTATAGTTTTCTTGCTTTCAGTTTTATTAATTTCTCCTTTAATTTTCAGGATTTCTAGTTTAGTATCTAATTGGGGATTTCTAATGTGTTCTTTTTCTAGCTTTTTAAGTTGCATGCCCAATTCATTGATCTCCTCATTTTCTTTTTTGTTCATGTAAGCAGTTAGAGCTATAAATTTTCCCCTAAGCACTGCTTTGGCTGCATCCCATAGATTTTGGTATGTTGTCTCATTATTGTCATTCTCTTGGATAAAGTTATTGGTTGCTTCTATGATTTGTTGTTTGACCCACTCATTTTTTTGGAATGAAATTATTTAGTTTCCAATTGATTTTCAGTCTACCTTTCCATGGCTCTTTCTTACATGTAATTTTTATTGCATCATGATCTGAGAAGGATGCATTTACTATTTCTGCCTTTCTACATTTGACTATGATGGCTTTGTGCCCTAATACATGGTCAATTTTTGAAAATGTGCCATGTACTGCTGAGAAAAAGGTATATTCCTTTCTATCCCCATTCAATTTTCTGCAGATATCTGTCATGTCTAACTTTTCTAGTATTCTGTTCACCTCTTTCACTTCTTTCTGATTTATTTTTTGGCTAGATTTATCTAAGTCTGAGAGGGGAAGATTCAGCTCCCCCACTAGTGTAGTATTTCTGTCTATTTCCTCTTGTAACTCATTTAACATTTCTTCTAAGAATTTGGGTGCTATACCACTTGGTGCATAGATGTTTAATATTGATATTACTTCATTATCTATAGTAACTTTTAGCAAGACCTTGTTTCCTTCCTAATCTCTTTTAATGAGATCAATGTTTGCTTTTGCTTTTTCTGAGATAAGGATTACTACCCCTGCTTTTTTGACCATAGCTGATGCATATATTCTGCTCCAGCCTTTTACCTTTACTCTGTGTGTATCTCTCTGCTTCAAATGTGTTTCTTATAAACAGTATATTGTAGGAATCTGGTTTTTAATCCACCCTGCATTTTGCTTCCTTTTTTTGATTGTTTGTTTGTTTTGGGTTTTTTGCAGGGTAATAGGGGTTAAGTGACTTGCCCAGGGTCACACAGCTAGTAAGTGACAAGTGTCTGAGGCCGGATTTGAACCTGGGTACTCCTGAATCCAAGGCCAGTGCTTTATCCACTGCACCACCTAGCTGCCCCCTTGCTTCCATTTTATGGGAGAGTTCATCCCATTCACATTCACAGTTAAAATTATTAACTGTTTATTTCCCTCCATTTTCTTTTCCCCTTTGTACTCTTTTTTTGCCCTTCTTTCCCCCTATTCCACTTGACCAGTGTTTTGCTTCTGACTACTGCCTCCCTCAATCTGCCCTCCCTTTTATCAGCTGCCCTTCTTTTCCTTCCCCCCTTTTCCCCAACTTGTGCCCTCCCTTCTATCAATATCACCCTTTTTCCCCTTCCCCTTTTGTTTCCTTACAGAGTAAGCTAAGTTTCTTTATACAAATGGGAGTGTATTTTATTCCCTCCCTGAACCAAGTCTGATGAGAGTAAGGTTGCAACAATGCCCACCCCCCCTTCTTTCCCTCTGTTGTAATGGGTTCTTTTTGTGCCTCTTCCTATGATATAATTAACCCCATTCCACCTCTCCCTTCCTCTCCTCCCCCTAGTCTTCTTTTATTCTGTCCCTTAAGTTTCTTTATATCATCACATCAAACTTGATTTAATAACAATACCTTTACAGAGATACAGATCTTGAGAGTTAAAGGTATCTTTTTCTGTTTGGCTAATTTTTTTCTCTCATTTGGCCAATTGTATTTTTTAAGGAATTCTTTTCATCAGTCATTTTTTGTGCTTCTTTTTGCAGTGTAGCTCTCATTTCTCTGATTTCTTTTTCCATTTTTTCTTCTTCCTCTCTTATTTGGTTTTTAAAAGCCCTTTTGAGCTCTTCAAAGAGGGCTTTTACGTCTTGAGACAAGATCATCTTCCCTCTTGAGGCTTCACTTGTGGGCATTTTGACTAACTCATCTGTGTTTGAATTTTGGTCTTCCCTTTCACCATAGAAGTTGTCAATGGTAAGGTTCCTTTTTTGTTTCTTGCTCATGTTGTAGGTTATTTTTTTTTTTTTGCGGGGCAATGGGGGTTAAGTGACTTGCCCAGGGTCACACAGCTAGTAAGTGTCAAGTGTCTGAGGCCGGATTTGAACTCAGGTACTCCTGAATCCAGGGCCGGTGCTTAATCCACTGCACCACCTAGCCACCCCCGTGTAGGTTATTTTTAAAATTATCAAGTTGAAGTCTGCTCCTGGGGCACATGGTTCAGGGTTGCAAGCTTCTTACTGCTCTCAGTTGCCCCATTCTCAGCTGCCCTACTCTCAGCTGTGTCAAGTTGCAACAGTGTTGAGCTGCCCACTGAGCCAAGCTTTGCTGATGTGAACTGCCTGCTGGGACGCTGAGTCTCCGTCCCCTTTTACCCCAGGTGAGACAGACCTTTTCTGAAGTCTTCTAAATTATTTCATGTAGCAGGATTTTGTCTTTCTTTTTGTAGGTTCTGTAGTTCCAGAATCTGTTTAGAGGCTTCATTTAATGTTGTTTTTGAGGGAAATACGGGAAAGTTCAGGAAAGTTCCTAGCTTCTCTCTGTCATCTTTAACTCCTCAGACTTCTCTCTGAGGACATCCAATCCTTCACTAGCTATTCTTCTGCTTTCCCTTTCTTGACCTTGGTAAGCCAGTCCAATTCTACTCCATCCTTTTGTCAAATCTTTTATCCTTTTGTTGTATCCTCTCCTATTGTGCCCTGCCAAGCCTGAGCCTTGTCTTCTAAACATACTCTACTGTATAATGGGGGAGAAGAACTGGAACTGGGTCAGTCCCATTTCCCATGCTGTGTTTTGATGCTACATGACCTCAACTGGACCTTTACTACTATTGGTTAATAGTTTTGGACTTCTCTCATTTATTCCCCTTCCCATTTCAAATACCTTATCTTCTAGAACTTTTCATCCTGCTTTGAGCCTCCCATGGCCCTGCCTCCAACTACATAGCTGAGAATGTTGCCTTTATTTTACTGAAAAAAAATGGAAGGCTGTTCACTAAGAGCTCCCTCTTCTCCTTCCTCCTCATCTAATAATACTCCAATGCCTTCTGCTACTAACTCCACATTCACTTGTCTCACATGCAGAATGTTCCCCTTCTTCTTTACAAAGCAAACCCCTCTATCTGCAGAAGTGATTTCAGTCTATCCCATCTCCTCCAGCAGGTTTTGCCTTCCATGATGCCCCCTCTCTCACTTACCTTTAATCTCTCTCTGCCTATACATATGTGCATGTCTCCCCCATCCTCAAAAAACCCTCCCTTGATGAATGCATCCCTTCTAACTAGTCCCCTATGTATTCTGCCTTCTGTAACTCAGTCCCCTCAAAAGTCCACTTAGAATAGGCACCTCTATTTCTCCTCACTTTCTTAACTCTATAGTCTAACTAATGACCTCATCATTCAACTGAAGTTGATCTGTATAAAAAGATTGCTAGATGGAGATGTGGGATTCATATTGAGAACTGCAAAATTTACTGAGAACTGATTTGCCCACCCAGTCCCCTCTTTCCCAGGCAAATGAATTGCCTGGGGCTGACAGTCTTTGTCATTTCCAGACTCTTGATGGACTTATGGACCTTCCCCCAAGCAACTTATCCCCTCCCAATGTTCCCCACCTTACTCCGAGGACTTTATGTTATTATGTAAAAAGGGTCCACCTACATTAAGTAGTTTCTATTCAGAGTCAGTAATGCCTATACTTAAATTAGGAGCTGTTCTATTATTTATTTTGTCAAAGGTTCATTTACATTAATTAGCTATGTGTCACTCTGGAGCAATCTTTTGGTTCCCTTTTGTTCTGTTTTGTTCTGTTACCCCATTAAAAACCCTGTCCTCTGTTCCCTTCTTTGGGTATTCCTAGCTTCTGAGCTTTGTGATACCATGAACTATAGTTCCTCTGCCCTGATTAAAGACCTTATTTCTCCTATATTGATTGTTTCCTTAATTTCCAGGTTAACATATTGGGGCTCTTTCCGGGATTTGAAGACTCTGTGCCCTGCCAGCCATGGTTTTTGACCTCCGGATGCTCGGCGCCTGCAGGAATCTTTTGTGTTCCTGTCTGGACTCAAATTCGGAGGCCTGGGTTGGGTAAGGGTCTCTCAGATTCAGAACTCACGTCCTGACCCACAACACTGATGGCCACAGTAGGGTTACTCCTTTTTGAGTTTGGTCTTGATTCTGCCAGCTAAAGGCCCTGAGTGGGACTTTTTTTTTCTTTTTCCTTTTTCAATGGCATTTTGAATCAATTAAGCGAGAATCTGAATCTGAACCCTCCTCCCTTTAAAAAAAAAAAGAGGGAGGAAAATAGGATTTTTCATAGGACATTTTGTCCCTCAGAAAAAGGTCTAATTTTATAAAAAAAAATTTTGATCTGGCTCAAATTAATAGGTCTTTGAGGATAGAGGAGAACTCAATTTGTGCATGCTAAATTATCTTAAGAATATTTACCATTATTGTTTTTGTGTCTGTCCTTGTAGAATGCTATTTGGGTTAAAATGTTCTATATGTGTATGTGTGTGTCCCTTGCTTTTCAAGCTGAGTCCTTTATCTTGCACTATGTTAGCAATCCTCTCTGCCACTCAAAGTAGTCAGAAAGGTAATTTACAGAGGCAGTTAGACTATAGCTTGATTTAATTTTTACCTGTTTTTAAGAAATTTGTTCAAACTTTAGTTGAGAATTGATCTTCAATATTAGTTTAAATCCAGGTTTTATGAATCCAAAAATCAAGGTTCTTTTTAAATTTGGGGAACTATCTGGCTTCTCAAGTCACCAGTGTTTATCACCAGGTAAAAATGAGTTTATTGATAATAATGGTCTGATATTGAAATGCTAATAGATGGGCTTCAGATAAATTGAGAATTTTACTATTTGGGAATAGTTCCATTTGTAACTGAATTTATTCATCCTATTTTAAGTGAAATATGTCTTCAAATAAGATGTGTGGGGTTTAAAGTCATGGTTTATTTTGAGATTTGCATTAAGATAAATTGTGGATATCTATACCTAAAAATATCTAATGTGGATATTTGATAATTATAGAGTATTCTTTTGGGCTATAAATTGTTATAAGTGCAACTGTTAAAAGAATGTCAAATACTTGAAACTGTTTAGAAATGCAGTATTACTGTGAATTTACAAAGAGGTGATCTCAAAGTCTGGGTTCAGGTTCTCCCTCTGGGATAGTCCCTGTCTAGGTATAATGAATGTTTGACTCTGGGAAAAATAAGAACACATTTTAAAATTCTGAAAACTGGAGGTTTCCCTAATATGCCAGAAAAACTTCTTCCATTTAGCAATGGTGCTGTTTCATAGCTTTTCTCAATTGGTATGGTAGTTAAAAACAACTTTGTTTTAACTTTGTTAAACTTTTACTGTTTTCTTCAAACTTCAAAGATATTTCAAGTTTTCGTACCCCTAGCAATTGAAATATTATGATGCTTTTCTGTGTTTAATAACTTTTAATGTTGGGAGTAAGTTTTATTTCAAAATAGGATATTCAACTCTAATTTGTTTTACTATCTGGTGTTATTGTTAAAAACATTTATGATATTTTAATCTTTTTCTTCCCTTAATATTCTATTTCATTGCCAGGATTGCAAACTTCCATGGCATTTATCTACTTTTTAAATATTGTCCTAACTATATTAATGGTATTTTTAGGCAAAAAGTGTGAATTATCAGAGCCAACCTTAATGAGGTATTGTCTGTTGTTTTCTGAAAGATATGACTACTGTTACAATTAATTTCTAATGAAAATGTAAAAAGATGTGCCTCCCCACCCTCTAGGCCATGACTTTCACCAGATTCTCTCCCCATAATGATATCCAGCTCTCCCTTCTTTCTAAAAAGCTCCACCTTTCCCCATAGCCCCTGACAACTCTTCCCCACCCATGGCAGAAGTCCCATCCTCCTATCCTCCCCTGGGCGTTAAACTCTTCTGAAATTGGAAAGGTTTTTAGTGTCTCTCCAATCCAGATTCAGTTGGATTCCTCTAAACCTCTTCCTTGAATCTCATTCTATCCCCTTTTCCAGAGGCAATTAGGAGCATTAGGCTTCTTATTAAGGACAACCTATCCTTTGGTCTTTTAGTTCCCTGCAATTACTCTTGTTGAGCTCATGTGACTGCTTGTCCAAGACCTGAGCAGTGAATGTTCCTGTGATTCCTAGAGCATCTGTGGTCCCTAATGCTTATACTCTCCTGAATATAATTCCACTATTTTCACCTTTGATTTCTCTAGTGCCTTTTTCAGTGGGTCCTTTGGTGTGAATTGCCAGTTTTTACTTTTTTACATTACCTTTACCTGGGAAGGCCTGCAGTACACTTGGACTGTTCTGCTTCTGAGAATCCCTCCTACTTTTCACAAATTTAAACACAGACCTTGCTGACATTAAGTTTCCTATAGGCTTCACCCTCTCCAGTATATGGATGTTATTCCTTTTCTCCCTGGATCTCCAATTTTCAAAAACTGATTCCATTTTGCTCACCTCATGCCATAAAGTATCTTGTTCTCAGGTTTTAAGTTTTTAGGATATCTGATATTAGCCAATAGTCTCTATCTTGAAGGATTAGAGATCTCTCTACTATCCAAAACTGAGATAGAAAACCCGGATTATTCCTGATATATTGATGGTTCCTGTCTCAAATGATGCTGGGTATGCTATCACCTATACAGAAGAGGTCATTGACTCCTTCCTTTGGCTCTTCAGCACAACAGGCTGAATTTGAAGCCCTGACTCAGGCTTCTGAATTGGCAAAGGAAAACTAGTGAATATTTTTACCGGATAGCAGGTATGTGTTGGGAATTTCGGGATGTTATGGAAATATAAAGGGTTCCTGATGTCCTCTGGCAGTTCTATATATCTAGAAATTGCTTGACTCCCTTTTGTTGACAGCAGCAGTGATTGTTAAAATGCTAGGACATGCCCATGAAGACTCTCCCCATGACTGGGTTAATGCCCTTGCTGACCTGCATGCCAAGCAGGCTGCTTGGAAAACCCCATTCCCTATTAGTCTGTCTTCCTCTAACATTAGCTGGACCTGACCCCAAGTTAATATTGAGCCCAGCAAAGTTTGCTGTAGTCCAAAGGACCATGTTGAATCCCATCCTAGACCAACCAAGACGAGAAGGGTATAAAAAGGATAAAAACTCTGGGCTCTGGTGTGGGTCAAATGGATGCCTAATCCTCCCCAACTCTTTCCATTGACCTGTGATAGAATACCTTTGCTCTTACTGGAGTCCTGACAAACTGCTTAGTTTAGTCTGTAAATTTTGGTGGTAAAATTGACATGACTTGCGTATGACATTTATCTACAATGTCCTAGCAAGTTCTTAAAATCTCCCCCTAGGAAATTTCCTTCAAATCTGGCAGATTGATTTTATTCAACTTTTTCTAGTTATAAGTTTGTATTATGGTTTGCATGATCTCCCATTGGGTAGAAGCTTTCCCTTATAAGAAAGTCATTGCAACAGCTGTAGTCAAATACTTATCAGAAAAGATTTTTCCCACCTGGGGAATTCCTAATGGAGTTCACACTGATTGAGGTACTTCTTTTACTGGTTCAATTGTCTCGCAATTGTTAGCTTCCTGGCCAGTACTTCAATATTTACACTATGCTTACCACCCCCCAATCCTCAGGTTTGGTAGAACTTATCATTGGAATCATTAAGTTTCAACTTGGAAAGTTTATGGATGGTTTGCCATAGCCAAAGGCCCTTTCTCCCTAGTTCTTCTGAACCTTAGGACAACCCCTTTTGGTAAACATTCTCTTTCATATTTTGAAATCATCTCTGGGTGTCCTATGCCTCTCTTTTCTCCCTCAAATGACTCCCTCTCCATTAAGGCCTCCCTTCTGTCATATTGTAAAGGACTCACCCAGACTCTTCATCACCTTAATTATCTTGTGTCTCAGTCATTTTCTAGTGGCTCAACCTTAATTCAGTCTAACCAACAGTTGGAACCTGGATACTGGGCCTATTGGAAAAGGATTCCCTACCAAGTGCTGCTGACCAACCCCTTGGCTGAAAGGAATTGACAGCTGGATCCACTTCTCACATCTGAAGAAGACTCTGACCCCTGAATGGAGGGCCAGACACATTACCAACAACACCAAGATTCACCTGACCAGGAAAGAGAAGCAGACGACATCAGTGTAGACTGCTGTCCCAAGATATCTGGACGTGACCTGAACATCCTGTTTCATGTCCCAACACTATTTTTTTGGTCATCAACGAATTCTAGAATTTGTCTTGACCAAGAGGAAGGAATGAGAACTGCAAAATTTACTGAGAACTAATTTGCCCACCCAGTGTCCTCTTTCCCAGGCAAATGAATTGCCTGGGGCTGACAGTCTTTGTCATTTCCAGACTCTTGATGGATTTATGGACCTTCCCCCAAGCAACTTATCCCCTCCCAATGTTCCCCACCTTACTCCCTGGACTTTATGTTATTATGTAAAAAGGGTCCACCTACATTAAGTAGTTTCTATTCAGAGTCAGTAATGCCTATACTTAAATTAGGAGCTGTTCTATTATTTATTTTGTCAAAGGTTCATTTACATTAATTAGCTATGTGTCACTCTGGAGCAATCTTTTGGTTCCCTTTTGTTCTGTTTTGTTCTGTTACCCCATTAAAAACCCTGCCCTCTATTCCCTTCTTTGGGTATTCCTAGCTTCCGAGCTATAGTACCAGCTATATACCTCTGCAATTCCTCTTGTTGAGCTCATGTGACTGCTTGTCCAAACCTGAGCACTGAATGTTCCTGTATTGATCTTAATCCTATATTGATTGTTTCCTTAATTTCTAGGTTAACAATATCATCTGCCTACTATGCTAGATCTCTTCTAGATGGGGATTTGGGAATCCACGTGGCTTGCCCACTGTCACAGACCTCTCTTAGATGGGTTTTGGGGAATCCATGAGATCCACCCACCCTCCTGGAACTCTGCTAGATGGGGATTTGGGAATCCGTGTGGTCCACCCACTGTCATGGACCTCTGATAGACAACGATTTGGGAATTTATGTGGTCTACCCATTGTCACAGACTTCTGCTAGATAGAGATGCGGGATTCATGTTATCTACCCACCATCCTAGGCCTCTCCTAGATAGAGATTTGGGAATCCATTGTGGTCCACCTGCCATCCTGGACCTCTGCTAAACGGGCATTTGGGTTTCCATGGGGTCCTCCTGCCATCCCAGACCTTCACTAGATGAGGATTTGGGAATCCTTGTCATCCATCCACCATCCTGGACCTCTGCTAGATAGGAATTTGGGAATCCATGTGGTCCACCCACTGTCACATAGCTCTCCTACATTGGTTAGATATTTAGGGAGTCTTACAAACTACAGTTAAATACTAGTCCAATCTAAAGTACCTTTTAAAATTATAAATTACTCTGTGGGGAAAAGGACAAAAAAACCATTGTAGACTCCCCTCAATTTGTAAACTTGCCAGGTTTCTAGAAACCTTCTGTGTAGGCAAGGTCTTTAGCCATGGGAAAAGAGTTTCTTATGGGTTATGGAATTCCTTAACAAGGAATGGTCCCCCTGAGAATTTGTTTGCTTATTATATATTAGCGATTTCTACTGATCGATCTTTCTACCTGGATGAGTATAAACTCAAGGAGAGGAGGAGAAAAACAAGTGAGAGATGTTACTTGAAGTCTCCTCTGTGTGTGTGTGTGTGTGTGTGTGTGTGTGTGTGTGTGTGTGTGTGTGTCTCCTGGAAAATTTTATTGCCTATTGTAATTCCGTGACAGTAAAAATAACTATATCTGGCCTTGAGCTGTGACTATTGAAATTTGTTTTCCAAGATAAAGTCTCTTGGGACTGGAAATACTATTGTTTTGAGTTTTGAATAAAGGTATAGTTGTCTGATGGATCATTAAGTCAGTAATCCCCTAACTGAGAGAAAAGCCACAAGCTACTCAGAGGGAATGTGTTCCTGAATTGTTACAAGTTGAGGTCAGTATCTGGGAAAAAGCTGAGGGGATGACCTTGACCCTGCCTAAGGTAGGATATTTATGGCTCAATTTCCTCATTGTGTTCCTTTTGAATAGGAATGTTTCCCACCTGGTTAGTTCTGAGTCTGGTTATGAGGCAGAATTGTTACTCTTTGATTGGTTGTCACCTGTGACTCCTACCTGAAGTCACACAGAGTCAAGGATGCTTTATCCTGCCATATATGTGTCTTTAGGCTTAGATGGGAAGGACCACTCTGATGCTATTATAATCATGTCCCTATTTTATTCTTTTATACCAAATTTCTATAATCAGAGCAAGTGGTCAGTAGAAGATATGAGCACTATTCAACTACATAAGATCTAACTCTTTTCAGGCTAAATGTATATTCATTCCATATCCCAAACAACTGAGTAAATTCATTCATGTGTGTAATCATTCGGTAGAAACTCTCTCCCTGCAAGAGTTTTTTTCCTAATGTTTTTATGTATAGAATTGAATACTGAAAATAGCATCTGATCCTGCTAAAGCAATTGGAATCAGAGTGGAAAATTCTGAGGAAGCAACTTCAGGCAATCCTGCATATCAAATGTAAATTATACCAATGGGACTTAAAAAGACTTAAATTCTCTGAAGTTTCAAATGAATGAACCTATAAGACTTAAGCTATTTAGCCTAGAAATCCTAGTCCTTTCTGTATTTGAAACAACTAAAGTGGGTGAGTATCCATTACTCATTTTATTTATATGTATATGTGTAGGTGTGTATATATGTGTATGTGTATGTATATTATGTATATAAAATATAAAAGTCATATATGCACACACAGAAAGACACACACATATAGTATATATAAAATAAGATCCTCAACTATTTTTCCTTTAAAAACTGATGTAAGAATAATTGGGTATGGATTCAATAGTTCTGGGAAACAAATTCTTATTTTACTAATTATTAAAACTGAATCAGAAATATCAAGTATGTTTTGAAGAAAAGAATTTTAGTGTTATCACTTTTTTAGAGGAGGGTAATATTATGTAATATTTTATGTAATATTTTGTGTTACAGAAATGGAAAATTCCATTTTATTTGAGGTTATTGTATAATGTGGAAATAACACCTGTATGAAACCATGTCCTCTAGAACAAACATGTTTTCTTGTAAAAAATTTATGTGATATTCACGGGTTTGAAATTCATTCATTAAGTGTTATCTTTAGCCCTTTGCAACAATTGAAATTAATTTCATAATATTTACATGAACTCATTTGCATATCATGCCACTTTCTTATGCAAAGGATTCCGTAGTCTATGTTTTACTTGAGGAAGAGGTCTTCATCTGGCTCTGCACCTCCTGAGGAGGCTATTGATTGATTGAATTAAATCAGAATTACTTTCAATTTAGGAATATATTGATTTGGAATTCTAAAATGCTTAAACATAAAAAACTGTAAACAATTGAATAAAATTTTGAAAAAAATATTAAGATCATGTAATTTGAAAAGGTTTAAGAGATTTGCTTTCTGTGGTAGTTTGAAATATTTACTTTGTATGTCTTCCATGTATCTAGGCATTAATAAACCTTTGGCTTGTTATTAATGATGTTTATGTCAGGTCCATAATTATTTAAAGCATTCATGACATAAATTCTCTAAGGTTCAGGTAAATTATGAGGCCTCAATTTTGCTATTTCCCTTATAGCTCTAGTGTTAGTAAGATTTTGGCTTTCATACTGTGAACTGGTTATTGGAGAAGTAAAATTTGAGAGACTCTACTAATTTCTATTGAGATCTGTTTTGTAAAAGATTTTAGCAGGAGCATCTGAGGAGTCTCTACAAGTAACTTGGAAACGGAAAAACAAATCTACTAAAAAGGTGCCCCTGAGGACAAGACATTTTCCAGGTTGCCCCAAGAAAAGATTTTCCAGAGACTAGACAATGACATGGGACATCTGAGATGCAAGATGAAATTAAATTTACCAATTGAATAGAGGTTGGGAATGGGTTGATGGTCATTATTATAATACTTTACTTTGGATTTTTATTTCCTTTATATGTATGTATGTGTATGTGTGTGTGTGTGTGTGTGTGTATACACACACACATGCATATACACATACATACATATATACACACACATACATACAAACACTGGGTTCTCTCTGTTATCGAAGTGTCATGTAAATTGTACCTCTAAAATCAGTCTAGTTTTAGTTACTCTGACTATGGCTTCTGCTATGATTGGTCAGTCTTGTGGTTATACTAAATTGTCAGAACAAATTAAGTCTCCCATTGACAAAAGGGGGAAATTGAGAAAATCAAATTGTTCTGATACCATTTTGTTATTGATGCTATTCTATATCACCCCTAATATGTTGAAAAACTGGCCAAGCCATGTTTCTTTGTCTCTAAACTTAGTTCAGAACTTCAACTGATCTGCTAATAATCATGCCTGCTATTATCATCTTAGTAGTTATTAGCATTTGTTCTTTGCATTATATCTGTGGGTTATTATTACTATGGTATCCTGTCCCACTCTGGCAAAGGGTGCCTGAGGAATATCACAGAAGGTAAGTCCGGGGGACAGCTAGGTGGCACAGTGCATAAAGCACTGGCCCTGGATTCAGGAGGACCTGAGTTCAAATACAGCCTCAGACACTTGACACTTACTAGCTGTGTGACCCTGGGCAAGTCACTTAAGCCCAATTGCCTCACCAAAAAAAAAAAAAAAAAAGTTAAGTCAGAAAGCATGTAAAGCTGACCCAACCAGGCGGTGGATTGTGGGGTACTATGATTATACCTATATGGTGGGGTCATATAAGGAAGGCTGACTTCTAGTTCATCTTGCTAAGGAATTTAGCTTCTCATTCACCATGTTACATAAGGAGGAATACATATACATGCACATCTTCCAGGCACACTGTCATATCATTAGTCCAGCCTCGACAGTTTTGGAGCTATTTTTATCAATAGTTTCTCAGGGAAGCAAATGTGTACCCCTAGCCTCTCTCCTACATGACATGATTGCCACTCCCTATAAAATGGGGCCCCTTAGGGTATGATAATATGGGGATCTGGGATCCATGTTGCTCACCCACCATCACAGACCTCTGCTACTCATGTGTGAGTTGCTTATAATAAATCTTTCTTTTGTTATTTGAAATACTGGCTGTTCCAGCTTCATTGTTAGGTAATTTCTGTTACCTCAGCTTACAGGGGAATGTATTCTCCCAAGCCCATTCTGTCATCCAACAACATACCAGCAATTATGGATCTCAAATGACATTGACTTAAAATCAACCAAATAAAAGTATTCTTTCAGAGATTCCAAGTGTACAGAGCACTGAAGTTAGAGTTAGGAATGGCTAAATTCAAATCCAGCCTTAGACACTTAAATAGCTGTATGATTATGGGCAAGTCTTTTGGCCTCTCTCAGGCTCTTTCCACATCTATAAAATCAGGGCAAGAATAGGATCATACCAGAGTTGTTGTGAGAATAGAGGAAGATAACTTATGCAAAGCTCTTGACATACCTTAAAACTTTCCACCAATGTTTGCTATGATTATTACCAGAGTTTTGCACAACATGTCTTTATGTCCCCAATGTGACAGCTTGTCAGTTCTCATGAGCAGTAATTCAATTACAGGTAAATCCCAAAGTAAAAAAAAAAGGGCAGAAAGTTAAAATTTTCTCTATCACCATTGTGAATCTCAGGGTTTTCTTCTCCTGTTTAATGAAAATCAGTTCAGCAAACGTAAGATATCAACTCTGCTGGGAGAACTAAGGAAGGAAAGTTGAATAATGGCATAGCTTTACTCATAGAATGCTCTGAATAACATTTTCTTGGAGCAAACTACAAAAGCCTAGTTAATGCATATAGTAGCTGAACAGAAGCACTAAAGTGCCTTAACACTAAGGGAAAAGTAAAAATGGTAGCTTTGCTCTAGGTGTATTTGACCACCATGAATTACCAAACCCCTAACTTTTGGTGGCACAAAGTTAGAAAAGAAAGTATAGCAGCAACTCTTGTGTCACCTGCAGTGAAGGTCTTTTCTGGTGGGGGACTAGAGTGTCCTTTGGAGGTTCCAAAGCATGGATTGGGCTTCTTAAATATTCCTACGTTGGTGACTAACAATGATTTAATACTATTCTTTTACAAATTTTGAAATTTCATTTTGAAGTCATTCTCTCAATTAGGCTGCTATCGATAAAGAATCTCTTGCACTAAAACTGGTTTTAATCTCAAGGTTACTCCAATAGGTCCATGAAGAATGAAATCAGCAAGAAAAAAAGTCAAGAAACTCACCATTCATAATAAGCATAGAGTCTTCTAGAAGTTCTGGTATTGGGCATAGCTTGAACTTCCTAGAATAGGGAGTAAACACATTTAAAATGAAATCCTGGTTTTAAAATGACAAATAAGCAAATCTGCAACTTTGGAAAAGGATTGTTTATCATCATTCTTTCCATATAGATGGTCCCTGGAAGAGGAATCCAAGACAGGCTATATATCTGTAAAATCTATGTCCTTTTCTGAACATATGTCAAACCTGCCATGGGAGTTGTCCTTGTTACTGGAGAAATCAGTCTTTTGTCAATATTGACCAAACTCATAATTTCAAACAAGGTAAAGTAGTTCCTACTAAAGAGATAGCCTCCAAAGTACTATTTCACATGAAAAGGGGAGAGAAGAATTTAAAGGGTTGTTTCTGCTTTCAGGTATAAGTCTGTCATTTTTACAGCAGTGGACAAAATGGTGGTAATATTTTAGAGCTGGATTCAGGGGGACCTGAGTTCAAATCTGGCCTCAGACACATGACACTTACTAGCTGTGTGACCCTGGGCAACCCAGTTAACCTTCATTGCCCTGCAACATCCACCCCCAAAACAAACAAACAAACAAACAAACAAACAAACATAATTCCACAGCAGAAAAGCAAGCCTCTGGTTGCTTGCAGACCAAAGCACAGGCCAGGAGTGATGAACATGCCTCTCCTTAAATCATATGACCTTGGAAGAACTAAGGACTTACAGGTTCCTAGAAGTAGCTTAAAGAACAGATGCTCAAATCCCCCCGAACCTTAGGACTGTGAGCCTCCTCCCCATGGTGACAAGGGAAGATCAAAATACACCCTCAGAAGAAGATAAGAAAGTCACAGCTCCTACATCCAAAGCTTCCAAGAAAAATATGAATAGGCCTCAGACTATAGAAGTGCTGAATCAAGGACTTTGAAAATAAGAGAGGTAGAGAAAAAATGGAAAGAGAAATGAGAGTGATGCCAGGAAATCATGAAAAAAAGTCAAGAGCTTGGTAAAGGAGACACCAAAAAATATTGAAGAAAATAACACCTTAAAAAAAAAAGACTAGGGGTAGCTAGGTGGCACAGTGGATAAAACCCCTGCCCTGGATGCAGGAGGACCTGAGTTCAAATTCAGCCTCAGACACTTGACACTTATTAGCTGTATGACTTTGGATGAGACACTTAACCCTCATTGCCCTGCCCCCACCCCCGAAAAAAAAAAAAGCCAATAAGGAAAAGAATGCCTTGAAAAGCCAAATAGTTCAAATGGAAAAGAGGTACAAAAGCTGTCTGAACAAAATAATTCCTTAAAAATTAGGATTGAGGTAATGGAAGCTAATGATTTTATGCAAAATCAAGAAACAATAATTCAAAACCAAAAGAATGAAAAAAGAGAAGGCAATGTGAAATATCTACTTGGTAAAATGATAATCTGAAAATTTTTGGACTACCTGAAAGCCATAATCAAAAAAACAGCCTAGACATCATCCTCCAAGAGATTGTCAGGGAAAATTACCTTGATATTCTAGGACCAGAAGGTAAAATAGAATTTGAAAGAATCCACTGATCACCTCCTGAAAGAGATCCCAAAATGAAAACTCCCAGGAATATTATAGCCAAGTTCCAGAGCACCCAAGTCAAGGAGAAAATACTGCAAACAGCCAGAAAGAAACAATTCAAGTATTGTGGAGCCACAATAAGGATAACACAAGATCTAGCAGCTTCTACATTAAAGGAACTGAGGGCTTGGAAAATGATATTCTAGAGGGCAAAGGGATTGGGATTACAACCAAGAATCACCTGCCCAGCAAACGTGAGTAGATCCTTCAGGGGAAAAAATGGGAATTCAATGAGAGGATTTTCAGTATTATTGATGAAAAAACCAGTTGAACTAAATTTAACTTTCAAATACGAGACTCAAGAGAAGCATAAAAAGGTAAACAGGAAAAAGAAATAATAAGGGACATTAAAAGGATAAACTTTTTGCATTCCTACAGGGGAAGATGATGCTTGTAACACAAAAGAATTTTCTCATTATCAGGGCAACTGTATGGAATATATTTAGACAGAAGGCACAGGTGTAAATTGAATATGAAGGGATATCTTTAAAAACATTAAATTAAGGGTTGAGAGGGCAATGCACTGGGAGAAAGGAAGAGCTGGAAGGGGAATATGGGGGAAGTGCCAGGGAGTGAGTGAACCTTATTCTCATCAGAACTAGCTCAAAGAGGGAAAAACATATTCAACTGCATATAGAAATCTATCTTGCCTTGTAGGAAAGTAGGAGGGGTGTGTGTGTGTGTGTGTGTGAAAGAAGTGAGGGCAGATAGGGGAAGTGGGCTGTCAGAAGCAAAACACTTTTGAAGAAGGACCAGGTGAAAGGAGATAGAGAATAGGGTAAATGGCATGGACAAGGAATAAGAT
This sequence comes from Dromiciops gliroides, assembly GCF_019393635.1. Taxonomy (NCBI): domain Eukaryota; kingdom Metazoa; phylum Chordata; class Mammalia; order Microbiotheria; family Microbiotheriidae; genus Dromiciops; species Dromiciops gliroides. The sequence continues at coordinate 226,927,646 of NC_057863.1, read as the reverse complement.
GGAGGGAAATACAGTTAGCAATAGTGACTGAAAATTCTTTGAAGTAAGTTTATCTGATAAATGCCTCATTTCTCAAACATGTAGAGAACTGAGTAAAATGTATTAAAATAAGAGCCATTCCCCAATTGATAAAGGATCAAAAGATATGAACAGCTTTCAGATGAAATACTCAAAGCTATCTATAGCCATCTAAAAATGCTCTAACTTAGATTAGAAAGATGCAACTCAAAACAATTCTGGGGTACTACCTCATACCTATTTTAATTGGACAACAGGATAGCAGACGAAAATGACAAATGTTGTTGGGGATATGTGGTAGATGAGGCATTAATGCACTGTTGCTGGACTTGTAGACTGATTCAAACATTTTATAGAGCAATTTGGAACTATGGCCCAAGGACTATAAAACCATGCATAGTCTTTGACCTAGTAATACCACTACTAGGATGGTATCCAAAAACAGATAAAACCCCAAAAGTGAAAGGACCTATGGGTACAAAAAATATTTAGGGCAGCTCTGTTCTGGTGCAAAAAATTGGAAATTGAGGGGATGCCCAACAATTGAGGAATAGCTAAACAAATTGTGGGACGTGATTATAACCAAACTCTACTGTGCTATAAGAAATGATGAGCCCGATGCTCTCAGAAAAACCTGGAAAGACTTAGATGAGCTAATGCAAAGTAAAATGTACTATATACAAGGTATCAGCAATATTGTAAGATGATCAGCTGTGAATGACTTTGCTATTCTCAGCAATACAATAATCCAAGACAACTCTGAAGGACTCATGATGAAAAATGTGATCCATCTCCAGAGAAAGAACCGATGGTGTCTGAATAGAGAGAAGCATAAATTCTTTTACTTTTGTCTGTTTTCTTTCAAAAACTGACTAATATGGAAATGTTTTGCATGACTACACATGTATAATATATTGACTAGATTGCCTTCTTAAGGGTGGTGGATGAAGGAAAGAAGAGATTTTGGAGCACAAAGTTTTACAAATGGATGTTAAATTTGTTTTTATGTGGAATTGGGGGGAAAATTCTAAATTAAAAAAAGAATAAGATAGTAGAGAAGGAAGAGAGGTCAGAAAGAATGTGGTCATTCAGTCTGACAGACTGCCCAATTATACTCAGGAGTAACTCCAAGTCTATAAATGTTAAAAGATTCACTCAGAAGTTACCCAGGGATTAGTAGAGAAGATGGCCCTGTGATTTAGGATGTGCCTTTACACAGTTTGCTTTCTTTCTTAAACTCTATAAATCATACTTAACCTTCCAGAGTATATGCCATCTTTTTTTTTTGGTGAGGCAATTGGGGTTAAGTGACCAGCCCAGGGTCACACAGCTAGTAAGTGTCAAGTGTCTGAGGATGGATTTGAACTCAGGTCCTTCTGAATCCAGGGCCAGTGCTCTATCCACTGTGCCACCTAGCTGCCCCCATCTTTTTTTAAAACATAAATTTGAGGGAAAGGGAAGACACTGAATCTTCATTGGTAGAAGATATTTCCTCATGTGTGAGATTCCAATATCAATTCAAGCTTAGATGGTATCTTTTCTTGTTTGTTTGTTTTCCTGACAGGCAACTGTCTTCCTGTTTCCATGCTGGCCAATCCTTCCCTTTCATGGAATCTGTTGCATTGGAATGAATACACTATTTCCATAAACCATCCTGGCAGCAGGATTATTTTATCATGGCAAAATGACATTGATATTTTTTTTAAATATTTTTTTTGAATGAGATTGTTATAAACTTGTTAAAATGACTATATTCCAAATTAAATCTAATGAAGATATAGCCTAACATAGAACTTACCATGATGGCAATCTGCACCTTTCTGAGTAATAATTAATTCCCTCAGTGAATTCATATTTTTCCTTGTTTACCTCATCCTTCCCATGGGTTGTGCCATACTCCTCAAGTTTATCTACAATAATGAAGATTTCAAATGTGAAATTTCAAATCATTGGGAATACTTAGAATGTCAGGCATTTTCCTGAGTCATTAGGTTTCTAAAGAGTTGTTGATTGTATGCATGAGTGGAGTAATTCCCACACTTCAAAGCCCTTTCACTGATACAGCACTTTTTTCTTTTTTACCAAAAGAAAACAACAACAGAAAATATCTACTCCCAATTTTCACTTTCCTGAGTTCAAATCAGGACTCAGAGACTTACTAGTTGTGTCAACCTGGGCAAGTCACTTAACCCTATTTACCTCAGTTTCCTCTCCTGGGAGATGAGCTCAAGAATGAAATAGTAAACTTCTCCACTATTTTCCCCAAGCAAAACCCAAATGGAGGCACAGAGTGTTGGGAATGACTAAAAAATTACTGAAAAATCTTCTATTTTTCTTATAGAGTGTTATAAGCAACATTTTATTTTCTGGCTAATCTACTGATATCTACTTGATCCATACTACAGTAAAACATAAGTATTCAGAGTAATCCTTTACATCATTCATTATGGAAATAGAAAGGTAAAACTAGAAACTCTGATATTAGTAATTTTGCCCACCAGATTGGATATAGCATAGGGCAACAATAAGATTTACTTCATCTGCTATGATAATTTCTACTACTTTGAGATTAGGATATCCTTTGGTTGTCCCATTGAATGGAGGGTTCTTGTTAAGGATTCAACAATTGGAGAGTCCCTGGAATGAAATATTCATTTGCCAGGGGATTTCCTACAAGTCTGTCAACTTCAAAACTTTCTCAAGATTTTTCTTGCATTTAATCGAATATCCCTAACATATCATTGAATGAGAAAACTGCTCCAGTGACTGTATTTGTTATGAAATCTACAAATATGAATGTAATTTTAATCAATTCCTCAGAGTTATTACCATGGTAGATCCCAGCCTTTTCCATGTTTTCTGTGGAATAGAAAGGGAAATATGTCAATGTAAATCAAATGATTAAAATTTTGGATATGTCATAATGTTATTTCTAAGACGCCCACATGTTATTTCTGTCACTTCGTGAAGGGCCTTCACAGAGGAATCCAATTCGTTGTGGGAAAGTCAGTCTATATCACTAAGTATTTCAAATTTCTGAACCCAAGTAATATATTTCACTTCCCTCTAGCCAATTCTTTGACTTTGAAACTTTTAAGTAGTGTGTGATTGTTTTCTTTGAAGATATTTAAAAGGGTTTCTTAAATGTGGACATACAGTGAATACAATATGATCCCATTTTTGTTGAGGGTTCTTGTGAGTCTTTGTAGCCTGGATTTATAAATCATTCTCAATATAGTCTAATTTTTTAAGATAACCTTCTTAAGAAGGTATTAGTGGGGTGCAGCTAGGTGGTATAGTGGATAAAGCACCGGCCCTGGATTCAGGAGTACCTGAGTTCAAATCTGGCCTCAGACACTTGACACTTACTAGCTGTGTGACCCTGGCAAGTCACTTAACCCCCATTGCCCCACAAAAAAAATAAGATATTGGTGGTTAATCTTATTGCAAAGGAATTCCCAGTAGATAGAGATATATCCTATATTTTCAGTTTCTTTTGGGTCAGGTGCTGGTTCAGGAGCTTAATTCAAATAGTTTAGGAGCCCAACTGTCCCCAAAGCCTTCCATAGCAACACACAATTTGCCCAATCAGCAATATGCCTAATGAATACTCCCTTTGAATTCAAAGGATTTTGGAAATAACCCTCTCCAGAGCAATGAAATTGCATGGAATGACCTATAATAGTTAAAGGCTTTTAACTAATCAAAATGGACACAGATGCCCATTGATTCCAAACATTTCAAAATGGGTTGCCATGGAAATTGTCTGTTATTGTAACCTTAACTGCATTGCCTAGTAAGTTTTCAAGGCTAATTGCATATTGGATTTTTCCATTTTTTCTTCACAATGATTTATTTTTTAGTAATATTTTCTTTCAGATAATTTTTGTTGTGAAAGACATTTAAAGGCATATTAAAAAACTGTATTCCAAATTAAATGTAATGAAGATATGGGCTACCACATGGAACAGAGACCTTATCATGCCTGGTGATCACCTGAAATTCCCTGAGCAATAATTCCCTCAGTGAAGTCATATTTTTCATCTGTCTGGGCATACTTTCCTATTTCAACTTCTTATAATTTCTTAGAAATGGAAAATCTCTTAAACCTGACCATCCTTTGTAAGGAAAATCTCAAATTCTGACATACTGTTGCAGTTGTGTTCACATTTTGACATCCCACTTCCTTCCTAGACAGCAAGGGGCCTGCTTGATCTTGGGGAGGTGTCCACATCATGGTTTCTATTCTTGTCCATTTTAACTAAGCTGAGCTCCTGACTCGATACTATCTTGCTAAAAACCTAGACTTGGAAAGCCCTGGGCTGTACCTTTGACTTAGAGCAATTCCAGTTCTGCATTAATTATTTTCAAAGCTACAAAATATCTTTATTTTTCACTTTAAAAAGCTAAGGACCTGTGGGTAGAAATGAAACTTGAGATTTGGCTGGACCACCTTCCTGATAAAACCATGCCTTTGCCCATCATCATTCAGATAACTTGATTTCTTGTTTACAATGCTCTCTGTCACTTGCCTTTTTGGTGGATAATACCTACAAGTATATCAACACACCTGTAGGGGCCAAATTTCATATGGGGAGTGTTAAGTGGGTGGCTCACCATAATATTGCAGTTCAGAAAATGATGGGGGACCTCTAGGTCCAAAGATTCCTCCCTTCTGAACTGCCTTTTTAGTTATCTCTCCCAGGCCAATAAGAAAGGCATTTAATAGCCTCATTTCCACAAAGAAATCAAGTTTTATTGATGGGTATGTTAAGGGCTAAAATTCTAGCTAAACTGTCTAAAATATCTAATGAGTGGTTGCCAATAAATTATAAGCTTTAGCAAGAGTTAGACTTTTAAGCATTTATTAAGGAGAATAAGAATTTGGTAAAGAGAGAGAAAGGCCTAGATTCTTATCTATTAAAGGGAGAGCACATTTCTAGCTCTGCTCTCCACCAGAGTCCAAAGGAAAGAGAGCCCGAGACCAAGCGCCAGTCTCTTCCTTCCTCTTCCCACTAGCCAGCGTCACTTCCTTTTCCAAAGAAAAGACTCCTGGTCCTGCCCTCAAAGACCTTCGCTTCATGGGCGGAACTCTTCTACAGTAAGTCTCCAGCAGGTGGCGTCATTCCAATCATTACAGGAATAAAATACATGGCAAAGGTAAAATTAATTAAGCCAATGACAAGGGAATAGGGAAAGAGAAAACATAAATAAGCTCCCTGGCTCTACCAAAGACCAACATAATCCCCAAACTTGCTTCCAGCTCAGATAATTCAAAGAGCTGGGACTGTTTTTATTAACTCACGACCAGGGGTGCATAGGTTCAATAGGAAACAGCTGTGCAGCCTCTCAACAGTCTGCTCCCAGAAGCTCACTGACAAGAAAAGACCAGCTCCCCTCAGTGAGCATTCCCTTTTCTACTTTTACTCTCCCTTTCCCAAAAGGGAGGTCCTTCAAGCTGGACATCTGAGAGTGGTTCCCCTGCTGACATCAGCAGAATATGTCACTCAGGGCAGGCCAGGTGTGGCCCATATCCAATCATCCCTTGCTGTTTTCCCAAACAGTACTAGATCATTCAGATGGGACCCCCTGTGCATCTGCCAAATTCCATTATTTTACCACATTTCCCCCTTTATTTTTTTGAGGAACGTGGAGTGTTTTCTTGATGAAACAGTAAAATTAAGAGAATATAATACCCTATGCTGACAAACAATATGTTATTAACAATATAGGAAAGGGAGAAAGGGAAAATTTTGTTCAGATGGGCTGTCCCTCATGGACCTGCGCTTTGACAATGTCTACAGAGGGAGGGCCTCTGCAGAGAATACATATTACAGAGGGTGTATATAATAACAGAAGGAAAAAAAAAAATGTTCATTTTAAGTCTTTGAAATCTTGTCTGCTTTGTGTGTTGACATGCCATCAGGGAAAGTGAACTCTGCTCTGGACCCTGGTTATCTCTGGATTCTTCTTTAGCTGTTGAACTGCTGGATTTTCAGTAATCCTTAGTATAGCATTGTCAATGATCAAATTAAACAGTGAGAGTTCTTCAAAATAGAACTCATATTTAAACTTGATAGATACAGCATATTACATCCCTCCTCCCTCCCGCCCCGCCACTTTGGAGGATACTTATACCTATGTGCAATACAGATTTGAGGCAGTTATGCAATCTATAACACTCCTTACCACCATTTGTCTGGATCAAGGGGAAATTTAGTAATGTGTCTGTGATGACACCTGAAAATGTTATTAAAAGGTTACCATACCAAATCTCATGGTTCCAAGACATCCAGTAATTGGGCTAGGTTCCAGGAATATGGATTCTGACCACACAATCAGACTGAGTGAAAGAAAAAAAAAAAGTTAAGTTAAACCAGGTGCATGTGTTGGAGCACCAGGCCATTTTTGGTTGGAGAGAGGAAGAAACTGGAATATGTCCAGCAATTGTGGTCTACGTAGCACCTATCATAAGCAAACTATGGACTTCCTGAATATATTTGGCTGTTCTCTCACCCTCCATCAGGGCATCTTACATGTACCTGTCTGTTCTCCTGTTGTACATATATTCTCTGCAGGGCCTGCATTGTGGAGTTGAACCATCTCCATCAAGCTCATTGTAAGAGCAATTAGTCTCTAAAAAGATAAGTTTCTGTAATTCATAAATCTCATATTAATCTCACTAAAGACAATAGGATGGTAATAATATGTGTTATGCTGCATAATTTAGGATATACTGGTAATATATACAATAATTCCAACGCATACCCAGAGTATACATAGTCACAATGACATAAAAATGATAAATGTTAAATGAGCTACAAGAGGAAATAGACAGCAAAACTATACTAGTGGGGGACCTGAAACTTCCCCTCTCAGAATTAGATAATTCTAACCACGAAATAAATAACAAAGAAGTTAAAGAGGTGAATAAAATGTTAGAAAAGTTAGATATGATAGATATATGGAGAAAATTTAATGGGGATAGAAAGGAATATACCTTTTTCTCAGCAGTACATGGCACATATTCAAAAATGGACCATGTATTAGGGCACAAAAATGTCATAGTCAAATGTAAAAAGGGAGAAATAGTAAATGCATCCTTCTCTAATCATGATGCAATAAAAATTACATGTAATAAAGAGCCATGGAAAGGTAAACTGAAAGTTAATTGGAAAATAAATAATCTCATCCTAAAGAATGAGTTGATTAAACAACATATCACAGAAACAATCAATGACTTCATCCAAGAGAATAACAATAATGAGACAACATACCAAAACCTATAGGATGCAGCCAAAGCAGTGCTTAGGGGGAATTTTTATATCTCTAAATGCTCACGTGAACAAAAGAGAGAAAGAGGAGATCAATGAATTGGGTATGCAACTAAAAAATCTAGAAAAAGAACAAATTCAAAATCCACAATTAAATACTAAATTAGAAATCCTGAAAATCAAAGAGGAAATTAATGAAATTGAAAGCATAAAAACTATAGAATTAATCAATAAAACTAAGAGCTGGTTTTATGAAAAAAAAACAATAAAATATATAAACTGTTGGGTAATTTGATCTAAAAAAAAAAAAAAAGAAGTAAACCAAATTACCAGTATCAAAAATGAGAGGGGTGAATTCACCACCAATGGAGTGAAAATTAAAGCAATAATTAGGAAGTATTTTGCCCAAATTTATGCAAATAAATTTTCCAATCTAAATGAAATGGATGAATACATGGTTAGTTTTTGAATATGTGCCATGTAATGCTACCAATTGCCCAGGTTAACTGAAAAGCAAATAAAATCCGGAAATAAGCCCATTTTAGAAAAAGAAATTTAAGAAGCCATCAAGGAACTCCCTAAGAAAAAATCTCCAGGGCCAGATGGGTTTACAAGTGAATTCTACCAAAGATTTAAAGAAGAATTAATTCCAATACTATAAAAACTATTTGGAAAAAGAGGTGAAGAAGGAGTTCTACCAAATTCCTTTTATGACTCAAATATGGTGTTGGTACCTAAACCAGGCAGAGCCAAAACAGAGAATGAAAACTACAGACCAATTTCCCTATTGAATATCAATACAAAAATCTAAAATACAATATTAGCAAGGAGATTACAGCAAGCGATCACCAGGATAATACACTATGACCAAGTGGGATTTATACCAGGAATGCAAGGCTGATTGAACATTAAGAAAACTATCAACATAATCAACCACATCAATAACAAAACTAAAAAAAAATCATATGATTATCTCAATAGATAAAGAGAAAGCATTTGACAAAATACAACACTCATTCCTATTAAAAACACTAGAGAGTATAGGAATAGGTGAAGCTTTCCTTAAAATAATAAGCAGTATTTACCTAAAACCATCAGCAAACATTATATGTAATGGAGATAAGTTATAGACATTCCCAATAAGATCAGGGGTGAAACACAGATATCCATTATCACCTCTATTATTTAATATTGCACTAGAAATGTTACCTTTAGCATTAAGAGAAAAAAAGGAATTAAAGGAATTAGAATAGGCAAGGAAGAAACAAACTTTCACTCTTTGCAGATGATATGATGGTATACTTAGGGAATCCTAAAGAATCAACTAAAATACTAATTGAAACAATTAACAACTTTAGCAAAGTTGCAGGATATGAAATAAAACCACATAAATCATCAACATTTGTATTCATAACCAACAAAGCTCAGCAGCAAGTGATAGAAAGTGAAATTCCATTTAAAATCACAGTAGATAATATAAAATACTTGGCAGTCTACCTGCCAAGAGAAACCTAGGAACTCTCTGAACACAATTACAAAGCACTTTTCACACAAAAAAAATCAGATCCATATAGTTGGAAAAATATCATGGATAGGCTGAGCTAATAAAATAAAATTGACAATTTTACCTAAATTAATTTGCCTATTCAGTGCCATACCAATCAGACTACCTAAAAATTATTTTATAGAGTTAGAAAAAATAACAAAATTCATCTGGAATAACAAAAAGTCAAAAATATCAAAGGAACTAATGAAAAAAAACTGCCCAGTAAGGTGGGCTAGCCATACCAAATTTGAAGCTAAACTATAAAGTGGCAGTCATCAAAACTATTTGGTACTGGCTAAAAAATAGAGTGGTGGATCAACGGAATAGGTTAGGCACTGGAGACACAACAGTAAATAGCTATAGTAATCTACTACTTGATAAACCCAAAGACTCCAGCTTCTGGGATAGCCACTCAGTATTTGACAAAACCTGCTGGGAAAACTGGCAGAGACTATGGCAGAAACTAGGCATAGACCAACATCTTAAACCTTATACAAAATAAGGTCAAAATGGGTTCAAGATTTAGACATAAAGGATGATAAATTAGGAGAGGAAGGAATAGTTTACCTCTTAGATGTATGACCAAATAGAAGACAGAGTACATTATGAAATGGAAAATGGATAATTTTGATTATATTAAAAGGGTTTTACACAAACAAAACCAAGGTAATCAAGATTAGAAGGGTAGCAGAAAGCTGGGAAATAATTTTTACAGTCAGTGTTTCTGATAAAGGCCCTCGTATATAAAATATGTAGAGAACTAAATCGAATTTATAAGAATACAATTCATTAACCAATTGAGAAATGATAAAAGGTTATGAACAGGCAATTTTCAGGTGAAATTAAACTTATCAATAATCATATGAAAAAATGTTCTAAACCACTACTGAATAGAGAAATGCAAATTAAAACAACTCTGAGGTACCACCTCACACCTTTCAGATTGGCTAGTATCACAAAAAAGGAAAATGATAAATGTTGGAGAAGATGTGGGAAGACTGGTACACTAAAGAATTGTTGGTGGAGGCGTGAACTGATCCAACCATTCAAGAGCAGTTCGGAACTATGGGCTATAAAACTATGGAGCATAAGGGCTATAAAAACTTTGGATACAGTTTGACCCAGAAATACCACTATTCAGTCTAAATCTTAAAGAGATCATGAAAAAAAGGAAAGGACCAGCATGTACAAAAATATTTTTAGCAGTTCTCTTTGTGGTGGCATAGAATTGGTAACTGAGGGAATGCCTATCAATTGGAGAATGGCTGAACAAGTTGTGCTAAATGAATGTGATGGAATATTATTGTGCTGTAAGAAATAATGAGCAGGTCAATTTCAGAAAAACCTGGAAAGACTTAAGTGGACTGATGCTGAGTGAACTGAGCAGAACCAGGAGAACGTTGCTCACAATAATAGCAACATTGTACGATGATCAAAAATGATAGACTTGGCTCTTCTCAGCAGTGCAATGATCTAAGACAATCCCAAAGAACTCAAGACGGAAATTATTCTCCACAGCCAGAAAAAAGAACTGTGGGTTCTGAATGCAGAGTAAACCATATTGTTTCTACATTTTGGTTGTTGTTTTTTTTCTTTTTTGAGGTTTTTCCTTGTGTTCTGATTCTTTTTTCACAACATAAGTAATGCAGAAATATGTTTAATGTGCTTGTCCATATATATCCTAAATCACATTGCTTTCAGTCTTGGGGAGGGAGGAGGAAAGGAAGGGAGGAAGAAAAATTTAGAACCAATAATCTTATGAAAACAAATGTTGAAAACTATCTTTGCATGTAAATGGAAAATAATAAAATACTTTTATGATTTAAAAAACAAAAGATGGTTGGGGTTGAATAATACTCCTGAAGCAGCACTCAGCTCAAGAACAAATTGACCAGAGATGACATATCTCTACCTACAAGGTGTTCCTCTGAAAAAATACCAAGCACCTGCATTACAAAGGGATGCCTTATGAAATGGAAAGATATTGATTAGGAATAAATCTGATGCTGGATATGAGGACTCAGTGTAGACAACCTCAACACAAATGTAACCAAAAAATATTTACTCTATGCCCATATTTAAGACACAGCTGAATTCATTTAGAGATAATTAAGTTCTCTCTAAAGTTGATGTTTTAGTCATAACATTGAGTGACAAAAAACAAAATTTTCCATGCAAACTCTATAATTTAAAGAGATCTTCAGTTTTCTATTTCTATGTGGCTAGCTGAATTTATTTTAGATGAATTATCTGAACTCAAGAAAACATTTTGGAATTGCCCCTCCTCTAGTCCTCTTATTTCCTTCTTTGCCCCATTCAGGCCTATGATGAGGCACAAGACCACTTCTTTAAATGCTATCACTCAAAATATGTAAAGAAACTATTGGTAACAAGATAGTTTCCCACCATAATGACAATTTGAGTGAGGGGGGAGAATTCAATATCGTTTGGCCATACCAGAATGATCAGGCTGTAGTAATGTTCTATTGGAGTAAACTATTCTGATCCCAGATATTCCCCAAAAGGGAATGGCATGGCCAGCACAGAAACACTAGGGATGACTAGTCAGTCACAAGACAATCCCTTGTCCAAAGAAAAAAGGGGGATATGCACTGGGGTGGGAAGTGAGTTTGCATTGATAAGAAAGACCTCCTAGAATTAGAAATACTTTCTACCAATGTAAATTCAGTGTCTTTTCCCCAATTTACAGGGACAGATGCTGAGTACTCAAGAAGGTGAAGTGACTCATTCAGTGTGAAAGCCATAAGCAGACACTGTAGAGAAAGGAATCTATGGGATTTCTTAGTTCTGGGGCATCCTTTCTACTCCCTAGGAGAATATGCATGAATCACTTCAGTTTGGGGGGGGGGTTCAAATTATTCCTGAGCATATAAGGGCTAGCCACATTTTTTAACCTCCTTTCCTCCTCTATCCTCTTATTGTCATTCTCTGACTCAAAATACATTTTTTTTTTACCACTCTTATGGCTTTGTGAAAAGGACCTCTTTTCGTTGTTTCTCATGCTTTGTTTTATAGTATGTCATACTCCCATGGTTCTTTCTACTTTGGTTTCAGCTTTGGATTTCTAAAAGTCCTGATTAGATTCATCCATATCTACAAACTAATTTTATATTTCAAAGCTAAGAAATGAGGCACACAGGAAATTTAACATAGAATATATAGAGAAAACTTCATATTCTCCAGATTCCTTTCACAAAAAGATAAAACATCACCTTAGGGGGAACGTAGAGCAGTAAAAGTAAACAAGAGTTGTGGTACAACAGTGTTCCTTCTGTGACAATTGAAGACCTGAGGAAAAAACCCAGGAACACAGTTTGGTCTGAGTGAAGTACAAACACCTCCAGGCTATCTCCACTGAAATAAGAAAGAACAAACCCTGGGGGCACCTGGGTTGGAAGTTAGCCTCAGCTTCAGCCACAGGAGTTCTCACCTTACAGATAGTGTGGGGATCAGACATTAGAGCATGAGAAGATTGAAGGAACCTTTGCTGTTGAGGGATTCAGGCCCAGCTTGGCTCCCCAGATGAAGGACCTCATCTGGGCCTGGGACTGGGCTATGGCTAAAGGAAAGAAGGACCTAGCATAAACCCTAAGTGCAGCAGCAGTAGGGCAGGTATGTTGGCAGCTGTGGGCATTTAAAGAAGAACTGAGTTCCTGGTTTATGTTTCAGGCCAGAGGAGAGAATTAAAGGTTATAGCCACTGAAGGGTCCTCAACAAGTAAGAGTGTTTCCATTAGAGCTTGGCTGGGGGTCCTAGCTGTGGCTTAGAGGGGTAGATGAGTGCTGCAGTTAGGCCCTAGAAAAAACTCAAGAGAATAACAAAGAGTAAGAAAGACCTGAGCCCTGAAGCACCATTCGTCATACCACAAGACTAGAGCTAAAAAGAAGCTGCTGCTAAGAAGAAAAACAAAAACAAAGAAAGAAACAAACAAAATGAGTAAACAAGGACAACAGAACCCAACTATAAACAGATACTATGGGGATAGAGAAAATCTGAGTTTGTGTTTAGAGGATACTGAAGTACAAAAAAGCTATTCCTACTACATAAAGCATCATGAAATGGTTATGTGCCCCAAAAAGTTCTGCAAAGGACTTAAAAAGGACAATAAAAATCAAATAACAGAAATTGAGGCGGGGGGGAATTAGAGAAAAAATAAGAACAATCGAAAAAAAATTATAAAAAGGAAGTCCTCCAACTAGACAAAGAGATCAAGAATCTTAAAGGAGAAAATTACTTGAAAAATAGAAGTGGACAAGGGAAGCCAATGACATTATGAGATATGAAAAAAAAATTTAAATCATAAGAACGAAAAAATAGAAGAGAATGTGACACAATCTCATAAGAGAAACAACTGATCTGGAGAACAGATTGAGAAGATCAATTAAAAGAATTATTAAACTTACTGGAAGCTATAATCAAAAAAAAGAATCTTGATATAATATTACCAGAAATAAAGAAAATTGCTCTGACATTCTAGAACAAGAAGGTTAAGAAGAAATAGACAACTGATCACCACCTGAAGGAGATTCCAGGATGAAAACCTACAAGAATATCATAGCCAAGTTTCAAAACTCCTAGGATAATGGAAAATATTATAATCTGCTAGAAAAAAAAAAACAATTCAAATACTGTGGAGCCACAATCAGAACTGCACAAGACCTAGCTTCTACTACACTAAAAGACTGCAGGTCTTGGAACACTATATATTGAAGAGCAAAAGAACTGAGGTTGTGGCCAAAAATAACTTACCCAATAAAGTAAAAGTCCTGGAAAGAAAAGCAAGACATACAATGAATTGTCAGACTGTCAGGTATTTGTCAGAAAAGAAATTTGACATATATGGTCAAGGAGAAATATAAGGCAAACATCAAACACAAGAGATTCAATAAGGTAAAACTACTTGCTTTTTATATATGTAAATGTTATAAGTATTCTTAAATCTGCCATCAGTACTTGGGTAGTTCGAAAGGTTGGGGCTGAGTATGATGGAGGTGACTAAAAATTAAATTGTGTAATAAAAGGTCAAACGGAATAATTTATCTTGTATGAATGAAGCACAAGAAGAACTGCTAAGTAGGAAACAGAGAGGGGTGGATGCCTAGTAGTAATGAAAGTCTACTTCCATCAGATCTTGGTTAAGGAAGGAACAACAAATACATGAAGCAGGGGATAAAAGTCTTCAAATGTTAAAGAAATCAGGAGAGGAGACAGGATAAGGGTTTTTGAAGGGTATGTAGATTAACATTTAGGAGTGTGGGGGAGAGGAAAAGGGAGGAACCCATAGAGGAATAGGTAGAAGGGGGAATAGAATAGGAGGGTTAGGGGAGAGAATGAGGAAAACATATTTCATTAGGGTGTGTATTAGGGAGGTAGTGGTTGGAAATATATTAGAAGGAGGATAGGAAATAAAAGAGAGTTTTGCTTTTTATGATTCTCTCAAGTCTTGTATTTGACAGTCAAATTCTCTACTCAGTTCTGGTCCTTTCATCAAGAATGCTTGAAAATCCTTTATGTCATTGAATATCCATTTTTACCACTGAAGGTTTATACTTCAGTTTTGCTGAGTAGGTGATTCTTGGTTGTACTCCTAGCTCCTTTCCCCTCCAAAATATCATCTTCCAAGCCTTCTGGGCCTTTAATGTAGAATCTAGTAAATCTTGTGCTATTCTGTGTCTCCACAATACCTGAATTGTTTCTTTCTGGCTGCTTGCTATATTTTCTTCTTGACCTGGGGTCTCTGGACTTTGGTTGTAATATTCCTGTGAGTTTTCATTTTGGGATCTCTTTCAGGAGGTGATTGGTGGATTCTTTCAATTTCTATTTTGCCCTCAGTTTCCAGAATCTCAGGGGAGTTTTCCTTGATAATTTCTTGAAAGATGTTGTGTAGGCTCTTTTTTTGATCATGGCATTCAGGTAGTCCAAAAATTTTTTAATTATCTTTCCTGCCTCTATTTTCCAGGTAAGTTGTTTTTCCCATGAAATATATCACATGGTCTTCTCTTTTTCAGACTTTTACATGTGTTTTATTGCTTCTTCAATTCTCATGAAGTCATTACCGTCCATTGGTTCAGTTCAAATTTTAGGAAATTGTTTTCATCATTGAGTTTTGTTTTCTTTTTTTTCCCCAAAGTTTATTCAATACGAAACATCTCTACACTTTTGATTGATGAGGCTGACCATGATCATGACCAAATCCACCTCTATACTGGAATTCTGTTGCCGACCCAGCACTAGACTGAGCCTTCTTGTCAGCACCAGGGGGAGCAGCATTTCGTCTGTATATGTCTCTATCAGCTTCACCACTAGTAAGCCTGGCAGGTCGCTTACCCTCCAGGCCTTTAGGCCTTGGCCTTCCTGTCTCAGGATGACTTCTTCAGAGTATGGCAGGCACAATCTCAAGACACAGGTGAAAGTGATCCCAGAGATACTGAATGCCCTCATTGGTGAGATACCAGTAGAAATGCCTCCATGCAAACTGCTCCTTAAGATAGCCACGAGACTTTAGCGACTGCACAGCCTTCATGACATGAAGATTGGGCACATTCTTCTCTGCCATCTCAGGATGCTTTGGCATATGGACATCTTTCTTGGCTACCATTACTCCCTCCATAAGAAGGGGTTCATAGATAGCAATGCGGTTCTTCTTGAGCATCAACATCTCGGCGGCAGGTTCTCATCATTGAGTTTTTGTACCTCCTGTTCCAATTGGCTAATTTTACTTTTGAAGGAGTTTTTTCCTATTCAGTGAAATTTTCTCCCTCTTCTTCCATTTGGCCATTTCTGCTTTTCAATGCATTCTTCTCCTGATTGGCTTTTTTTACCTCTTTTGCCATTTAGCAGAGTCTGTTTTTTAAAGTGTTATTTCCTTGCATATTTTTTGGTGTCTTCCTTACTAAGATATTGACCTTTTTTCATGATTTTCTTGCATCACTTTTAATTCTCTTCCCAATTTTTCCTCTACCTCTCTTGATTTTCAAAGTCCTTTCTGACACCTTCTTTGGCCTGAGATCAATTTTTATTTTTCTTGGAGGCTTTGACTTTGTTATCTTCTTTTGAGTGTTTTTATTCTTCCTTGTCAGCATAGTAACTTTCTGTGGTCAGGACTTTGGTCTGCTCTTTTCTCATTTTTCCAAGCTATTTCTTGATTTTTAACTCTTTGTTAAAGTGAGGCCGTGCTTCCAGGGTGGAGGGTAAACTGTTCTGAAGCTGTTTTCTGAGATACTTCTAGGGACTTGTAAGTTTTCAGTTATTCCAAGGTGGTATCATCTAAGTATAGGTATCTCTACTTCTCTCCTGGCTGGTGCCCTGGTCTTTGTACAACCACAAGCACTCTTTTCTACCATGGAACTGTGATCAGGGATCCATTTTGGCCTCTAGTTTTGGTGTGTTAGTGTTCCTCCTTGCCTTGCGACTGGCACACAAGACTGCAAACTGGATCTGAGTATGGGCAAAGAAATAGAGTCCTGCCCCCAGTGCCAGCAAAAAGACCCCTATGGTATCTTTCTGATGACTTGTTCAAACCCCTTAATATCTGTGGACTGAGAGTCTGAGAAGCAGCTACTGCTACTGCTGCTGATTCAGTGGCTCCCAAAGCCTGCTCCTGGTGTAGTAGGGCCCAGTCTGTGCTGGCACAGCCTGTGCTGGACTGTGTTCCACTCTCACCCAGGTATGATAGACCTTTCCTGCTGACCTTCTTAGTAGCTTTGTCAAGAACATGATTTCGTCTCATGCTTGGCAGGGCATAATAGGACAGGATGGAAGAAAAGGAAAAGGGACTTGACAAGAGGATAGAGTAGAGTTGGACTGGCTCACCAAGGTCAAGAAAGGGATAGAAGAGTGGCTAGTGAAGGACTGGATGTCCTCAGAGAGAACTGGTGTGGGGGGGTGAGAGACTGAAGGTCACAGTGTGGATGGAAAACAACATTTGGTATTGGAAGGCAGAGGAGAGGGAGAAGGAAAGCTTCTTAACTGTGTGAGAAAATAATGAATGGGTTTGGGGACCCTCCATGGAGGGGGGGTAAGGGGAGGATAATATTAATGTTGATTGGAATGACTTTGCTGGTAAACTCACTTAAAGTTAACCCAATTAAAACCACACCTACCTGAAAACACAAGGGGGCAGAGCCAAGATGGCAGAGAGGAATCAGCAAGCTGCCTGAGCTCTCCTTCTGTTCCCTCAAAAAGAACATTAAATCAAGCCTCTGGATGGATTCTGAAACTACAGAACCTGCAAAGAAACAGAGAGACATAATCTTCCAACCAGAGATAATTTAGAAGACTTCAGGAAAGGTCGGTCTGACTTGGGCAAAAGGGAGGCGCAGCACAGGGCAGCAGCCCAGCACCGAGGGGGTCAGGGCAAGTCAGCAGGAAACTGTGGGCCACAGCCAAACAACTGAGGCCCCTGGACCCTGGCTCAAAAATCTGGTGGCCCGTGGCAACTAGGTGGCACAGTGGATAGAGCACTGGCCCGGGAGTCAGGAGGACCTGAGTTCAAATCCGGCCTCAGACACTTAACACTTACTAGCTGTGTGACCCTGGGCAAGTCACTTAACCCCAATTGCCTCACTAAAAAAAAAAAAAAAAAAAATCTGGTGGCCTAACCGGACAGTGGAAAAACCTACCTGCACCAGCCAAGGGGGCAAGTTTCCAGCTAGAGGGCCATGAACAGGATAAGCACGACTAGGCCCACTGATCTAACACGCTCAGACAGGAAGTGCAGGGGGGCGAACTGCACACACTATAAAGGCCTCAGTGTAAAAAGCCGGTCACACAGCACCTATACCCCTGCACAAGAAGCCCAAAACAGGAACCCTGGTGCCCCCAGAGCAGACCTCAACTTAAAAAATAAATAAATAAGCTGCAATAATGAGTAAGAAGCAAAAAAGAGCCCTCTCCATTGAGAGCTTCTGTATCAACAGGGAAGAGGCAAACACAAACTCAGATGAGGACAATACCCTCAAATTGCCTACATGTGAAGCCTCAAGAGGGAAGGTGAATTGGACTCAAGAACCAAAAGCTTTCCTGGAAGAGCTCAAAAAGGATTTTAAAAATCAATTGAGGGGGGCAGCTAGATGGCACAGTGGTTAAAGCACCAGCCCTGAATTCAGGAGTACCTGAGTTCAAATCCGGCCTCAGACACTTGACACTTACTAGCTCTGTGACCCTGGGCAAGTCACTTAACCCCCATTGCCTGCAAAAAAAAAAATCAATTGAGAGAGGGAGAAGAAAAAACAGGAAGAGAAATGAAAGCAAAACAAGAAAACTATGAAAAAAGAATCAGAAGCTTGGAAAAGGAAGCACAAAGGTTGACTACAGAAAACAATTCCTTAAAACATTCATCTGGCCAAATGGTAAAAAAGGTGCAGGATCTCATTGAAGAAAACAATGCCTTGAAGAATTCATCTGACCAAATGGAAAAAAAGGTGCATAATCTCATGGAAGAAAACATTGCCTTAAAAATTAAAATTGGACAGTTAGAAGATAAGGAATCCATGAGACACCAGGAATCAGTCAAGTAGAATCAAAAGAATGAAAAAATAGAAGAAAATGTGAAATACCTCATTGGAAGGACAACTGATCTGGAAAACAGATCCAGGAGAGACAATCTGAGAATCATTGGACTTCCTGAAAGCCATGACAAGAAAAAGAATCTAGACACCATATTCCAGGAAATTATTAAGGAGAACCGCCCTGATATTATAGAATCAGAGGATAAAGTCATCATTAAAAGAATCCACCGACCACCTCCTGAAAGAGACCCCAAAAGGAAAACTCCAAGGAATATTGTAGCCAAATTGCAGAATTATCAGGTGAAGGAGAAAACACTCCAAGCAGCCAGAAAGAAGCAATTTAAATATCATGGAGCCACAGTCAGGATTGCTCAGGACCTGGCAGCTTCAACATTAAAGGACCACAAGGCTTGGAATATGATATTCTGGAAGGCAAAGGAGCTTGGATTGCAGCCAAGAATCTCTTACCCAATAAAAATGTGCATTCTCTTTCAGGGGAAAAGATGGACATTCAATGACATTGTGGACTTTCAATGTTTCCTGATGAAAAGACCAGAACTGTATAGAAAACTTGATCTTAACATACAAGACTGAAGAGAAGTTTAAAAAGGTAAACAGAAGGGGAAAAAAAGTTACTCAGTTAGGTTAAAGTGTTTCCATCCCTACACAGGATGATAATACTCATAACTCTTAAGAATTGTAAATATATTTGGGCAAAGAGAAGGACTTTACACAGAGGGTATAAATATAAATTTTCTTTGATGTGATGATACAAAGAAAATTAAGGGGTTAAAAAGGGTGTCTATGGGGAAGAGAGGAAAGGGGGGTGGATTGGGGTGAATTACATCATATGAAGAGGTAAAAAAAAACCTATTACAATAGAGAGAAAGAAAGGAGGGGTCGACATTGTTTAGGGAATAACATATATGTTCATTGGGATAAAGAAACTTAGCTCATTCTTTAGGGAAGTAAAAGGGAAAGGGAAAGGAGGAGACTGATAGAAGGGAGGACAAAAGCAAGGGAGAAAAGGGTAAAGAAAAGGGACGGGGGGTGATAAAAAGGGAGGGCAGAATGGGGGAGGCAGGGGTAAGAAGCAAAACATCAGTGAGGAGGAATAGGGTGAAAGAAAGGGGGGAAAGTACAACGGGGATAAATAGAATGGAGGGGAATAGACGGTTAGTAATAATAACTGTGAATGTGAATGGGATGAACTCTGCTATAAAACGGAAGCGAATTGCAGAGTGGATTAAAAACCAGAATCCTACAATATGCTGTTTACAAGAAACACATTTGAAACAGAGAGATACACCCAGAGTAAAGGTAAAAGGCTGGAGCAGAATATATTATGCTTCAGCTAAAGTTAAAAAAGCAGGGGTAGCAATCCTTATCTCAGACAAAGCACAGACAAAAATGTATCTCATTAAAAGAGATTAGGAAGGAAACTACATCTTACTAAAGGGTACTATAGATAATGAAGTCATATGAATATTAAATATGTATGCACCAAGTAGTATAGCATCCAAGTTCTTAGAGGAAAAGTTCAATGAGTTACAAGAGGAATTAGACAGTAATACTATACTAGTGGGGGATCTGAATCTCCCCCTCTCAGAAGTAGATAAATCGAGCCAAAAAATAAATAAGAAAGAAGTGAAAGAGGTGAATAGATTACTAGAAAAGGTAGACATGACAGATGTCTGGAGAAAATTGAATGGGAATAGAAAGGAATATACCTTTTTCTCAGCAGTACATAGCACATTTTCAAAAACTGACCATGTATTAGGGCACAAAAACATCAGTCAAATGTAGAAAGGCAGAAATAGCAAATGCTTCCTTCTCTGATCATGATGCAATAAAAATTACATGTAAGAGCCAGGGAGAAATAGAATGAAAGTCAACTGGAAACTAAATCATTTCATTCTCAAGAATGAATGGGTCAAACAACAAATCACGGAAACAATCAATAACTATCCAAGGGAATGACAATAATGAGACAACATACCAATATCTATGGGATGCAGCCAAAGCAGTGCTTAGGAGAAAACTTATAGCTCTAAATGCTTACATGAATAAAAAAGAGAAAGAATAGATTAATGAATTGGGCATAGAAGTTAAAAAGCTAGAAAAAGAACAAATTAGACATCCCCAATTGGACATTAAACAAGAGATCCTGAAAATTAAAGGAGAAATTAATAAAATTAAAAGCAAGATAGCTATAGACTTATTCAATAAAACTAAGAGCTGGTTTTATGGAAAAAAAACAATAAAATAGATAAAATATGGTTAATTTGATCAAAAAAAAGAAAGAAGAAAACCAAATTACCAGTATCAAAAATGAAAAGGGTGATGTTACCACCAATGAAGTGGAAATGAAATCAATAATTAGGAATTATTTTGCCCAACAGTATGCCAATAAATTTGACAATCTAAATGAAATGGATGAATATTTACAAAAATACAAACTGCCCAGGTTAACTGAAGAGGACATAAAATCATTAAATAAACCCATATAAGAAAAAGAAATTGAACAAGCCATTAATGAACTCCCTAAGAAAAAAATCCCCAGGGCCAGACAGGTTTACAGGTGAATTTTACCAAACATTTAAAGAACAATTAATTCCAACATTATACAAATTATTTGGAAAAATAGCTGAAGAAGGAGTTCTACCAAATTCATTTTATGATACAAATATGGTGGTGATACCAAAACCAGGCAAAGCAAAAACAGAGAAAGAAAATTATAGATCAATTTCCCTAATGAATATTGATGCTTACATCTTAAATAAGATATTAGCAAGGAGATTACACCAAGTGATCACCAGGATAATACACTATGACCAGGTGGGCTTTATACCAGGAATGCAGGGCTGGTTCAACATTAG
This sequence comes from Dromiciops gliroides, assembly GCF_019393635.1. Classification (NCBI taxonomy): domain Eukaryota; kingdom Metazoa; phylum Chordata; class Mammalia; order Microbiotheria; family Microbiotheriidae; genus Dromiciops; species Dromiciops gliroides. Next base: position 226,906,399 of record NC_057863.1, on the reverse strand, counting down.
GAAAACTATTAACATAATCAACCACATCCATAAGAAAACTAACCAAAATCATATGATTATCTCAATAGATGCAGAGAAAGCTTTTGACAAAATACAGCATCTCTTCCTAATAAAAACACTAGAGAGCTTAGGAATAGGTGGAGCTTTCCTTAAAATAATAAACAGTATCTACCTAAAACCATCAGCAAGCATTATATGCAATGGAGATAAATTAGAGCCCTTCCCAGTAAGATCAGGGGTGAAACAGGGATGTCCATTATCACCCCTATTATTTCATATTGTAATAGAAATGTTAGCTTTAGCAAACAGAGAAGAAAAAGGAATTAAATGAATTAGAATAGGCAAGGATGAAACAAAGCTATCACTCCTTACAGATGATATGATGGTATACTTAGAGAATCCTAGAGAATGAACTCAAAAATTACTTGAAACAATTAACAACTTTAGCAAAGTAGCAGGATATAAAATAAATCCACAGAAATCATCAGCATTTCTATACATGACCAATAAAGTCCAGCAGCAAGAGATAGAAAGAGAAATTCCATTTGATATAACAGTAGATAATATAAAATACTTGGGAGTCTATTTGCCAAGACAAACCCAGGAACTCTATGAACACAATTACCAAACACTCTTCACACAAATCAAATCAGTTCCAAATAACTGGAAAGATATCAATTGCTCATAGATAGGCAGAGCTAATATAGTAAAAATGACAATACTACCTAAATTAATTTACTTATTCAGTACCATACCAATCAGACTACCTAAAAATTATTTTATAGAGCTAGAAAAAATAATAACAAAATTCATCTGGAAAAACAAAAAATCAAGAATATCAAGGGAAATAATGAAAAAAAAATGCACAGGAAGGTGGGTTAGTGGTACCAAACCTGGAGCTTTACTATAAAGCGGCAGTCATCAAAACTATCTGGTACTGACTAAGAAATAGAGTGGAAGATCAATGGAATAGGCTAGGCACAGGAAACACAGTAGTAAATGACACTAGTAATGTAGTTTTTGATAAACCCAAAGACTCCAGCTACTGGGATAGGAACTCAGTATTTGACAAAAACTGCTGGGAAAACTGGAAGATAGTATGGCAGAAATTAGGCATAGACCAACATCTTACAACTTATACTAAAATAAGGTCAAAATGGATACATGATTTAGACATAAGAGGTGATACCACAGGAAAATTAGGAGAGAAAGTAATAGTCTACCTTTCAGATCTTTTGAAAGGAAAACAGTTTATGACAAAACAAGTGACAAAGAATATTATAAAATGCAAAATGGATTATTTTGATTACATTAAATTTAAAAAGTTTTGTACAAACAGAAGCAATGCATCCAAAATTAAAAGGGAGGCAGAAAGCTGGGAAACAATTTTTATGGCCAGTACTTCTGATAAAGGCCTCATTTCTAATATATATAGGGAACTAAATCAATTTATATGAATCCATGTCATTCCCCAATTGAGAAACGGTCAAAGGATATGAACAGGCAGTTTTCTGATGAAAAAATCCAAGCTATCTATTCCCATATGAAAAAAATGCTCTAAATCACTAATGAGTACAGAGATGCAAATTAAAACAATGCTGAGGTAATACCTGACACGTATCAGATTGGCTAAAATGACAAAAAAGGAAAATAATAAATGTTAGAGAAGCTGTGGAAAAATTGGAACACTAATGCATTGTTAGTAGAGCTGTGAACTGAACCAACCATTCTGGAGAGCAATTTGGAATTATGCCCAAAGGGTTGTGAAGCTGCACATACCCCTTGACCCAGCAATACCACTTTTGGGTCTTTTTTCCCAAAGAGATCATGGAAAGGGGAGAAGGACCCACATGCACAAAGATATTTATAGCTGCTCTTTATGTTGTGGCAAGGAATTGGAAGTTGAGGGGATGCCCATCAATTGGGGAATGGCTGGACAAGTTGTGGTATATGAATGTAATGGAATACTATTGTGCTGTAAGAAATGATGAGCAGGAGGAGTTCAGAGAAACCTGTAGGGTCTTGTGTGAGCTGATGATGAGTGAGATGGGCAGAACCAGAAGAACATTGTACACAGTATCATCAACATTGTTGTGTTGACCTACTATGATGGACTATATTCTTCTCACCAATGCAATGGTACAGAAGGGTTCCAGGGAACTCATGATGGAGGAAGATCTCCAAATCCAGGAAAAAAAAAGAACTGTGGAGTATAAATGCTGAAGGAACCATACTATTTCTTTTGCTTTTGGTGCTGTTGTTTTTCTATTTTGAGGTTTTTCCTCATTGCTCTGATTTTTCTCTTATAACATGACTAATGCAGAAATATGTTTAATGTTTATATATATATATATATATATATATATATATATATATATATATATATATATATATATATAAAACCTATATCAGATTACCTGCTGTTTGGGGGAGGAGAGAGGGAGGGGAGGAAGGGAGAAAAAGCTGAAATTGGAAAGCTTGTATAAACAAAAGTTGAGAACTACCTTTACATGTAATGGAAAAAATAAATAAATAAAATACAAAACAACAACAACAACAACAAAAAACCGCCTCCCTGAAAGCCTTGCCCTCAAAGGACATGCTCTCTGAATTCTGACTTCAGCACTTTCTGCTCATGGACCACCCTCAAGTCCAGAAAACCAATAGATTTGAAGGATGCTAGCCAATTAGCTAGGAGCAGAGTTTGTTCCTGAGGCAGAGTTTGTTTCTGGACCTTGGAGGGGAATGGGGGGAGGGGGAATGTTCCCTGCAGAGGTCACCTGAGGCCAATGAACAGAGTCCATTCAATGGATCTAAGAGAGGGCCCATGGTTAGGGACTTCTTCCTATCTGACCCTGCTGCAGTTGGGGAAACTGATCCTACTTAGGGCCAAAATGGCACCAATCCCAGGCGGGCAGGCTCTATGTCTGCTTCTCTGGGGCTCCAGGTGTGGGTCAGGAAGCCAGTTCTTGGGGCAGGGCACGTGGGGTCCCCTCTGCCAGGGTCAAGGCCCTGGGAGGAGGGGGGTGGGGGTGGGGCACCCCGATGTGCCTGCACACCTGTAGTCTCCTGGGCCTTCAGCACCAACTTCAGGCCTCGCCTGTGTCCAGCCAGGAGAACAGGGCCAGGCCTGCACTTTGGACTAGAGGTTCTCAGGCCTGCAGCAGGAGCAGCAGGAGCAGGTGAGCCAGGAGTCCTTACTCCCACTTCAGTGGGCCCCGCCCTCCAGGAAGCCTTCCCACTCATTGGCCAGTGGCCCCGGATGCCCCGCCCCCCAACCGTCACATGCTAACCGGCCTCTGGACTTTGCTTCCATCCTTCTAGGCCTCCAGCCCCTTCTGGTGTCCGCCCACCTGCTCTGACTCACACTTTTGTTCTGGGGCAGCCGGGCCAGGACAGGAGGCCAGGCCATCCCATAGCCTTCTGAGCTCTGCCCTGAGAGCCATAGCAGCTTGCTCCTGCCCAGCAGCCCGAGGGGCAGCAAGAGCACCCACTGTCGGCCTCAGTGAGGAGAAGGGGCATCCAGGTGGTTGCGGGAGCTGTGTCTGAGGTCCCCCTGTCCCTGAACCTGAAAGGACTTGGGGCTACATGGGATGTGGGGGAGGGGGAGGGGACCAAGCCCAGACCAGGTACAGATGGAGGAAAAGGTTTGGAGAGTGAAGGGGGTCTTGTTGGGTCATGTGGTGATAACTTCGTGTCCCTGGGCCCGAAGATGGAGAGATAGAGGCAGCACAAAGCTTTCGATGCTTTCCATGTGGTCAGTGACACTAGGGATGACAAAACGTCCAGGGTCACTCGTATCTGCCAATGCCTGGCATCGTATGAATTTGGGCGAAAAATTTGTACTTGATTGAATTTCATCATCAAGAACAAGGGGAAAAAAGGATGATTTCAGTCCTGTTAGTACTCTGTGACCTAGAAATCCCTTTGTACTCTTCCATAACTGCCAAAGGGTTGAATACTTCTAAAGGATTAAAACCCTTTCATAAGTAGTAAGGTTTTGTTTTGTTTTTCTGTCTCACTAAGGAATAACGCCTGATTGCTAAGAAATGACATTCAGACAGATTATATCATAAGTATGGGAATGTATATTTCATTGAGAATTTCTCAACAGAGAAGCTTGTTCTATTCCAATCTAAGAGCCTTGTAGTAAACTGACCTATGCAGAAACAAAACCTAAATTCTTGGTGATAGAAGCATGAGGCTGAAACTATTAGACTCTCTCTAAAGGAACTGAGTGAAAAGTGTCCTGGATTTTTCCACATCTTCTAATCAGGCATCTCTCTGAGAAGATTTTTCCCATTTCACCTTGCTATGATTTCTTAGAAATAGAACAGGTCTTAAATCTGACCACCCTTTGAAGGGAAAATCTCAAATTCTGATATCTTGGGAGAGATGTGATAGCACTTTGACATCTCACTTCCTTCCTAGATTCAGAGGGGCCTGCTGGATCTTGGGGAGGTGTCCACATGATGGTCTCTATTCTTTTTCAGTTTAACAAACCTCAGCTCTGCCTTGATGTTATTTTGCTCAAAACCTATAGTTGAAAAGCCCTGGGCTGTACCCTTAGAAAAATTCAAAACACTAAGTTATTTTCAAAGCTACAAAATATCTTTATTTTTCATTTTTAAAAGTTGAGGACCTGGAGGTAGAGATTGAATTTGAGATTTGGCTAGACCACCTGCTCGATCATACCATTCACCATCATGATTCAGATAACTTATTTTCTTGTTTACACTGCTGTCACTTGGCTTTTTGGTAATCCTTCCAGGTATGTCAAACCACCTTTAGGGGTTATTGTGTGGGTTTCTTGCTCAAAATTCAGGTTTAAAACTGACTTATTTATCATTTAGTGATGAGTGAGCTAGCCTGGTCTCCAGACTCCTTTGTGAAGAGGAGGTGCAGCTAGGTGGCACGGTGGATAAAGCACCAGCCCTGGATTCAGGAGGACCTGAGTTCAAATCCGGCCTCAGACACTTGACACTTACTAGCTTTGTGACCCTGTGCCAGTCACTTAACCCTCCTTACCCTGAAAAAAAAACAAAAAAAACAAACAAATGTACTACAGAAATGACAGCTGTTAGCATCCATACCTAATAGTCTTCGTTTCTCCTCTTCTCCACCAAAGTTCATATATCAGTTCACCCTCCAGCCTCCATGCTCTATCTCAAAAATTGACCAAAGAAAGGGAGAAAACATTGATTCAAAGCATTTTAGAAGCACTAGATTACTATATCTTTACTACAATAATCTCTTGATTTGGGTTTTGTTCCCTTTACTTTGAAACAAATACTTGTAGCTCTCAGTCTATAATACTAGGAAGTTTTGTTTTTCTGAATCCTTAAGTAAATTTCTAGGGCGGTGGGGGAGGAATGATGTTTGCACCTTTTGAGTTACATACAGTTGTGTGAGTATAATTGAAAAGTGGTTAAAATGTCCAAAAGATTCTCTTCCCCTCCCTTTTTTGTGTGAAAACAACAAAATTGGGGGGGCAGCTAGGTGGTGCAGTGGATAGAGCACCGGCCCTGGATTCAGGAGTAACTGAGTTCAAATCCAGCCTCAGACACTTGACACTTACTGGCTGTGTGACCCTGGGCAAGTCACTTAACCCCCACTGCCCCGCAAAAAAAAACAACAAAAAAAAAAGAAAACAACAAAATTGGTCACTCTTCATAAGGCAGAACCTCTCCTGACATGATTATCTGGTCTCCTCAAGAAAAAAAAAAAGTGACCCTACATCTACCTAGTAGGTACTGGATTGTCCTCTGAGGATAATATACTACTAGAAGGGAAGCAGAAGCTGTTTATTCAGAAAGGTAAAGCCATTTTTGGATTTTCCTCTCTCTAGTACTAGGCCCCTCCCCTCCAACCACCCCCACCCTAACCCCCACCCCAGCTTTGCAAGTTCCTCTCTGGACTTCCCCCTGTGATAAACTATGGTGAAACAACATGGGAGGGCAGGGAGGAGGGAAAGGGAGACTGTTGTAGAACCTGTAAATTGTCCTTTTCCTGAGTGTTTACAAAGCTTTTAGTAAAGACAAAGTAGCTAGGAATCCCTAGGAAATTTCTGAAAAATTACTTATTGCATGTAACAAGATATCCTGCCTTTGTAATGAACAAAGTAACTTGCTTCCAAAATACAATCTGATTATTAGTTACTGATGATATACAGATGGTTTATCTGCTTTGTGGATTATCTGTTGTAGAACACTCTTTCCATGATGGTTTTCCTTTGCTACCAGGATTTTTGATCATTCCCTTCTATTTCCTAGACGATGTATGTTGGCTCAACAAACGTCAACTGATTTTAACATGGAAACAAGCAAAACAAAAGTGGGAAGAGAGACTTGCTTTCAAAACACACAACTTGGAGCAGCTAGGTGGCGCAGTGGATTGAGCACTGGCCTTGGATTCGAAAGAACCTGAGCTCAAATCTCATCTCAGACACTTACTAGCTGTGTGACCCTGGGCAAGTCAATTAACCCAATTGCCTCCCCCAATTTTTTAAAATTAATAAACAAACAAACAAATAAACAAAAAGTACAACTACATTGTCCATTTTGAAATCAAATATTAAAGATTTAGGGAAATCATCTAGGGTTATTATTGATGCCCACTGTTGCCTTCCACTTATTTTCACTGTCTCCTTTCTACAATTCCTTTTCCGCAGATAGCTGACAAATTAATTTTCCTTATGCATAGATCTGTTCATGTGACATGTCCACTAAAAAATAGTTCAGTAGCTCACAATTGCTTGTCAAATAATGGTGAACCTGATATTCAAGACCTTCCACATTCTGATACCAACAAAACTCTCAATTGAATTCAACAAATTTTATTCAACAAATATTCACTAAATACCTATATAATGGGTTTTTTTTTACAGAAATCCTAATCTGATGGCTTATTATGGCATGGAAATGAGCTAGATTTTGGAATCTTAAACCAGTAAAGATGAAATCAGACTTATTTCAATGTTGGAATAATCCCTGTGACAATTGGTGTCTGCTTTCCAAGAATTGGCCTAATTCCAGTAAACTCATTACCCAATGAATAATTTGACCATGGTGATCTGTGAAACAGAATGGTCCTCAGTTCTGTGTGAGGTACTATGGAGCACAGTTTTTAAAATGTCTAAAGAGACTAACTGTTGATTCTACAAATCTGAAATACCTGTCCAACAAAACAGATTAACTACTGGAAGAACACTCATATTAACATGTTTACTACAGATGACTCCAGAATATATAAGGAATATACATTATGTATGCATACATACAGGTGTATAAAAGCACACTGTTTACATATAAATATTTCTAAAAAGTATACATATATATATGCATGTCTGTGTTCTATATAGATATATAATTCAAATTCATATGAGCAGTGGGAGGCACCAGCAACTGGTGATAACGGGATAAGCCTTATGTAGAATGTAGCACTTAAAATGAACTTCAGAGGAATGCAAGGATTCTAAGAAAGCAAAGGAAAAGAGAGAATGTATTCCACAAATGGGGATAACTGGGGTAAAGACATGGGGAGAGGAGATGAAATGTTGTGCAGAAGAAATGGCTCATAGGTCAATTGGGCCAGACCGTATAATGTATGGATGGTAGTATGCCTAAAAAAGCAGTCTGGGGTTGTCTTGTGAAGGGCTCTAAAAGTCAATTCAAATGGGAGTTTGTACTTTATCCTAGAGTCAATAGCCATTAGAGCTTCTTGATCAGGGGAGTGCCATGGTAGGAATACCACTCTGGTAGCCCTGTGAAGGAAGAATTAAAGTGGGGAGAAACTTTAGGCCAAAAGGCCACTTAGGAGACTAGTGCAACAGTATAGGTAAGAGCAGATGGGGGTATGAAATAGGATGATGATGGTGTGAGTAGAGAGGAACAGACAGATGTAAGAGCTATTTTAGAGGAAAAATCAAGAAAACCTGGCAAATAATTAGATGTGGCGAATGAGGGAGAGGGAAGAGGAGAGGGTGACTTTGTTGGAAATGTAGGTGATTGGAAGGATGGTAGCATCCCTAGAAGAAGCAGGGAAATTCAGAGGAAGGAGGGCTGGGAGAGCAAAAATATAATTCTGGCATATTGAGTTGAAATGCCTACCTCACTTTCAGGTGTAAAAGTCCAACAGAGAAGTGGCAATGTGGAACCAGGCCTAAAGAAAAACTGAATATGTAGACCTAAGAGTCTTCTGCTTAGAGATGATAGATGGTTGAACCTATAGAAGCTGATGACACTTCTGAGAATATATATAGAGAAAAGGCCCAGGTCAGATCCTTGGGTTAGAGCCACATTGGGTGAACAGTACATAGAGATGATCTAGCAACAAATACTAAGAAAGACTGGCCTGACATATAGGAGAGCTTGGAGATAGTGGTGTCATGAAAACTCAGGGAGGAGAGAGTATACAAAAAGAAAGGTTGCTCAATGGTGTGAAATACTGTAGAGAATAAAGACTAAAAAGAATAAAGACTAAGAAAAGGACATGAGATATGGTAACTGAGACTTTTTCATCAATATACTTGGAGTAAGGAATTTGGCTTAGGTGAGGAGGTGGGTTGAGAGGAAAAGGGAAGGTATAGACAATGAATGTAGATGACATTTTCTAGGCTCATAGGACACTATATTATAGGATCATCAACCTAGAGTTGGGAGTTGAAGAAAGGAAAGAGTAAGATAGCTTAAGGGAATTTTAGGGTCAAGTGAAATATTTTAAAGAATTGGGGGAGTCATAGGCATGATTGTTGTGGCAAATTGCTGACTGCTCTGAACAATGGTCAACGTCCAAACTATGTTGGGAGAAAGGACAAAGAAGACAAGGTACTATGTGTACTTATAGTAGCTCCAGACCTAGTTAAACAAAGTTTTTGTTCAGAAAAATGGAAACCAAGTAAAAATGAAGACATTGACTAATCATTGCCATTTCCTAGAATTATAAAGTCTCAAAGTTTGGAAGGTGCCTCAGTGGTTTCAGTAATCCAACTTGGACATGATCAATAACCTTTCTTACAGTATCTCAAGCAAATAGTCATTACAAGTTTTACTCAAATGTGAGTAGGTAACCCATCATCTCTTGAGATAGTATATTCCATTTTTAGATGTGTCTAAGAAAAGTATTTACTTGCATCAAGTTAAAGTCTTACTCTTTGCATTGTCTAGCCATTGCTCTTAGCTCTATCACGTAGAGCCAAGAGCATAGCCCTCTTTTGTGTTACAGTATTTCAAATACTTAAAGACAGTACTCATGGCCACATTCATTCTTCTCCAAGCTTAACATCCACAACTCCTTTACTGATCCTTTTTTTTTTTTTTGGACAGGGTCTTAAAGATCCTTGCCCCCATAATCCCTCTCCTCTGGCCACTCTTCTCTGTAAGCTCTCTAGGTTGTCAAAGCCCCTCTGAAAGTGGATCCAGCTTTGGATGAGATATTCTGAGTGTGGCAAGATCAGATGGAATGGAATGGAACTATAAGCTCCTGTATGATCCTTCTCTTAAAGTAGTCTAAGTTTGTCACTATTGATTCACTGAATTGTATTATTTGAATTAATTGAATGAAAACCCCCAATCTCTTACAAATATTTATGCCTCCCCATTTTCTTTACTTATGAAATTGATTTTTTGAACCCAACTGTAGATGTGAGCCCATGTTCTAACCATCTTTTGGGATCCTTATGTTGTTATTCAGTGTATTAGCTATTTTACCCAATTTTGTGGCATCTATAAATTTGATTTAAAAAATCAATCTATGCCTTCATCCAAGTCACTGATAAAAATGCCAAACAGAATAGGGCCAATGGCAGATCCCTGAGTGCTACTAGAGGCCTCTAAGTTAGCATTCACTTCTTAATGACTGCTTTGGGGGCAGGGCTGCAAGCCTGATTTAACTGAGGTAAAATAGTTGCCCCACAAAAACAGAAGACAAAAAAGCACAAAAGTTGCCTTAGCCAACTCTTACACTACCTATTTGTCAAGCAGAGAAATGTGATAGCTGAAGGCAATATAAATTTCAGTAAAGGGTCATTTTCAAAACATTACAAAGGAAGTTAGTAGATTTTAATCAGTATCAACTCATAAAATAACAAAAATCAGGAAGGTGAGAAAAATCTGCAGAAATTCACATCATCCTGAGAATCCTTATAGATGAAATCATAAGGAAATGTACAGATAGATGTGAAATGAAACAGTTCTTTTTGTGTTTCTTTAGCTATCCAGTGTCATCACCAATGAGAACATGCTCCGTTTGAATAAAATGTAACTTATCACTGACATTCAATACCATGGAACTGAGGAAAAGCTCCTGGACCTAAAAAGATTCTCTAACTCGATTGTTCCAATTTCTCTGGGTTCTTGAAAATATAGGCACTATCTGAAGTAATGCAGATCAATAAGAGGCAATGGGATAGAATTTCAAACTTGGAATCAGGAAGTGCTGGGTTTAAATACTTGCTAACCATGTGATCCTAGACAAGGTTCCCACCCTGTCAGAACCTCAGTGTTATCATCTGTAAAACAGAGATCAAAATAGCAGGTACCTCACAGGATCATTATGAGAATCAAATTAAATAATGCATATGTATATGATGTCAGTAAATAAACATTTATAAACAATGAATTATGTAGTATAAGAGAAGCAAAAACATCGTACTATAAGCGATCCAAGAAAAAGAAGGTACACAAAATTGCACAGGATCTGGAAAGGTTTTGTAAAGGAGGTGGCATTTGAGATGGACTTTGAAAGGACTAGGAGATTCATAAAGGTAGAGTTGTGCAAGCTGGGAATTCCAGGCTGAGGGACCAATACAAGATGTAAAGGTGAGGAAAAATGGTTATGTTTAGGACACTAAAGAGCTAGAGGACAGTTTTAGTTCATTTTAGAGAGCAAGACCATAAAGTTTGTTGAAGGGTGGTATAGTCATACGTGTTATGGAGCTCAAATGAGATCTGGGATGTAAATCACTGCAGACCTTAAAGTGCTATAGAAATGCCAGATGTTATGAACATCATTAGCCTATAGTCAACAGACCTCTAGTGTGGTGAGAGCCTAATTCCCTGAGCCTTCTGCTGAACTGCTTAGCTCAAACACTCATAAAACAATAACGGGGTATGCTAGTAAATGTTTAACAACTAGGATCTCCAGGGTTTTGTTTTTATTTTTTTAAGTATGCCCACACTTTTATGTTTAATCTACATTATTTATACTTTCTTAAGTCTAGAAATCGATAAAACAATAAATCAAGCCCTGCTATATAGCAATTTCAGATTACTGAGTTATAAATTGCTCACACTCAAAATTGAATGATAGTCCATTGGAGCTGACTCCAGCATACTGCTGCCTATGAATAAGTCTTCCCCTCAACAATTTGTAGGGGATGAGTTCTGTGGTAGGCTTCTTACCAGTGTTTTTAGTCCACAGCCAACTCCTGATTTTCCCTGATCTTGTTTGGGCCAGGCTATCTCATCTAAACACTTAATTTCATAAATCAGAAAACTAGAGCTTGGAAAGGTTAAAAATGACAGGGAGGATTCTGGGAAGATGGCATAGTAGGTCAGAAAATTTTAGGTTCTACAAATTTACTCTACAAAAAAAGAAAGAACATCACCTCAAAGAGAATGTGAAGAATGTGGCTATTGAAATGTTTCTTGCACAAGGGAATGAGGGCTTTCAACAAGGTATGGGGTAGTAGGAGTAAAGAAGTTGTATAATCACACACATGTGTGCATGTGTGTTTATATATACATATATGTACATATACACATATGTTTTTATTTTTATTTATACACACATATCTATGTCATCTATATAATATATGTGTGTATCTATCTATCATCTATCTTTCTATCTAGATACAGATATGACACAAAGGTAGAAATGTCAAGATCTGGCAACTAATTGCTGAGAAGGAGAAGAGAGGAGTTGAGGATGACACCAGGGTTTAGAACCTGGGTGACATGGTCTAGACACTGTACTGAGATCTCCAGGCACTGGGGATAAAACAAAAATGATGCCAAATTCTAGTGAGAGGAAATACAACACAAGCACTGGTTAGAACATTTTTTTTAAGTCAAGAGAGACAGCTTGACCTAAGTTTTGGCCTCAGAATGAGAAGACCTGGGTTTAAGTCCATTGCTGACCCATTCTAGCCTGATGACTCTGGACTAGTCACTCAACCCCTCAGTGTGTCTAGGCTACCCTCTAAGACTTTAAATTACTGATTGGCATTTGTAGAGGGAGTTTCCACACTAGGAATCCCCTACACCAATGAAATCGCAGGTCTGGACTAGAAACAAAATCAATACATAGAGACCTGGAGAGGGGACCTGGAACACAAGCACTGGGAGAGTCTCCTAGGAGGTGACAACTGAGTTGATCTTTGAAGGGATTCTAAAAGGCTGATGTCAGGAGTGGGAGCATTTATGGCATGAGTGAGGGCTGGCAGCTTTCAGCTTTCTGTACAGGGCCAGAATGTGTTACAATGGGTCTGTAACTTCCCCACCCCCATGCCTTTTTAGACTGTCTTACCTTAAGAAATAAATCTCTCTGGTGGAGTTTACCAATGGCATCTGTGGTCACCTTCCTTAGGTGACCTAAGATAACAGTCTTTTCTTCCTGTAAAGTCAAATGACTTACAATCCTTGGAAAACTTTCTGAAGTTGACACGAGTAAATGTTGCCAAGATCAGGCAAAGGAATCTCCCAGAGGGTGAAACAAGAAATACTAGAAGCAAAACCATTGTCTGGAGTATAGAAGGGATCTTGGAGGACAGCCAGTTCCAGAGGTCATTTTTTCAGATGAGGAAGCTGAGCCCTAGATAGGTGAAGTTACTTGATCAGGATCATATAGCTGGGAGAGTCTTGAGGGCAGGATTCAAACTCAGATCCTCCTCACTCTAAGTCCACACACTCTTTTCAGAACACTCCCTAGCTGCCTAGGTTCATCCCTCAGTCTGAGTTCAAGACAGTAGAACTAGAGGATGAGTCATGGTAAATATTTACCTTGATAATTAACAATAATATTAGTTTTTAAAGATTTAAACAACTACTGGTTTATATCCCAATTTAAATGTTTTATTGTTATTCTTTCCTTTTTTATGTTACTGTGACCTCTCAATGATACCTTCTCCCTTCCTTTTAACTAATAAGAAGTACAGTCAAACAAAACAGCTATTATCCATATCTGAAAATGTGTCCTTCATCCCACACCATCATCTCAATCCATCATCAAGAATTAATTGAGTGTTGACCTTTTTGTAGGAGACTGGTTTTCCCTCTCTCTCCCATGCTAGAAATGCAGTGGGCATTCAGAAGCTGATTACTGATACTCATGGAAATGTTCATCTTGGACCTCTGTGGGGTTGTATATGTGTGTGTGTACATACGTACATATGTGAAGAAACTGAAAACCCATTAGGACATTGCATTTGTTAGAGTTCTGAAGTCTTTGAATGTTGTTTTTCTTATTCTGTAAGGGGATAAAATTCTAGTTATACTATCTAAAATATCTAATGAGTGGTTGCCAATAAATTATAAGCTTTAGCAAGAGTTAGACTTTTAAGCATTTATTAAGGAGAATAAGAATTTGGTAAAGAGAAAGAGAAGGGCCTAGATTCATCTTTCTATTAAAGGGAGAGAGCATTTCTCGCTCTACTCTCAACCGGAGTCCTGACGAAAGAGTGGGAGAGCACCAGCCTCGTCCCCCCCTCCTCCCACAAGCAAACATCACTTCCTGATGCCAAAGAGCCACATGTCTTGCCCTCAGACACCTTCTCCTCATGGCAGAACTTTGCTACATTAAGTCTCCAGCAGGTGGTGGCATTCCAATCCTTACAATACCTTTCTTCAGTATCAGCTGACTACATCCCCATTGCTTCTCTACTAGTGTAGTTTGGTGGGTTTGATAGAGCACTGCACTAGGAGTCAGGAAAACCTGGATTCAAATTCTTCAGAAACTTTCTATCTGTACAACCCTGCTCAAGTTATTTCATTTTTCTCGGCCTCAGTTTCTTCATCTTTATGGATTTGATGGACTCTAAGATTCTCTCCAGCTCCAAAGCTATGATTGCCATGTATTGTGTAAATATGTTGTTGTTGTTGGTTTTTTCCTGCAAATACAGTTAACCCCACTAAACAATAAGAAGCCAGACAGAAACCCAGTTTCTGTCACTGAAGAGCTGAGCAACCATGGGCAATTCACTTAACTTTCTTTTTTTTCCATTTAGAATTTTTTTTCCCAAATTACATGTAAAAACAAATTTTAATGTCAATTTTGTAAACTTTGTGTTCCAAATTCTCTTTCTCCTTCCATCCCCATTCCCCACTTAAGAACTCAAGCAATCAGGGCAGCTAGATGGCGCAGTGGACAGAGCACCAGTCCTACAGTCAAGAGTACCTGAGTTCAAATCCGGCCTCAGACACTTAACATTTACTAGCTGTGTGATCCTGGGCAAGTCACTTAACCCCAATTGCCTCACTAAAAAATAAATAAATAAATAAAGAACTCAAGCAATTCAATATAAGTTATACATGTTTAGTCTTGTAAGACATTTCCACATTAGTCAGGTTGTGAAAGAAAACAGACAAAAAAAACTTCAGAAAAAGGAACTAAATAAATTGTGCTTCAATCTGTATTCAGACACTTAACTTGCTTGATTTTCAGTTTCTTTATCCATAAAATGAGGGGCACCTCATAAAAACTTCATAAATTCTTATTTCATTCTCCTCTTACATTCTTAGATTCTTCAATTCCTTAGGTCAGTTTTTTTTAGATAATTCATTTTATTAGGCCAAGGGTTTGCTTGCATGTGCTAAGAAGTCACCAACTAGAGCCAAAAATCCCTTCCATGTCCCAATACTTCCTACTCCAGAAAACCACTCACACAGATTTTTTGTTGTTGTTCAGTTGTGTCCAACCTTATGACCCCATTTGGGGTTTTCTTGGCAGAGATACTGGAGTAGTTTGCCATTTTCTTCTGCGACTCATTTTGCAGATAGGGAAACTGAGGCAAGCAGGGTTAACTTGCCCAGGGTCACACAGTTAATAAGTATTTGAAGCCAGATTTGAACTCAGGAAGATGAGCCTTCCTGATTCCAGGACCTACATTCTCTCCACTGGGCCACACACCTTTAGAGACAACAAATATACCTAGGCTGGAGGTAGGATCTTGTATTTGACCCTAAGTACTTATGTATTCAATCAGTTTCCCTGGGGCTTTAGCCTGTAGTTAAGGTCATCCAGTTCTTTTTTTTTTTTTTTTAGTGAAGCAATTGGGGTCAAGTGACTTGCCCAGGGTCACACAGCTAGTAAGTGTTAAGTGTCTGAGGCCGGATTTGAACTCAGGTACCCCTGACTCCAGGGCCAGTGCTCCATCCACTGCGCCACCTAGCTGCCCCCATCCAGTTCATCCAGTTCTACAGTGAAGGAAGTAGGCCTCATGTGGGGCCTTGATAAAGGTAAAGTCTAGGGAGGGGGCTAAGCTCTTCACTATCCATTTAACCAAATAATAAGTTTATAGTTTTATAATGTTTTAGAGTTATTAATCATATGTTAAAAATCATCCCATTTGCCTTTTCTTTGTAGTTTTAATTCATTTCACTAGACATTTCAAACTCAATATATACAAAATGAAACTAATTCTATTTTCCCCAAACCCCAATTTTTTATACTCTTTCTTAATTGATTTTTTCCTTTAAAAAGTTTGTGTTTCTTTTTTTATACCACTGTCATTTTTTAAAATAACACTTTCCCTCAAATAAAACCCACACTTTATAAAATAAGTTCAATGAAGCAAAACAAAATGTAACATTAACCACATCTGACAGCACATACCTCATTCTTCATTAGTAACTTCACTTGTCTACTCAGAGCAGGATGATATATCTTATCATCAGTTCTCTGTAATCAAGGGTGATTTATTTTCTAATGTTTTCCCTTACATTGTTGTGTAAAGGCAGGGTCAGCTAGGTGGCTCAGTGGATAGGGCATTGGCCCTGAAGTTGGGAGGACCTGCGTTCATAGTTCACCTCAGACACTTACTAGCTATGTGACCCTGGACAAGTCACTTAAACATCCAGGGCCATTTCCAGTCATCCTGATGTATATCTTGCCACTGCACCTAAATGGCTCTGGAGGAGAGAATGTGGTTGGTGACCTTGCACACCTCACTTAAGTCCAGTTCTATGCAAGTCATGATATCACCCTGATGTTATGGTCCTCTTTGAGACTGAAGACAAATAACAACACCAAAAATTGTGTACAGGCACTCTGTGTTTTATTGTGCTTTCCTTTATTGCACTTCAAAAATATCGCACTTTTTAAAAAATTAAACTGGAGGTTTGGGGTAACCCTACCTTGAGCAAGTCTATCAGTGCCATTTTCCAACAGCCTGTGCTCACATCATGTCTCTGTGTCACATTTAGTCGTTCTCAAAATACTTCAAACTTTTTTCTTGTTATTATCTCTGTTATGGTGAGTTGTGATGAGTGATCTTTGATAGTACTATTGTAATTATTTGGGGGCACCACAAACCACCGATATAAGGCCTCTCCTGGTGTCATATTGTAGTACCCTAGGTTCCCATAAGCTTGTCTAGTAGAGTCCAAATTCTAATAGGTCTTCCCAAGATGAAAATGTTCTGAAGATAGGTTTGGTGATGGATGGTTCCTGGGAAGACTAACCACCAGAGAATGAATGTTCTGGTCCAAACAATGCCATTCATGAAGGTCATGTTGCATGAGTGAGGAACCATGCAGAGGAAATCACAGATCTTTCCAAAGAGCAAAGTATTCTATCCTGGCTGTGGTTGAATGTCTCCCCAGAAACACTCCCCCCATTCCCAAGAAGAGGTGGGCTGTCAGATCATTTTCTTGCAGATAAAAATCAACCAGGAAGCATCAAGTCCTTATCATATGCCGAAGCACTGTGCTGGGCCCTAGAGAGACAATGATAAAAATGAACAGTCTCTTCCAATTCTAACAGGCAACACATGCACATCCATACAGAACACAACATACAAGGCAGACACAAGGTAACCTGGAGGTGGAGGGTGAGACAAGAGGTAGCTATTGGGGAAGGAGAGGAGGAAAGGCCTCATGCAGAAGACAGCTAGCACTTGAGCTGAGACTTGATTCCACAAAGTGGAGAAGAGGAGGGAGAGGTGGGAGACACAAGCCAGGATGCATTCTTGGTGATAAGCAGTGCCCAGTTCAAGGCTTGAGCACAGACAACAAGAGGATGTAAAAGAGCATGTATCTGAGAGTCCTGTAAGCAACAATTAGGGAAACCTTGGAAAAGGAAGAGATCTCCTGATGGTCCATAAACCACCAAATGGCTCAGGGTCTCCTTCAAAGCCAGTATGAGCCTCCAACTGCATTAACTCTTGGTCACCAAAAAGGATTGTTGGTATGTTGAGCTAATACAGGGAGGCCTCATACAGTCCTTCTCCTTTCCTGGATAATTGGGGAGCTCAATCACAGATAGACTTGCAAAGAATGCCCCATCTAATCTAATCTAATCTAATCTGAGAAATAGAAAGGCGACTAGGCTTGGAGTCAGAAGATTTGTATTCTAATTCTAGCTGTGTGACTAGAAAAATAATTTAACCTCTCAACCTTATCAGTTAAATGAGGATAATACTTGCAGTATTAATGACATGTTCTGTGGTGCGGGAAATGCTTTGTCAACCATAATGGTTCTATGTGGATTTTTATCATAGCAGGGAACACTTGGTACTGTGCAGAGATAGCCTTGGGAAAGACATGGCAACCAAGCAGTTCCTCCTCACCTCCAAGTGGGAGGGGCTAGAAGTCAGGAGTAGTCATCTTCTCCAGGCCCTTATCCAAGCCAGCCCAGGATGGTTTTCCTTGCAGGCTGGAGAGAAGAGGGAAGAGGAGGGGATGGGGAGGAGGTGAGGGCAGAGAAAGTGCTGCTGCTCCGCGCCCGTCCACATCCCCCCAAAGTGTGAGGGAGGGAGGAGCCTCAGCAGCAGCAGAAGGAGGCGCCTGCCAGGCTCTAGCTGTCTTCCCCTCCTCCTTCCCGCTGATATGGCCAGTGAGGAGGGATGAAGATGGCCTGGAGAGCCAGTGGGGAGCGGCAGAAGCGGTGGCGCCTCCTGGGCGGTGATCCAGCGCCCGGGAGAAGAGCGGATCCAGACTGCCTTGACTGCGTGGACAGTTGACTTGCCCACGGAGGGTCCGAGCGGTCGGAGTGGGAGACGGCGGAGGGTCCCGCGGGAAGTCTAGGCGGCGGCTGGAGAAGGCCCCGGGCCGGGAGCGCAGCGAGAGTGTCCGGGGGTTCCTTGCAGACGCGGCGGGCTCCGTGTTCAGAGCTGCCGGGGTACGGGCGGAGGACAGCCGGGGGCAGCGGGAGCTGCCGGACCAGCTGCGGCTGCCCACCGCCCTCCCAGCTCTTCCAGGTCGCCGGCCCTGTCTCCTGTGCTTGGAGGGACAGTGGTTAGTGCTGGCGGAAGAGGCGGAGGAGGGCGGCCGGGCTGGTAACCAGGTTGTGACTGATCCTCCTCCACCGTGGGGTTTGGCCGCCGTCTCCTGCCACAGCATGGACCAGACTCAACTTCTCTCCCCCCCCCCTTTTCCACCCCTTCCCCCTCCAGAACTCAAGGGGGACGCGAAGTTGGACATAATGAACTAAAGCACCTCCCCCATCCCCTGCCCCCCCCCCCCCCACTGTTGGCTCCGGGAAGTTTCTGGACCCGGGCTGGTGTTTCACGGAGATCCCGCCCCGCTGGGCAGAGTTTGGAAAGTTGGGTTTGGAAAGACTTTGGTGATGGGCAGCGAGGTGGGGGTGTTGTTGCAGGCTCTCCCTTCTGTGAATGCTGAGCTTCCCAGCTGCGCCGGGCAGGACAAGGCAAGGCAGGGCAGGGCAGGGCAGGGCGGGGGAGAAGCCTCGTGCCTCCCTCCAGGATCCCAGATGGAGGAGCCCATATTCTGACTGGGTTCCTTCACGTCAGACCTTCTTTCAGTAGATGAAGAACTTGGGTGCTGGGAATTTCCTCTTCTCGTGTGTGTGATGGCTGCCTCTTTTGGTTTGGTTTGGTTTGGTTTTCCTTTTCTGATCGTGGTTTCTCCCGGTCCTCCTGCGTGCCTCGGATGGAATGGTGGTCGGAAAAAACAGTCCTCCCAAATCAGACGTGCGGTGCAACTAACACAATAGCGATAATACAGGAGAACTACATCCGAGGCTGCGGGAGGCTGGGACGAAGCTCCTTGGTGTGCAGGCGGACGCTGTCCGCCTGGCCTTGGCTTAGGGCGAGCCGCGCACGTCAGTCCGAAGCCCTTCACTTGTGATATTTTTGTACAGGACTGTGAGGTGAGCTGGCAGGCGGGAAAACTCAGGCTCTCCCCGACATCCTGGGTTCGCTTACCTTGTTTTTAGGGTGAACTTGGTTTTCATCTAACTCTGCTACTATCTGACGAGGTAGAGCCGGGATTCTCAAACTTTTTGAAGTTTGATGACCTACTATCGTGCTTCGGTCACTCTCCTATCCCTTCTAAATGTGCTTCGTGCCATAGAGCTACTGCTTCAAATGAAAATGGAAACAATTACACTTTGGGAACTGCTGAGAATCTCCTTATGTCCCTGGAGATAATGGAGAAGTCTGATGTGCTGGAAATGATGACAGCAAATGAGAGCAACTATATTCTTTGGGGACACTCCAGAAAAGAGAAGAATTTTAAAAACATATGTGTGTTAAGAAAATTCATAGTAAATCTCTAGCAGCCAAAGAGATTTCCACACTGTATTTCATTTCATGAAGCTTCACCTGAGTGAAGTTTTGCGCTCTTAGGAAAGCCAAGCTAGTTCACATTGAAAACCAGCCAAGTTATTGCTAGACTGTTACTAGTAATGCTTCTAGAGAGAAATCGATCTTCTTCGTTCCACTTTTAGTATATGTGCTGCCGAAGAGAGCACGAGAAATCTATCTCCTTAAGTGGACCTGTCTGTACTCCTGAAATCAAGTGAGTTTCCTTTTGTTATCTCATCCCTTGGCACACTTAAAACAGCTTCTGAAACTTCAGTGTTGTAGGTTTCAATGCTTTAATCTTTTGGGAAAGGACCTTATCTAGGCAGGTTATTCTGGCTCCCTCCTAGAGTAGAAAGAAAATACTCCTTGGCCTTTTCTTACTTTGAAATAAGCTTTCTGAAAACTATTGATTCAGTACTCTTCCCCTCTTCCTCCTCCTTCTCTCCCAATGAGTCCTTAGTATTTTCTTTGGATTCTTTAGAGTTCTGGGCTCAGAAACAAGTATAAATTTAGATCCCATCTTATAAGTGAAAGAAATGCTTAGTGTAAAGGTATTTTGGAAATCAGGTGAGATTATATTGTCATTTTAACCAAAAGCCCAAACCACAGCTGTTGGAGAGCTATCAAGAGTGTTGGTAGCACTGCTTGGAATGTAGAACACTCTTAATTTTGTACTCGACATTTCTTTCAAGTCCACAATTAACCTGAAAATGAAAAAGCTTAAATAATACTTTTCCCTTGAGGAAAAAGAAGATTATTTCAGGAAAAAAATGTGGGAAAAAACTTTTTGTTGTCATGGTTATATTTTAGGGTGGAGTTTACAATTGATATAAAGGTAGGCATTGTGTTTACAATTGTTGGAATAGCATAAATCAAGCTTGGTAATAGGAGTACCCAGAGGCAAACAATATAGAAACATGAATTCTTATTTCTTTTCAGTGTGCTTATTATAATACATTTCCCCCCCTCTCCATGAATTTTTGAAATTCTGCTGGAGAACGTGCTATAAAATGACTTTTCCACATTAACTAATCTAACATTCTCCTAAGTGTTGACTGAATCCTTGAACTGGGCATGTGTAAGTTAACAAAAGCCAATATGTTAGGTTTTCGTAACAAAACACCATATCTATGCTTTTTTTTTTAAAAAAATATGACACAATGTTTTTATGGTAAATGAAAATGCAACGGGATGGTTTGAACTTTAGTTCCTATAATATCTTGCCAGAAATATGTATGGAATTTATTAAGCAGGGCACAGTCAAGTGGAGTCTCTGGTAAAGATGGCTGTAATGTTTGCAGTTCTTCTTTTCTACAGCGCAACGTTGCTCATTTTTTATTAATGCCTCGTTATCCGTTAAGTTGTAATTAATTTTTGTATATGTTGAGAACTGTGCTGTCAAACTGAGAATTTTGCATATATGATTCTGACACCGTTAAATCTTGTTTGGTGCAAACTGACAAGTAACATGCTACTGCCAGTCCCCTAAAGTTAGAGAACTTTGTCTTGGTGTTGTCAGCTCCCCCAAACTGGTTGTAAATAGGGAGCTGGCAGGAGAGAAAGAACATAAATCATATCTTGGGTCAGCTAGATGGTGCAGTGGATAGAGCACTGGCTTTGGAGTCAGGAGTACCTGAGTTCAAAGCCAGCCTCAGACACTTAACCCTTCCTTACTAGCTGTGTGACCCTGGTCAAGTCACTTAACTCCAATTGCCTCACTAAAAAAATAATAATAATAAATCATATCTTTATTTCTTTTTTTAAAAGTTTTCTTTTTTTAATTTTTTGGTGGGGCAATAGAGGGTTAAGTGACTTGGCCAGGGTCACACAGCTAGAAAATGTCAAGGGTCTGAGGCTGGATTTGAACTCAGGTCCTCCTGCATCCAGGGCAGGTGCTTTATCCACTGCTTTATCCAGCTGCCCCCAATAGCTTTCTTTCTTAAGAGAGTTAAGTAACAGAAGGAAGGATTACTAGAATGCTTTAGGAAAACCAGTGGATAACTGCTAGTTGATGCCTAGTTTGCCTCATTTATTACCTAGCCTTATATCACTGAATGGGAGTTACCTCAGAGAAACTAATACCTTAGCTGAAAAAAGCCAAGAGATACGACTGCATCTGGGGTCATCTCCAGTTGTATTGCCCTATGTCTTGCTACTAGACTGAGGTGGCCCTGAAGCTGAGAATGAGGCTGATGACTTTGCACAGCCTCACTTAAATCCAATTCACTCTCAAATCAAGACATCAGCCTCCTGATGTCCTTGGTCCTCTTTGAAAGCAAAGGACAAACAACAATTTATGAGTAGTAGGAGCTGCCCTACTGGGGACCCACCTGGCCAGTTGCTGTTGGGCACTGCTCTTTCCTCCTTCCCTCCCTTTCTCCCTCCCTCCTCTACTTCTGTCTACTTGGGGAATCATACCTTTTCATGGGGGTGCTCTGCCCAAAGGAATATACATTTTAATTGATGAAACCTTACAAGATAGCTGGCAATTTGGGGACCAGACTTTCTTTTTTTTTCTTTTTACTCTTCCCTACTTATTTATTCTATCATTTAAAAAAACTGGGACAATTAACTCTTTTCTTTTATGTAGTTTCATTTATGATTTCTTGAAATACAGTTCTGGAAGACTAGGTTTTGATAAGGTCCATTAGGATTCAAATGGAGCTACCTGACTAAGCCTTAAACCCAAATCACTTTGTAATAGGTCCCAGCCCAAGGCTCACTTGGTCATTATTTGATTTTGATGACTCAGAGTGAGAGTAAATAGGAATAGTTTCTGGAATATGTAAAAAGGCACTCACTCTGGGGTCTGAGAAACCCCTGGGGTCAGGTCCTGTTTTTGGACACTATTTGTGTGACCTTGTGCAAAATACTTATTAACCTCCTGGGTCTCAATTTCCTGATCTGTAAAATAAGGTGTTTGGGCCTCAATTTCTTCATCTGTAAAATAAAGGGGTTGGACTAGATGTAATTTTAGCTCTAAATCTATAATGGGCTTACCTGCAAATTCCCTTCCTCCCCAAATGTACCTTGAAGTTAATTCTTATATATATATATATATGTTTCTGTACGTGCTGTCTACTCCATTAGATTGTGATTCTCTTTGAGGTATTCATTCATTTTTATCTTTGTATATGCATTACCTAGCATGGTACCTGCCACATAGTAGGTGCTTAATAAATGTTTGTTGATTGATAAGATTCATTTTCATAGTTGTTGTTTTATGGAGGTTAGGCTAGAATCTTATTCTTTGTGATGATACAGTGTGGAATATATTTAAAAACTCACATCAGGATTACAAGCATTAAATCCCTAATAATGGGCCAGGCACTGAATTGGAGAGTAAGAAAGACAAATGTTTTCTTACATAAACATTTACTTTTAAAAACTACGCAAATTTGCCTAGGTGGCATAGTTGGTATGTAGAATACCAGTGCTGGAGTCAAGAAGATATGTGTTCACATATGGCCTCAGACACATATTAATTGTGTGACCCTGAGGGCAAACTTGTTTGTAGGCTCAAAAGAGATAATAATTGAAAAACATGTTGTTTAATGCTTCCCACAGAGAAAGCAACATAGAAATCTTTATTGTTGTCATCGTCATCATCATCACCATCGATTTATTTTCCCTCTTTTGTTAGCCAGAAACATTTACTCTTTAGAATTCAGTGCCATTCAGTTCTGGTCTTTTCAGTAGGAAAGTTTGAAAGCCCCCTATTTGATTGACTGTCCATCCTTTCCCCTTATGCATTATGCTCCATTTTGCTGGGTAGTTGATTCTTGGGTGTAATCCAAGCTCCTTTGCCTTCCAGAAAATCCTATTCCAAGCCTATTCTGTTGAAGCTGCAAGGTCCTGTGCAATCCTGACTATAGCTCCTTGATATTTTTCTGGCTGCTTGGAATGCCATTCCATTCTGAATGCCAGTATTAGGTGTGCTGAACACTCCATGGCCCTTGACTTAATGGATTTTACTAGCTGAAGTTCAGTAGCTTGCCCTTGACCCATACTCTGTAATGAGCCAATGCATGTAATGTATGATCATTGCATAAGAAGGATGCACACAAGGTGGTATGTGAGGTTTCAGGTGGCAAGAGCCATTTACCAATGGAGGAGGAGGAGGAAAGATTGGAAAGACTTCCTGATGAAGATAACTTTTGAGTCACTGGACGTCAAAGGGTACAGGTGGAGGACATTTCAGACTTAGAGAACATCCTGGATTGCTCGAGGTTTGGGGCTGGTATTGGGTGAGATGGAAGTACAATGTGAGTAGTCCACTTTGATTGGAGTTTAGACTAGTATGAAGTAAGCCTGCAAAGGTAGTTTGGTGTGTTGTTGAAGATGATTTTCTTTGAGGTGGATGGTGTCTCAAAAGTAATAAATTTCATTGGTTAGAGGTAGTAGAAGGAGAGAAGGAATATTTGGATAAATCTTAACCCATCCTTTTTGGCACTTGATACAACCAGTCACACCCTCTTCTGTGAACTGCTCTGTCCTAGGTTGATAGTATTTGTGGCTGGGAATAAGGAGAATTTCCTGTATTTAAGATCTATAAGACCTGTTTTTCTTGGCCACTTCCAGCATCTTGTTGATTGATAAGATTCATTTTCATAGTTGTTGTTTTATGGAGGTTAGGCTAGAATCTTACTAACTGTTTGGAGTCACTAGAGGAAACGGACAACAGGACGAGAAGCTGAAAGTTCATAACTATGGTTATTTTGTGTTACACCAGTATAATCAGATTCCTTACATGGCTGGTCTTCTCTTCCAAGGTGGGGGCATTAAAAAAACCTTTTTTAAGAAGATTAGATGGGATTCAAAAACTGGAAAATGAATGCATTGTTGCTGGAGCTGTGAACTGATCTGACCATTCTGGAGAGCAATTTGGAACTATGCACAAAGGGCTATAAAGCTGTGCATACCTTTTGACCCAGCAATACCACTACTAGGTCTTTTCCCCAAAGAGATCATAAAAAAGGGAAAAGGACCAACATGTACAAAAGTATTTATAGTTGCTCTTTTTGTGGTGGCAAGGAATTGGAAATTGAGGTGCTGCCCATCAACTGGGGAATGGCTGAACAAGTTGTGGTATATGAATGTAATGGAATAATATTGTGCTGTAAGAAACAATGAGCAGGTGAATTTCAGAGAACCTTGGAAGGAATTACATGAACTGATGGTGAGTGAAGTGAGCAGAACAAGGAGAACATTGTACATGGTATGAACAACATTGTGTGTTGATCAACTGTGATGGAATTGACTTTTCTCAGCAATACAGTGGTCCAAGATAGTTCCAAAGGTGTCATGATGGAAAATGCTCTCCAAATCCAGAAGAAAAAAAAGAACTATGGAATCTGGATGAAGATTGAATCTTAATATCTCTTTTTTTTTCTTTTTTGATGTTTTTCATTTTGGCTCTGAGTCTTCTTGCATAGCATGACTAATGCAGAAATATATTTAATGTGATTGTACATATATAACCTATAACAGATTGCTAGCTCTCTTGAGGAGGGGCAAGGGAGTAAAGGGAGGGACAAAAATTGAAACTAGAAATCTTATAAAAAGAAATGTTGAAAACTCTACACATAACTGGAAAATAAACTACTTTTGTGGAAAAAAAAGAAGTTTCCTTTCAGGTGCTAGAGTCAACTCTTATTGTTTTAACACAAGGGTGACTTTTGGATGTCCCACTGAATGAGAGTTCTCGTTCAATATTCCTAAATTGGTGAGTCATTAGAATGAAATATTATTCATTTGTGAGAGGACTTCCTCAAATTTTGTCCACTTCAAAACTTGCTCGAGGTTTTGCTGACATTCATAAGCATTTCACTAATGTGTCATTAAATCACAACTGTACTGCAATGACATTGATCATTGCAGTTTGGGCTTAAGGCTCTACAACTGCATGGATAGAATGTGTTTCCTTACCTGAGAGGTCTATCAGTAGAATTCCATCTCAAACCATAGCTTGGTTTTATTTGTTTGTTTTGACAAAGTATAGCCTTGGAGTATTCACCCCCCTGGTTTCCTGTGAAATCTGCTGGTTCAGAAACATTTTTCTACTCCCAAAGACCTGCAACATGATCATTCAGATGGGGCCAAATGACATCAATTTCACTCCCTAAATATAATTTGGTAGCTAAGAAGGAGTGTAAATAGCAGTGATTTTCTGTTCTGGACAGAAATACTGAGAGTCTCCCCATCCCAGACAGATACTTTTGCGATGATAAATGAGGCCATCTTTTTGTCTTAATTCTTACCTGGCCTTTAGTTACTGGATGGGCATTGCCTCAGACAAACTGAGACTTGGGAAAGGTTGTAATTTAGAAAGGCCAAGGTCACCAACTGCATCCTGGGCCATTGCCAGTCATGACTTTTGTCTTGCCACTGGACTCCAATGATTCTGAGGGGATCTGATGAAGATTTGGTGCAGCTCTGCCTCACTTATACTCAATTCTTGGGTAAGTACTGACATCATCCTGCTGATGTCTTTGTTCCTCTTCAAGAAAAAACAATGAACAATATAACAATTAGTTTTCCCTTATCCTGTCCACCACCATCATTTCTGAAAGGTGTGATGTAGTACCTCAGAATTTTTTAAATTTCAATTTCAATAATGAGTAGGGACTTAGATGTTTTTCCCCATAGGAACCAGATAGCTTTCATATCTTCTCCTGAAAATTGTCTGTTTCCATCCTTTGATCATTTATCATTTGGGGATTGTCTCCCATTTTTATAAATTTGAAAATGTTTCCTATGTACTTGAGAAATTATAAGAGAAGGTTAATGGAAAGTTTACTGATACTACTTCATTGTCTAATATATGTTTCAGCAAAATACAGTTTCCCTTGTTTCTTATAATGACATCTGTTTTTGCTTTAACTTTGTCTAAGATAATGATTACTACCCCTGTTGTTTTTACTTGAGCTGAAGCATAATAGATTCTGCTCCAGTCCTTTATTTTAACTCAGTGTGTATCTTTCTCTTTCAAGTGATTCTCTTATAAAGAACATAAATGGGGGCATCTAGGTAGCACAGTGGATAAAGCACTTGCCCTAGATTCAGAGGGACCTGAGTCCAAATCCAGGCTCAGACACATGATACTTGCTAGCTGTGTGACCCTGGGCAAGTCACTTAACCCTCATTGCCCTGCAAAAACAAAACAAAGCAAAACAAACAATAACATTCAAACAAACAAAAAAACCCACCATATTGTTGGATTTGGTCTTCTAATCCATTCTGCTATCTACTTCTATCTTATGGGTAAACTCATTCCATTCATATTCACAGTTAAGATTACTGTGTGTTTCCCTCCATCCTATTTTCTTCTATTAATCCTTCTCTCTTTGATCCTGGGCCTCCTCAAAATTCTGTTTTACTTCTGACATTTGCCTCACTCAATCTGCTTTATCTTTTGAAGCACCCCACCCCACCACCCCTCCCCATCTCTTAGCCCTTCCTCTCTCATTTTAGTACCAGAAAAGGTAGACTTCTAAACCCACCTGAGTATTTACATAGATTATTCCCTCTTTGAAGCAATTCCAATAAAAGTGAGTTTCAAGTATTTATCACTATTCCCCTCCCTGACAATTTCCCCTCTACCATATAAAGCTCTTTGTTGGTTACCCCACCTCCTTCATGTGAAAACCACTTCCCCATATAAATCTCATTTCCCCCTGTTCCCCAGTGCATTCTTTTTTCTCAACCCTTCCATTTTGGGGAGGTCACCATGCTGTCTAATGAGATCATGACTCTTTCTTCCTTGTGACTGACTACAGGGACTATTCTGGGCTCTGGAACTGTGTATAGGCAAGAGAGTTGCCAGTCAGAATCAGCTGCACATAGTGCCAACAAAGTGTCTTTTTCTGACCCCCTGACTCTCAGTGGACTCAGATCTCCCCAAGCTGCTACTCCTGCTGCTGCCACTATCACCTACAATGCACACTGCCAGTACTGCTGACTACATTGTCCCAGACCATTCCTACTCACCTACTGAGTTGTGTTGGGCTAGAATAATGACTCTCTCTGACCCTTTGTTCTGTTACTCCAACGTTTTACTTCAGCAGTTATTGTAAAGTTGTTTGGATGGGGAATGGCAGGAAGCTTCAGCTGGGTTTGCTGCCTGTACTCCACCATCTTGACTCTGCTCCCTGGTTTCTATTGTTATTTTCATTGCTCTTTTCTATAGAATTTGTAATCAACTCAAAGGATTGTTGAAGCAATTCTCCACTTAAAAATTATTTTCTATGGATTGAATGACAGCAACAATGAGACTCTAACTGGTCAATACATAAATAGATGCACAATTCAATAGGTCTTTTAGAAAGAAGAAAGCCTTATGAATTAAATATGTCCCTTCCTCCATTGTAGCAGTACCCATTGCCTTTTAAACTCTACCTGCTTGGGCCCATATTTCTCAGATTAAATAGAAAGATTATTTACAAGAGATTTAATTCAAGAGGTGCTAGACTTCTATAGTTTCTAAAGTCAATCTATTCAAAATGTGTCTAGGCCCTTTACAACAACACTAATTTTAGTAAAGTTATTGGCTAACTTGGAAGCTGACTCTTGAAGATGATTGGCTGTGGCTCTCTCATTAGCACTTTGCTTTGTTATTTTGTTATTTATATTATCTTTCTTTTGTCATTTTTATCTTTGTTTATGATGGGAGTGGTTATTGACAGTGCATCATCTTCAGTAAATATTATTTTATTTGATCATGTAGGGGCCAAATTTTAATTGGGGAGTGTTAGCTAGGCAGCTCGCCACAATATTGGACCAAGGAAGGAGACCAACAGTCTTCCTCAAAAACAGAACCAGGTTTATTAAGAAGAATGAACTTAAAAATACAAGCAAGATCAGTACAATTAAGGGAAAGGGAAAAAAAATGGGGGAAGAGAAGTGATACAACCTGATTAACCACACCCTCCATGGATCAGCTGAGAATACATGGCTGCAACCTGTCGCTTTCCAGCTTCACGCTAGAATGGGGAAACTTGTCCCTGCACCTTCCCAGCAGACCCCAAGCTGACTACACAGAGCCCCAAGCCAATTGGCTGGCAGCCCTGACTGACAGTCACATGACTGCCCTCACTGGGCTTCCAGTCATTAGAATTTTGCCAGGCCCATGTAGGCATTGGCAAGTGGTGATGAGGTGAGGTGCCAGTGCCATGGCAACAGCTACAACCAGTAGGTGGAGCACCATGCCATTGTGGAGGCACAGCACCTGAGCCCCAGGCCAGTGTGCATGATGTTTGGTTTTTTTTTTTTAGCCAAAAGATGGGGTCATAAAACTTCGAATAACAACTAATTGTTTAAATCATTAACTGAGTATGCCAACAAAAATTTTTAAAAGGAAATATTGCTCAAATCCAGAAAAAGGAGATAGACACAGAGATACAGAGATAAAGTGAGACAGAGCAAAGGGTGGTGAAGTGGATAGGGCACTGGACACAGAGTCAAGAAGACCTGGATTCCAGTCCTACCTTAGCAATTGTATGAACTTTGGCTGGTCTAGTAATCCATCTGTGCCTCAATTCCCTCATCTGTAAAATTATGCAGCAGGACAGAATCAATGCCCTTTAAGGTGCTTTCTACCTTGCAGTCTATATACAGTTCTAGCATCTCATAAATAGCATGCCATAGCACTTTAACAACTTCCTGATTTCACTAAAACATATACACACTTCACTGATCACTTCATCCCTTAGGAAATGGTGTTGAGTTTCAGTGAACCAAAAAACGTTTTCCCTTTTGTACAGTTTTTCTAAACGTAGCTTGGCTGTTTCTTATACAGAAGATAGAGTCAATTATCGAGTTAGTAACCAAAGGCCTTGGTATGGCTTCATAGGACTCAGGTGCACCTTCAAGCCATGAATTACATCACATCTGGTGAAAACTGACTCATGACCTTAAAATAATGGTGAATCCTTGCAATCATGGTGCAGACATTCCAGCAATATAGAAATCTATTTCCTACAGTTGTAGTGAGGAAGAAATTAGCTAACATTTATAAGGAACCGTACCAATCTTTAAATGGAAGATAAAGGACGATCGCTCCAAAAAACATCCAAATAAGGTCATAGGAAAATTCCTAGAGCAGGAGAACTCACAGAAGAATGTGCTGAAATCATCTTCTAACCAAGAATGGCTTGGAAGGTCAGAAGGAGGGAGCTGCTGTGCTGATATAGGAGTCGGGCCCAACCCCACAGTCACCCTGACACAGATCCAGTCCCAGGAAGGCCTCACCAGAGAAGGAGACCCCCAGAGCCTCTGAATCAGCTGAAGCGCCAGTGTCGTCTGGAACTAAGCTCAGAGTCTGGTGAGAGGGCTGAGCCCTGGGCAGGGAAGAGACTACAGGGGTCTATACTGGTGCTAAGGCAGAACTTGGATTTTACACCCCTACTAAGAACCAGGTGGTAGGCTCAAGTAAAAGTGGCTCAGGTGGGGGAGGGGCACAGGCTCATTGGAGCTAACAACTACAACACACAAAGCTGGTTGATTGGCAAGTTGGTCTGGGGTCATCTAGGACCAGGAAACAGGCCTGGTGAGGGAAGAACCTGATTCTCCTTAAATCATACCACCTGGGACTTCTTAAGCTTGGGATACTTCAGCCTGGAAACATTGCCCCACTTTAAGGAGCTAAAAGTCTAGTAAAAGAAAGGCAAGATGAGCCGACAAAGAAAAGGGAGGACCATAGAAAGTTTCTTTAGTAACAAGGAAGACCAAGGGGCACCCTCAGAGGAAGATGTCAACATCAGGGCCCCTATATCTAAAGCTTCCAAGAAAAATACGAATTGGTCTCAGGCCATAGAGGTGCTCAAAAAGGACTTTGAAGATAAAATTAGAGAGGTAGAGGAAAAAATGGAAAGAGAAATGAGGATGATGCAGGAAAGACATGAGAAAAAAGTCAACAACTTGAAAAGTCAAATGGAAAAGGAGGTACAAAAACTCTCTGATGAAAATAATTGCCTAAGAATGAGGATTGAACAAATGGAAGCCAGTGACTGTGAGAAATCAAGACACAATAAAGCAAATCCAAATGAATAAAAAAATAGAGGGCAATGTGAAATATCTTCTGGGAAAAACTGATGACCTGGAAAATAGGTCCAGGAGAGATAATTTGAAAATTATCGGTCTACCTGAAAACCATGATCAAGGAAAGAGCTTAGACACCATCTTCTAAGATATTCTCAGGGAAAATTGCCCTGAAATTCTAGAAGAAGCTAAGATAGAAATTGAAAGAATACACCAATCACCTCCAGAAAGAGATCCCAAAAAGAAAACTCCTAGGATTATTATAGCAAATTCCAGAGCTCTCAGGTCAAGGAGAAAATATTGCAAGCTGCCCAAAAGAAAGAATTCAAGTACTGTGGAGCCCCAGTTAGGATAGCCCAAGATCTAGCAGCTTCTACATTAAAAGACTGGAGGGCATGGAATATGATATTCCAAAGGGCA
Organism: Dromiciops gliroides; assembly: GCF_019393635.1. Taxonomy (NCBI): domain Eukaryota; kingdom Metazoa; phylum Chordata; class Mammalia; order Microbiotheria; family Microbiotheriidae; genus Dromiciops; species Dromiciops gliroides. Next base: position 226,875,183 of record NC_057863.1, on the reverse strand, counting down.
AAGGAAATGGGATTACAACCAAGAATCACCTACCCCCCAAAACTCAGCATTATCTTTCAGCAGAAAAAATGGGACTTTAATGAAAAAGAAGACTTTCAGATATTTGTGATGAAAAGACCTGAACTGAATGGAAAATTTGACTTTCAAATACAAGACCCTAGAGAACCATAAAAAAATTGGAGCTGGGGGACATACCTGGGGTCGTACAGTGGGCGACTGTCTTGTGTCTGAGGCTAGATTTTGGCTGGGATCCCCCTGGGTCCAGGGGTGATGATTTGTCGACTGTGTCACTTAGCTAGATGATAACATCTTTAGGGTTAAATTGAGGGGTGAAGGGAATTCATTGGGGGAGGGGGAAGGGCAGAAGCGAAATCCTACATGAAAGTAACAGGAAAAGGCTTATGGAGTGGGAGAAGAGATGGGAGAGGAGCAGGGCAGTAAATGAATTTTACACTCATCAGAAAAGGCTCTTAAACTCATCAGAGCTGCCTCAAGTAGGGACTAATAGACACACCCAACTGGGTGGAGTAATCTATTTAATCTGGGCAGTAAATGAGACTAACACTCTTCAAAATTGGCTCAAAGACCTCAAACTCATTAGAATTGGCTCCGGGAGGGACTAATGTAGACACTCAATTGGGTAGAGTAATCTCTATAACCCTGCAGGAAAATAGGAGGGGAAAGGGATAAAGAGAGAGGAGCAAAAGAAGGAAGGGCATAGTGGGGGAGGGCACAGACAGAAGCAAATCCCTTTTGAAGAGTGATAGGATGAAAGAAGATGGATAATAGAATAAATATCATGGGGAAGGGAATAGGATGGAAGGGAAACAGTTAATAATAGTAATCATGAAAAAGAGAAAAGGGAGAAAAATTGTACAAAAAATATTTATATTTTTGGTAGAGGCTAAGAATTGAGAATCAAGGGCATGTCCATCAATTGAGGAATGATGGAAAAAGCTGTGTTATATGATTGTAGTGGAATGGACTTGTGCTACAGGAAATGACAAACAGGATGATCCCCGAAAAACCCTGAAAGACTAATGAACATCGATGTATGGTGAAGTGAGCAGAGCTGAGAGGACATTGTGAGTAGTGACAGCAGTATTGTTCAATGAGTAATTGTGAATGACTTAGCTACTCTCAGTAGTACAATGATCCAGGACAATCCCAAGGAACTAATGAGGAAGCATACTATGCACCCCTATATAAAGAACTGATAAAAAGAACACTTGTGGATTGTACATATATAACCTGATTGCAATCTTGTGGAGGGGGAGGAAAGGGAGGGAGGGAGGGAGAAAAATTTGGAACTCTAAATCTTATGAAAATGAATGTTGAAAACTACCCTTACATATAAATGGAAAATAAAATAATTGTTAAATGCAAGATAAAGGTTAGCTATGGCTAAATCCTGTGATCTAACAGCAAATGGAAGGCAAACCCAACATGAGTTAACAATGCAATGTGGCAGCCAAGAAACCATAGGTTGTATGAAGAGAGTCAGTGGTCAGGAATAAAAAGGTGACAACTCCACAGTATTTTGCTCACCTCTGACTGTACCTGTAGTGTTGCATTCAGGATAGGCCACTGTATTTGAGAGAAGATGCTGATAACTTGGATTATGTCCAGAAAAATACATCTAGGAAGAGGAAGAGAATTGAGTTCATATCATAGAAGACTAGTTGCAAGAACTAAGCATGGGAAAGAGAAGATTTAAAGGGGACACAACAGCTCTCTATTTGAAGAGACTAAAGAAACTAAAACCCTAAAAGACAATATGCAATCAGTTAATTAACAAGCATTTTTCCAGGTGCCAGGAATGGCATAAAGTATCTCACATAAAAGAAGCAAGAAAAAGCTTATGAAGTGAAGGGGAAGAAGTGGGGGGGAGGGATATACAGGGGAGTGAGTGAACCATATTCTCATCAGAATTGGCTCAAAGAAGGAATAACATGCACACTCAATTGAGTAATGTACTCTATCTTACCCTGCAGGAAGGTAGGAGGGGAAGGGGATAAAGGGAGGATGGTGAAAAAGGAAGGGCAGATTGGGGGAGGGGGTAGTCAGAAACAAAATACTTTTGAGGAGGAGTAGGGTAAAAAGATAGAAAATAGAGTAAATGGCATGAGGAGGGAATAGGATGGAGGGAACTACATTTAGCAACAGTAATTGTGAAAAAAAAATTGAAGTAAGTTTGTCTGACAGGCCTCATTTCTCAAACACATAGAGAACTGAGTCAAATTTGTTCAAATAAGAGCTGCTCCCCAATTGATAGATGATTAAAAGACATGAAGTTTTCAGATGAAATAATGAATGCTACCTATAGCCATATGAAAGAAAAATGCTCTAACTCACTATTGATTGTAGAAATTCAGGTCAAAACTATTCTGGGTACTACCGCATACCTATTAGATAAAATGATAAATACTATTGGGGATATGGGGAAAATGAGACATTACTACACTCCTGGTAAAGTTGTAAACTGATTCAAACATTCTGTAGAGTAATCGATGTATGTGTCTGTATATATATATATGTATAGACAAAAATTTTATGTAGTATTTCTTTGCATATAATGTATATCCATGTGTCTGTGTAAAATACACATATCAAATATTGTGTTGATGTTGAATTGTTTGGGTAAAGTCTGATTCTTTGTGACCCCATTTGGGTGTGTTTTTGTCTTGTTATCTTGGCAAAGATCCTGGAGTGCTTTGCCATTTCCTTTCCCAGCTCATTTACAGATGAGGAAACTGAGGCAACTGTATTAAGTGGCTTGCCTGAGGTTATGCTAGTAGTTACTGTTCAAGGCCACATTTAAACTCAGGTCTTCCTGACTCCAGGCCACTCAATCTAATCAATGTGCCAACTACCAGGCTTAAAAAAAAAAATGTCATTCCAAAATGCAGTTCAGACTTAAATTTACAGGATACAACAGATATGACTAGCAAGATGTTAAAAGAAAATTACTGGAAAAAAAAAATTACTGGGGCGCCTAGGTGGCACATTGGATAGAGCACCGGCCCTGGAGTCAGGAGTACCTGAGTTCAAATCCAGCCTCAGACACTTAACACTTACTAGCTGTGTGACCCTGGGCAAGTCGCTTAACCCCAATTGCCTCACTAAAAAAAAAAAAAAAAAGAAAATTACTAAGCTTACCACAGTCTTGGGGAGAAAAAGTGACTGCATCTTATGGTAAAAGGGGTCAAAAAGTGTCTTAGTCTATGTGTATGGACATGTGTATGTGTATGTACATGTACATGTACATGTATATGTATCTTCGAATATATGTATATATACATATTTGTCTACATTGGGTTTTCGTAATCAAGGAGGTCCTTAGGAATGAGATGTGGAACATTTATTCCTGTCTCATCCCAGAACATATACACTCTCCATACCTTGAACACAAATACCCAAACTGGGGCAGTTTGTTCTCGGGCCTTGGAGGGGGAAAGGGGGGAGGGGGATGTCTCCTGCAGAGGTCACGTGAGGCCAATGAACAGAGTCCATCCAATGGCCCTCAGAGACGGCCCATAGGCAGGGACTTCTTCCTATCTGACCCTGGTGCAATTGGGGAATAGATCCTACTTGGGGACGAAAATGGCTCCAATCCCAGGCGGGCCAGGCCCTGCATCTGCGTGTCTGGGGGCTCCGGGTGTGGGTCAGGAAGTCCGGTAGTGGGGCAGGGCACGTGGGGTCCCCTCTGCCAGGGTCAAGGCCTGGAGGGAGGGCGGTGGGGGTGAGGCACCCTGGTGCGCCTGTGCCCTTGTAGTCTCCTGGGCCTTCAGCACAAAATGCAGACCGCGCATGCGCCCAGCGAGGAGCACAGGGCCAGGCCTGGACTTTGGGCACCAGGTTCTCAGGCCTGCAGCAGGAGCAGCAGGAGAAGCAGGAGCAGGTGGGCCAGGAGGCCTTACTCCCACTTCAGTGGGCCCCGCCTTCCCGGAAGCCTTCCCACTCATTGGCCAGTGGCCCCGGACGCCCCGCCCCCAAAGGTCACATGACAACGGGGCTCTGGAGCTCACTCTCCCCAAGGTCATCTGAGAGGTGCCCAAGGACCACCAGGTTGTTCTCCAAAGCCCAGCTGCTCTCACACACATTTTCTGTTTGGAGGAGCCCTATTTCCCTGAGTTGTTTCTGAGCTATGAAGACTTTCCACCATATGGGTTAAGCTTGGTTTTCCACCTTCTCTCCCTTTCTGATTGGTCCCTTATAGCTCAGAAGTTACCTTGAAGCCGGGCCAGGGCAGGAGGCCAGGCCGTCCCAGAGCCTTCTGGACTCTGCCCAGAGAGCCATAGCAGCTTGCTCCTGCCCAGCAGCCCGCGGGGCAGCAAGGAGCACCCACTGTCAGCCTCAGTGAGGAGAAAGGGCATCCAGGTGGTTGAGGGAGCTGCTGCCTGAGGTCCCCCCTGCCCCTCAATCAGAAAGGACTTGGGGCTACCTGGGAAATGGGGAAGGGGTACCAAGCCCAGGTACAGATGGAGGGAAAGATTTGGGGATTGAAGAGCGACTTGTCTAGTCATGCGAGGATAACTTTGAGGTCCATGGGCCTGAAGATGGAGAGAGAGTCAGGACAAAGTTTGGCTGCTTTCCATGTGATCAATGACACTAGGGATGACAAAAAGTCCAGGGTCACTGGTATCTGCCAGTGCCTGGCATCCTATGGCATGAGGACCCATCTTCCCAACACCTGATGTCTCTCTTCTGGAATTGGACCAGAGCCATCACTGGGCAATGCCTCCACTTGTGCATGAATTGGATTTAACAGAGGCAGAGCTGAGCCCAGTAGTCAGACTCACTCTCTCTTCCAGGGTCAGCTAAGCCCTGTGAAAGTCAAGACTGGCCATGGCCTGGGTGGCAGTGCTGTCTTAGATGGCTGACCCAGTTCTAAGTGTTCCACGCTTCCCACCTTAGCTGACTATGTCTGCTGCAACAATTGTTCTCATGCCCCCATTCCCTGGGGAATGTCTTCAGATGCTTGGGATAGACATCCCCCAACTCACCACTGGGTTTGAGGCCTGCTGGTTACTTACCCTCAAACTGATTTTGTCCCTCTGCTCAGAAGGGTATACTGGGCTGTGGCTGCTGTCCATGCTGCAACTCCTTGGAACCACAGGGCAGCCTTTGGTGAGAAATGGACACCAGAGGTGGATGAGCAGCCCTGAAAAGGGCCCAGCAAGCCTTCTCACCAGAAATGCTAGTCCTCCCTTAAGACAGGTGGCTAAAATGTGTAGGATTTTAGCCTGGGAGCTAAAAGCCAGTCTGTGTCTCCTTGGCCTCATTTTGCCATCACTTGTAAATTTGGAACCATCTCCTCTGTTGTTGTGGAAATTTCTAATTTGTCCTGCTACATGAAGGAAAAAACTAAAGTCTCCAAGGCAAAAGAAAATAGGTTCGTTCATTGAGAGAGGGTTCTAGTCTCACAATCAAGCTGGTCTCAGTTCTAGGACCCAAAGACCTTGAGCCTAAGGATCCAGGGATATTTATACACGGTAACTCCTCCCACAATATAACATTAATCAAGGGGTCCAAGGCCAATAAGTATGGAACAGGAAGAAAAAACCATCAGGCATTGGCCATTCTATGTATCCTACTTAAAATAGCCCTGTTAGGAAGTAACAGGCTCATGGCATAAGAAGCCATCTCCTGGATTGTGTCTTTGCCATCTCAGACCCAGCCTCTTTGGCCTATATTTCCCTGAGTTGTTTCTGAGCTATGAAGACTTTCCACCATATGGGTTAAGCTTGGTTTTCCACCTTCTCTCCCTCTCTGATTGGTCCCTTATAGCTCAGAAGTTACCTTGAAGCTGATTGGTGGCTATACCTGACCACAATTGGAAGTCAAATAGTTGAAGCTTTGGTTAAGCTTGTAGCTTGTTAGCATTTGCCTAAGCTCCTTTCAATATCTACCTTGCTTACTCTTAACCTAGTAAAGAATATTACAGTTTGTAGTCTATAAACTGCTTAGTACTACTGTTAAATGACTTGTATCTAAGAGATGGTGAAAATCTCACTCTCACTGTGCATATGTGAGACTGCCCCTAGGAGCCAGAGGAGAGTCATGGAATGAGGGACAAATTCTGAGGGTAGGAAAGAGAAAGAGCAACATAGTATTTCCCAGGTAGTTGCCATTTGGAGAAAGGAGTACAGAGAGGCAGAATGAAATAAAGATAGGAAGAACAGTTCCATGGAAATGCCAGAGAGTAAGGCAGAAATGAAGATGCTTAGAATGGGAGGAAAGGGACAGAAGATATGGGGGCTTGAGCTGTGAACTCTCTAAATGGCCTGAGCAGGAGGAACCCAGGAATACATTGCCATCCCAAACCCTGGTACTTTGGGTGTCCCATTATCTCAAGGCTGTGAGAAATAAAATTCAGGACTTTCCCTTTTGGTGAATATAGGAAGGCTTTATTACATTCATGCAAGAATGGGCATATAGTATAAAGGTGTGGTGCATGCTTTGCTGCAGCAAAAGTCTCTTTTTTATTCCTAAATCCAATGCAAAGTCCCTCCCCTCCAGAATGTCTCTACATATTTTGCCTTAACATAGCCTGCCCACCTGTTACATACATTACATGTATGTCAAAAGACAGTCTCTGCTTCAGGGGCATTAGCAGTGAACATATCTACCTATCTATATATTAGCTAATTAAGCATGGGCAAGAGAAATGGACCTTAACCTTTGTCACACTAAACTAAGCTAGTGGACTTGAGGCCCCCTTTCTGCAATTCTACTTCTTTATCCACACTTTCCCTGTCTCATTTTTCTAAGATAACAGGATTTTCCTCATGTGACACTATTTCATTTTTCTCAGACCCTCCTATTTCATTTGTTAATTATGCTGCTTTTCTCACTAATTTTACTCGTCTCCTCCCAATTCTGTAGCATTTGGCAACACATCTCTGCTTCCATAATGTTATCTTCCTCTTCTTTGATA